>NC_090401.1:45884770-46196615 GCF_036365525.1 Heterodontus francisci
ACTCTCCTCACATCCCTTCCGAAAGCTGTTAACTGATGTTGTAGAACATTTCCACAGATGCTAACCTACCCTCTGGCACTTAATAATTTTTGCTGTAGGTTTTTAATATTAATTTGGCATATGCAGAAAGCCCTACAATCCATTTAATCTCATCCTTCTATAATAATAAACCACATCATCTTCCCATTAGACCTTATGAAGCCCATTTGAACTCATTACTGAACCCATAGCGATAGAATATGCTGACATCATAATTACAGGCTCGGTGAGGCCATAGCGATAGAATGTTCCGATTTTATTTGCTTTGAAGTAATCTTTAAACTGTAAAGATTTGTAAGTTGAAATGCAACTCTGGGTTTCATGTGAAATTCCTTTGCCTGCTATTTTAACCTGTTCATTTTAGACAGTTTAATTCTATGATTAAGTTACTGAGTAGAGTAATTGTATGTTGTTTCTACCTAGACTAGAGTGATTTATATGTGTGTGTATATATATTTTCCAACTCAACATTTGCTGACATAAAGTTTTAGTCGCCCTCTGATAACTTGCCCGATGACCTTAGTCCTTTGAGAGCCCATATGGTGAGTCGTCACTGGCTATTCGACCATGAAGAGCATCACAGCCCAAGGCACTTCACAACCACACACTTACCACATGGGGGTCACTGATACTGATCAGGTGAGGGGAGCCCTGGCTGATTGTCTAGTTACCTGAGCCCAAGGCCAATCGAGATCAATTGTTCACATCTAGCACCCCTATGGATTCAGGTGAGCTAACTGGACGCAGGTCAGGAACTGAGGCTGGTACTATCCTGGGCATAGCTCAGTTCCACACTGGGTGGTGCATGTACGAACAAAGCCACTGTAGGTAGTTGAAATGGATTTTCTCAATGAAGTCAAGAGTATATCGCTTGCTATATTATACACCAGCCAGGAGGGTGTGTATCATGTTCCCTAATGTGAAAGGCAGTTTCTCTTTCTATTTGGTACTGATCACAAGACTTGCTATATGCTCGGAGCAGGCCTTCAACAGCTGAATTCAGGAAGTCCCTGGGCAAGATTTCCTACCAAGTCATAATCTGGTTAGCGGCGATATTGTCTGCATCCGTTGGATCCAAGCAGAAACTGAAGGTAAGGAAACGACATTGAAATTACAGCACAGCCCCATTGAGAGCTTTCAGCTACTCCTGTTGTACAGGTGCATCAGGTGGGAGCTGCTTTGTGTGCTGTTATCAGACTGTGGCTGCTGGAATATCAGTGGGCGAGGTCTAAACTTGACAAGTCCAAAAAGCTGCCGGGAGGCAAGCTTGGGGAGTGGGGAGAGAGAGAGAGCAAGGGAGCAGGAGGAGAGGGGGAGTGGGGGAATGGGAAGGCAAGGGAGCAGGGGGAGAGGAAGAGTGGAGCAAAAGGAGAGTGGGGAGAGAGAGAGAGAGAGAGTGCAAGGGAGCAGGAAGAGAGGGGGAATGGAGGAGACTGGGAATGGGAGACCAGAGGAGTGGGAAAGGAGAGTGGGAGAGCTGGGGAATGGGGAGAAGGGAGAGGGGGAGAGCAGAGGAGAAGGGGAGTGTGGAGGGAGGGTGAGATAGGGGAAGAGCAGGAGAGCGGAGGGGCAAATGTAGAGTGGGAATGTGGAGAGGCGAAAAGGGAGAGAGGTTAAGAAGGAAAGGGGAGTGGGGGAGTGGGACGAAAACCTTAGTATAGGTAGGTGGTAGGGAAATATAGGGACAGGTGGGGATGTTTGGTAGGAATATGGGATTAGTGTAGGATTAGTATAAATGGGTGGTTGATGTTCGGCACAGACTCGGTGGGCCGAAGGGCCTGTTTTCAGTGCTGTATCTCTAATCTAATCTAATCTTAACAACTAATGTTTCCACATCATAAAACCTGCAAGGGAAAAATGGGCTTCTTTTTAGTCAAAATTGATTTTTAACAACAGAGTTTACATTTTGGAAATTTATGGTCATCTGGACTTCAAAACTGGATTGGCCAGTCAAAGAACTGACCATGATAAATGGCAACAATCTTTTGGGTGAGATTTGTAAGGATCAGACAAAATAATGCATTAGGTGTGCTGTGACTGAGAATGGCCATTTTGCCTGTTGTTCTATCTATTCCAACACCAGTCATCCCCATCTCCCACTGGCTTAGGGACTGATTCCTTTTCTTGGTGCTGCCCCCCCCCCCCCCCCCCCTTGCCTCTCTTTTGGGGCCATAGTTCCACAGGTGTCCCACACTCTTGTGGCTGTCTTTCAAGTGTGAGCCTCGGATGGTGAGTGTCCAGAGTAGGGGACTATATTGGCACTGGGTGTTGATGCAGATGCACACACTTTCCAGCAGAGATCACTGGAGAGCAATCAGGTACACGAACCCTGATTGATGTATTCCACTGTCCAACCCATGGGCATAGGGCCAACTTCAACTATATTCAACACCCAGAAATGCCCCTCTCGGGGTACTCCTGGACCCCTCCGCTTCGATCACTAGCACTGTGCTGGCTTGGACAATCTGGCCCGATAGTGGTATAAACAGAAAGAAACACTTACATTTATATAGCGCCTTTCACAACCTCCGGCCGTCCCAAAGCGCTTTACACCCAATGAATTCCTTTTGAAGTGCAGTCATTGTCAAAATATAGGAAACGCAGCAGTCAATTTGTGCACAGCAAGCTCACAAAAACTGCAATGTGAAAATGACCAGATAAACTTGCTCTTAGGTGGTGTTAGTTGAGGGAAAACTAGTGGCCAGGAAATAGGGGCGAACACCCTTGTTCTTTTTCAAATTAGGGGCCTTAGTTTAACATCTCATCTGAAGGACGGCGTCTCTGACAGTGCAGACTCCCTCAGCACTGGTGCTGGAATGTCAGCCTAGATTATGTTCTCAAGTCCCTGACAATTATTTTAATTTTCACAACATTTAAGTGGAAGGATGTAAATATTACAAACAACATAAATAGATTTTTTTGAAATACTATATATTAAAATGCTTAAGCACTTTGAAGGTGTGCACAAAGATTACTTACTGTGAACAGTATTGAAGGCATTTTTTTAAAGTTTTCATATCAGTTTTCAAAAACAATTTTAGATAGCCCAGGAGTAATTTTGAGTTTTTTCAAAATTGTGAAACAGGCAATAGAGATTTGGATGCTCATTGTATATCTCTCCAGACTTATATTTTCATATAGTTGGCGGAGGGGGAGTGGGGGGGGGTGGGTGCTGGAAACTGAAGAATAGGGATTGAGGAAAGAGACGCAGGAGAGTTGGAGACTGGGGAATGAGGGAGGGAGGGAGATTGGGTTGAGGGAGACTGGGGGATGGGGTGAGAGGGAGACTGATGAATGGGAATTGAGGAAAGGGGATGGGGAAGAGAGGGAGACTGGGGGATGGGGTGAGAGTGGGTGCCAATAATTTTGAAGAGATGGGAGCAGCAGCTGCAGCAACCAGATTATGAGTGGAAGCATCACTGAAGGAGGAACAGCCAACAAACGTGGAGTAAAATCTGGAGACCTTGCTGTCGGTAAACAGGAAAAATTATTTCCATTGGTGGGCGAATGGGGAACAAGGCAATCGAGCATTCCCACTGGAAAGACCAAGAAGGAAGGTTCTTGAACTTAGCCCAGGAGAGGCTTCATCACAAGCAAGGGGAAAATGCAGTTTACTGCAGTGAATGGCAGCAGTGACACAGGCACCAGGGGCTAGTCACCACTTCCTGTGCTGAAATTTCTATTATTCTATGAAAACTCTTTATTTAGAAATGTTGATGCTAATCTGAGGTTAGAATGATGTGCACTGTGAGAAGTGGCCCAAATACCAAGCCCATTGTCCTTGTGATCTCTCGGTTTGGTTCAGGTCTGTCTCTAGTGGCCGGTGTGAAGGCCAAGGACACATTGGCTCTTACTGAGGTTCTCAGTTCAGAGTCATGACCTTCACACAGAAACGTAGTTCAAACCAGAGCCCAAGGAGATCGGGAGAGAGGTGGTGCCTGTTAAAAGTGGAGAGGGATGCTGGCTACGGTTTCAGGGTGAATATCAATGGGTTCTGGGATTACTACTAGTTACAAGTAGGATATCAGGGCAATACACCTATTAATTACAGTAACATATAGACTATCAATGAGTTATCATATTACTGTTGCTTATGAGGGAAATTTGAGCATTACCAGTATTACTATAAGTTATCAGTGCAATTTGGGTGAGTTACTATTAGTTACTGGTGAAATTAAAGTTCTTCCCAACTCTGGGTTCCCTCCTGCAAATCCTATCCTGCCCTTGGTTTCCCCTCTTCGCCTCCAGGTTTTCAGAACTTCTTGCACAACAGCTTCTGGTGCAAAACCATGACAAAAATATAATCGAGTAGAGAGGACCCAGCTTTATACAGTAAACCTAACAACATTTGGAGATGTAAGATGATCAAACATCATGTGATCAGATATCATGTGATCAGGCAGCATATGCCAGATGTCCCATGGTCAGAACATTACATGATCAAGCCTCCAGGAATGCCTCCAACCCTAACGTTAGAACAAGTGACTAGATTTCAACAAGTTCTTCATTGGCTGTGAAGCACTTTGGGATGTCCTGACATCGTGAAAGGTGCTATTTATTCTTGTTCTTTAGGGCTGGCTGAACTTTAAAACTTTCTGATGAGGTTAACTTAGATCAGATGAGAAAACTACATTCTTTTGATAAACTGCTCAGTTTTAGTGGACTTCTGACACCCTAAGCCATGACTTAGAGGAAGCTAACAGCATTTGATGTTCTGAAGAAAGGTCATCGACCTGAAACGTTAACTCTGTTTCTCTCTCCACAGATGCTGCCAGACTTGCTGAGTATATCCAGTACTTTCTGTTTTTATTACTAACTGCATGTGACTTTGCTTTTGTTAAAGGCTCGACATCCGGCAGCTGCTGGAGTAACAGTAAACAGTAAACAATTCAGTCCGGAAAGCCAGCGTTAGGCTTCAGTGGTGTAGCATTCCCACCTCAGAGTCAGAATGTTCCAGGTTCGACCCCCGCTCCAGACATTCTCGGCGAGTAGAGACCTGAGCTCCAGCTTGGAATTCCAGGTTGACATCCAGTGGAATACTCACGTCCTGTGTGGTTGCCTCCCTCTCACTGTATAGATTGTGGGAGCCCATAAAACCCTTCCCCCCATAGAGAACTCAAACCTCCCCAACATCTCACCCATCCCCCCCATCCCCCACATCTCCCCCCCATCTCCCCAACCCACATCACTCCCATCCCCACATCTCCTCCACAAGCCCCCATCCACCCCATCATTCCCTCCCACCCCTCCCTCGCTCCCTCCCCCATCCCTCCCAATCTGATGGTATAAAGAATTTACAGCCAATGGAAGGAGCGTTCAGGTGGGGCCCCTGTATTGAAGTGTCTTTGCTCATAGTTTTGCTGCTCAAGGCAGTGCTGGGGAGGGGGGGAATCACCAACTTTGGGAGACTCCAGCCTAAAGCCAGGGGGTCAGCGGGCCTAGCTCATGTCGCAGACTGCTAATCAGCCTGGGAATCCTCCCAATCCTTCACCCTGTTCTCCAAGGGAAGAACACGACGATACAAAAACAATGATAGTCCATGCCACTGTTCAGCTCATTCTCAGCACATGGTGGGGGAGGAGGGTAAATTCCACTTTCTGCTGCAAACGATGCATCTCTATAGGACCAATAGAATCTTTGGGGGGCGAGGGGTGGGTGGGGGGGTGCGCGGTGGAGGGCGCATGGTGGAGGGCTGATGTTTCAATAGCAACAAACAGCTGTGCACATAAAAGCTTGTGGACGGATGCCTGCTCAAAGGCCTCCCAGGTGCCTTGGCAAGCTTACCCAATGGGTAACTGAGCCTTCCAGATCAATGGGAGTCTCAAGCCCAAACCCAGCTCTTGTGCTGAGTTAGCTGATTGCAGGTAGGATGGGGGTGGGGATGGAGATGAGGGTGCTTCTCTGATTGGTCTCAGTGATCCTGGAGTACAGAGGGTGAAATTCAGCTATGGTTCCTGCCCCTAAATGCTATTTGGTGTCTCCAGCTGGACTTCCACTTGTCTCAGCATCAGAGGGCCACTGGGCTTGGTGAGTCCCCCCACAGTGGAATTGCCTGCTGAATACTCACTGACTAGCCTTGTGCACATGGATTAGGAATTTTCGAGGTACAGGAGGGTGAACAGCACCTGTGGAACTATCCTCCAAAAAGTGGGATGTGGCATTGGAAGAGGGGCAAAAATGACCAGAGTAATTTGGCTAGGAAGAAACAATCACATTGGGAATCTATTTTTTTTTAAAAGGAAAGCCACGCCTTGCACCCTACGTTTCCTGGCGGACATACAGTCCTCAAAGTGTGCAGTGGATGGTCCATACTCTCCAAGAATGCATTTACAGGAGAGGCAGTGGCGTCGTGGTAATGTCACTGGACTGGTAATCCAGAGGCCCAAGCTAATGCTCTGGGGATATGGGTTCAAATCCCACCATGGCAGGAGGTGAAATTTGAATTCAATTAATAAATCTAGAATTTGAAAAAACCTAGTCTAAGGGTGACCATGAAACCATTGTCAATTTTTGTAAAAACCCATCTGGTTCACGAACGTGAAGGAAATCTGCCATCCTTACCTGGTCTGGTCTATATGTGATTCCAGACCCACAGCAATGTGATTGACTCTTAAATGCCCTCTGAAATGGCCTAGCAAGTCTGGTGTACCTAGAGTCATAGAGTTTTACAGCACAGAAACAGGTCCTTCGGCCCACGTGCCTGCGCCGACCATCAAGCACCCGTCCAAAATAATCCCATTTTCGCACACTTGGTCCGTAGCCTTGTATGCGATGGCATTTCAAGTGCTCATCTAAATACTTCATAAATGTTGTGAGTGATCCTGCCTCTACCACCCTTCAGGCAGTGTGTTCCAGATTCCAACCACCCTCCGGATGAAAATTTTTTTCCTCAACTCCCCTCTAAACCTCCTGCCCCTTACCTTAAATCTATGGCCCCTGGTTATTGACCCCTCCGCTAAGGGAGAAAGTTTCTTCCTATCTATCCTATCAATGCCCCTTATAATTTTGTATACCTCAGTCAGGTTCCCCCTCAGCCTTCGCTGCTCCAAGGAAAACAACCCCAGCCTATCTAGTCTCTCTCCATAACTGAAATGCTCCAGCCCAGGCAACATCCTGGTGAATCTCCTCTGCACCCTCTCCAGTGCAATCACATCCTTCCTATAGTGTGGTGACCAGAACTGTACACTGTACTCCAGCTGTGGCCTAACTAGTGTTCTATACAGCTCCATCATAACCTCCCTGCTCTTATATTCTATGCCTCGGCTAATAAATGCAAGTATCCCATATGCCTTCCTAACCACCTTATCTATCTCTGCTGCTGCCTTCAGTGATCTATGGACAAGCACCCCAAGGTCCCTCTGACCCTCTGTACTCCCTAGGATCCTACCATCCATTATATAATCCATTTCCTTGTTAGTCCTCCCAAAGTGCATCAACTCACACCATCTGCCACAGCTCCGCCCATCTTACCAGCCCATCTATATCGTCCTGTAATCTAAGGCTTTCCTCCACACTATTTACGACACCACTAATTTTCGTGTCGTCTGCGAACTTACTGATCATACCTCCTATATTCACGTCTAAATCATTAATGTACAATACAATCAGTAAGATCCCAGCACCGATCCCTGCGGTACCCCACTGGTCACAGGCCTCCATTCGTAAAAACAACCCTCAACCATCACCCTCTACCTCCTTCCACTAAGCCAATTTTGGATCCAATTTGCCAAATTACCCTGGATCCCATGGGCTCTTACCTTCTTAACCAATCTCCCATGCGGGACCTTATCAAAAGCCTTACTGAAGTCCTTGTAGACTACATCAATTGCTTTGTCCTCATCTACACATCTAGTCACCTCCTCGAAAAATTCAATCAAATTCTTTAGACACGATCTCCCCCTGACAAAGCCATGCTGACTATCCCTGATTAATTCTTGCCTCTCCAAGTGAAGATTAATCCTGTCTCTCAGAACTTTTTCCAATAATTTCCCTACCACTGATGTTAGACTCACAGGCCTATAATTACCTGGTTTATCCCAGCTACCCTTCTTGAATAATGGTACCACATTCGCTGTCCTCCAATCCTCTGGTACCTCTCCTGTGGCCAGAGAGGATTTGAAAATTTGTATCAGAGCCCCTGCAATCTCCTCCCTTGCCTCATATAGCAGCCGGGGATACATCTCATCTGGACCTGGGGATTTATCCACCTTTAAGTCCACTAAAACAGCTAATATTTCCTCCTTTTCAATTCTAATTTGATCAAGTATGTCACAATCCCGTTCCCTGATCACTACACCCACATCGTCCCTCTCCATAGTGAACACAGATGAAAAGTAATCATTCAAAACCTCACCTATGTCCTCCGGCCCCACACACAGATTGCCTCTTTGATCCCTAATGGGCCCCACTTTTTCCCTGGTTATCCTCCTGCCCTTAACATACTTATAAAATGCCTTGGGATTTTCCTTTATCTTGTCTGCCAGTGATTTTTCATGCCCCCCCTTCGCTCTCCTAATTACTTTTTTAAGTACTCCCCTACACTTTCTATACTCCTCTAGGACCTCCGCTGTTTTCAGAGCTCCGAATCTGCCGTAAGTCTCCTTTTTTTTCCTTATCCAATCCTCTATATCCCTTGACATCCATGATTCCCTTGACCTGTTGGTCCTACTCTTCCCTTTACGGGAACATGTTGGACCTGAACCCTCACAATTTTCTTTCTGAATGACTCCCACTGGTTTGATGTAGGCTTTCTTATAAGAAGCTGCTCCCAGTCCACTTTGGCCAGATCCTGTTTAATCATATTGAAATCTGCCTTCCCCCAATTCAGTACTTTTATTTCCGGTCCCTCTATGTCCTTTTTCATAACAACCTTAAATCTTACAGAGTTATGGTCACTATCCCCGAAATGCTCCCCCACTGCCACTTCTATCACTTGTCCAGCTTCATTCCCTAGGATTAAGTCCAGTACCACTCCTCCTCTTGTAGGACTCTCTACATGCTGGCTCAAAAGGCTCTCCTGAATGAACTTGAAGAATTCCGCCCCCTTTAAGCCTTTTGCACTAATATTATCCCCTCTAATATAGGGGAAGTTGAAATCCCATCCTATTATTACCCTATTATTTTTGCACCTCTCTGAGATTTGCTCCTCTATCACTCCCTGACTGTTTGGAGGCCTGTAGTACACTCCCAGCCAAGTGATTGCCGCCTTTTCGTTTTTAAGTTCTACCCATATGGCCTCATTAGAGAAACCTTCTGAGATATCATCCCCCTTTACTGGAGTAATTGACTCTTTAATCAACAGTGCAATGCCACCTCCTCTTTTACCCCCTCCCCTATCACGTCTGAAGATTCTATACCCTGGGATATTGAGCTACCAGTCCTGCCCTTCTCTCAACCATGTCTCAGTGATAGCAATAATAGCATATTTCCATGTGTTAATCAACGCCCTCCATTCATCTGCCTTACTAGTAAGACTCCTTGCATTAAAATAGATGCAATCCAGCCTTGCATTATTTGCTTGAGCCTTAACAGGTCTACATTTACTCTGCCCTCCAGATTGACTTAGCTTCTCATTTATGTTTTATTATACATCACCCCCTACAGTGCTTCCACTCCGTATCCCATCCCCCTGCCAAATTAGTTTAACGTCCCCCCCTCCAACCCCCCAACAGCAGCAGCAAACCTCCCAGCAAGGATGTTGGTCCTGTTGCATCCCATACCTGCACCCCAATACTGCAGCAGTTCAAGAAGGCAGCTCACCACCACCTTCTCAAGGTCAATTAGGGATAGGCAATAAATGCTGGCCTAGCCAATGACGCTTACATCCCATGAACGAATAATAATAAAAAAAAGCAGCAACAAAGCTCAAATGGACAGGATCAAGCGCTTGACCCACAAGAGCAGTGACCTACCCTTTGGTGGCTATGTTTGTATTTGCTGCTACGTTGGGGGCTGCTGCCTCTAGGTTGGTCTCAACACCCACCCCCTTCTGATGCACTTCCAGCAGAATTACAGTGGCAGAAAGCCTGAGGAAATTCAGGCCCTTTATGGGCTGCCAGACCTGCATTAAAGCACTGCAGCAGAAGGTGAGGCTGAGGTGATGGCTGTATTAGGTGCATCAAAGGATTTACGTACATTTACTCTTGGTTTGCAGGCAATACCATATGGCAGCAATTACTGCCCATTCCTAGTTGCCTTGGGATGATTAGGTAAATCTTTCTAAGGCCAGTGGCCTTTCTCTGTGTTCTATGATTCTATGTCCTCCCTCCATTCTGTTCAGCCCCAGTAATGCACTGTACTTTAGCTCTTCACTGAAGTCCATCAGACCGAAGGGACTTTGGTAACCACCAGGTAATCTGTCACCTTGTCTTCATTTTCCAAAGGAAGCTACAATGGCCAACCGACGTGAGCGATCAAATTCAACAAGTGGCGAAACTCTTTATAGGATTCTACATTTGCCAAAGAAATCTACGCCAGAAGAGGTCAAAGGAGCATATAGGTAGGAGCATAGTGACGGGGGAGGCCATTTAGACACTCAATCCTATTCTGCCATTAAATTATATCATAATTGATCTGCATCTTTGCCCCATCTCCTTCGATACCCTTAGCCAACAAAACCTACCAATCTCAGTTTTAAATTTTTCAATTGACCACCCCCCCAGCTTCAACAGTTTTTTGGGGGACATAGTCCGAGATTTCCACTACCCTTTATGTGAAGAAGTACTTCCTGATACCACCCCTCAAGGGTCTAGCTCTAATTTTGTTTGTGCCCTTTTGTTCTTTACTCTCACCGCCTACTCCCACCCCAAACCCACTGAGGAAATAGTTCTCTCCATTTACTTTATCATCTCCTTTGATCACCTTGAACACCTGGTTCAGATCTTCCCATTAATAATCTTCTAATTTACCTGAGATTAATCATATTAAATTAGGATATTGATAGCTCTCCTGTGGGTCAGTTGTTAAAGCACTAATTCAATGCAGACTGAGTATCAAACCTGGGACCTGCCGTGATCTGTATGATTCAGTACAAGACTGTGCGGCATATCCAACAACTGAGCCACCGCCACCAGCTAATTGATATTAACATTGCCAACAACAACTTGCATTTATATAACATCTTTAATGTAGTAAAATGTCACAAGGTGCTTCACAGGACCGATTATCAAACAAAATTTGACACCAAGCCATATAAAGAGATACTAGGACAGGTGGCCCAAAACTTGGTCAAAGAGGTAGGTTTTAAGGAGCATCTTAAAGAAGGACAGAGAGGCAAAAAGATTTATGGAGGGATTTCCAGAGATTAGGGCCTAGGTAGCTGAAGGCATGACTTGCAATGGTGGAGTGATGAAAATTGGGGAAGCGCAAGAGGCCAAAATTGGAGGAGTGCAGAGATCTCGAAGGATTGTAAGGCTGGAGGAGGTTAGTGAGATAGGAAGGGGGTGAAGCCATAGAGGGATTTAAGATGTAGACTATGTAAATTGAAGCATCACTGGACTAGGAAACAATATCAATCAGTGAGCACAGGGGTGCTGAGTGAATGGAACCTGGTGTGAATTAGGATTTGAGCAACAGAGTTTTGTATAAGCTCAAGTTTATGGAGGGTGGAAGATAGGAGGCCAGCTACAAGAGCACTGGAATAGTTTCAGAAGGATAGTTGGTGCCCATGTCAAGGCATTATTTTGGTTGCTAGTGATTCTGTGTCTGATTAAAATGCAGAAAGCTGGCACTGAGATACCACCCAGATAAAAATCCAGAGAATCCCGCAGCAGCCGAGATATTCAAGGAAATAAACAGAGCCAATGCCATACTCTCTGATGAAAAGAAGAAGCACATCTACGACTCATATGGCTCGGCTGGGCTGCGCTTGGCCTCCATGTTGGGGGAGGAGGGGGAAAACATCATTGCCTCACAGAATAACTGCTGCATGAAGGTGAGCTGCGCCTCTGGTCTGTTGCGCCTCAGCTAACACTGATTGAACGCATTCCTGGAAAGTTCGTCAGGCAACCTCTCACCTCTGCTCACTCCACCCCCCACACTCCCGCCATTGGTCACCCAACACATCAGTCCTAGCAGTGCCCCGCTTTCCCATACAGTCTTGATTATCCCATTGGATGATCTTGACAGTTAGACAAAGAGTCTCTTTTATCCCCAATCTGGAATATTTTTTATAAGTAATGTATAAAAGTGTTCAAAGAAAATGAAAATAATGCACCATTTTATTTTAGTGCCCCTATATTTTTTTCTCCCAGGTTTTGCTTCCAACAGTGTCTGGGAGATTCATCTTTAATTCCTGGAAATTCCAGGACAATCCTGGAGAGTTGGAAACCCTTGTCCATGCCCACATTTGTTTCGGCTGCAATGCCAATGCACTATGCTATGGCAAGGTGGGACATACTCATTCCAAATTTCATCTCCTTTCTTCCCGCCTCTCCCCTGGAGCAGTTGACATTCCATGGGCGTTGGGTGCCCTCCAGTGCCTTGGCCAAGCAGCCATTCTCCATGTGCAAGGGTAAGATGGTGGGGACTGTTAAGCTATTCAAGAGTAGTGGCCTCACAGCCTAACCCAATCCTGTCCTCACCTCAACATTGGCTGGTCAAACCCTCATGCTTTCTTCTGTTCATTTTCAACTTCAACTACTCTGTCCTACATATTCTTCCTCCCTTGCTTAGATATCAGCCTTGGCTCTGTGGTAGTGTGCCCGCCTTTAGAGACTAGAGAATCCAGGCTGATTCCTTGGTGCCATGCTGAGGGGAGATGTTTCACGATCCTGGCCTAATTTCTGGCCCTTCTGGTCCCACCAAAGCTATAGCGGAGTGTGTGGGAGAATCCCCATATGTTTCCTTTGCAGCAAATGAAAGTTAATTGAAAACTTTTTAGTAACTGACAACTTCATATCCTGAGTATTAAGAAGAAAGAAAAGACTTTCAAAAAATCCCAGCTTTTGATGTGCTTTTCATTCATATTAACATAGTCAAACTGTGGTGGAAGCAGATTCAGTTATAGGTTTCAAAAGGGAATTGGATAAAAACTTGAAAAGGAAAAATTTGCAGGGCTATGCAGAAACAGCAGGAGTGTGGGACTAATTGGATAGCTCTTTCAAACAGCAGGCACAGCCATGATGGGCCAAATGGCCTCCCATGCTGTATCATTCTATTATTCTGTGTTGGAGGATGGATTTTCTTAAATTACTCATCAAAATAATAGTATTTATGGCATTACAGGTAGATATTGATGAACTTATCAAGTGTGTGGTTATAACTATTATCGACAATAATTAAACACACAGCAGCAAAAGCTTGCAAGTTCACTGGAGAATCCACACACGTTAACAGTTCTGATTTCGCGGTTGAGCGAACCTTAAATTAATTCTGTTTGCTCTTCCCTAGCATCCACTCTTTTATATCCTTATTTCAAACTCATTATGTTTTAGCATTCCTTAATCTTTCTTTCATTCCCTTCTCAATAACTTCAGGTTTACACATCCTGCTTGATCTGTCAATCAAACCTATAGGCAGAGGTTAGTTACACAAATTCGTGAACTATCAAAGGCCTTTGAGCCATCATTTACTTTTCCATCACCCATGTCCCTTCGCATGGAAACCTCTCCTGCGCCCTTGTGAAATCGAAAGACGAATAGCCTACACAATACCATGTAGTTCACACGTCCACTCGGGCCTCTAAACTCTCGAGGACTTGTTACAAGTTACTTACAGGACCTGTTTATATCAAAGGGATGATCAAACTGCAATGAGTTCAGCTACAGTTGAAAAGTTACTCGACACAGTTAAAGTAAAGAAATTAATATAAAGAAAACTTATTAGTAGTTCCATCCAGTTGACTGTTTCCTAACAAATTGGTCCACTCAAAAATTGAATACATCTGGTCCAAAACCGGGACAGTGGTTGGTGTCCTTACTACTGGGACTCAGGATCTTGGGTTTAGGAAGGAGAAGGTCTGGTTTCAGTTCCTGTATAGATTGGTTTCTGTAATTGTGCACTGACTTGTTTGCTTATCTTGCAGTTTTTGACCTATTTCTGTATGATCACCACTTGCTGTTGCTGCTGTTTGTGTTGTTGCTTCTGCTGTGGCACGTGTTTGTCAAAGGTTGATGAAACCAACAAGAGCTCAGAGGATACTCCCATGTTCGCAGGTGAGGAACACACGGTAACAGAGATGCACACTAACCATCCTTCAAAAGTGTTTGAAAAGCCTAAATCCAGTGTTTGTCCTTCCCATTTTCACCCTACCCTCCTAAAGGTGCTGACTATCACTGGGGTATGAAGCATAGAAACAGTGGGCCAGGGGTATTCAGCCCCTTGAACCTGTTCCACATTCCATTAGATCACAGCTGATCTATATCATAACTCTGTTTACCCGCCTTTGCCCTATATCCCTTACCCAACAAAAATCTATTGATCATCATCTTTAGAGCTCCAATTGTCCCCCCAGCATTCACAGCCTTTTGGGGAGAGATTGCCAGATTTCCATTACCCTTTGTGTCCTGAATTACTTCCTGACATCACCTCTGAATGGCCTATTATAGCCGCACTTTACCTGGTTCTTATGCGTTCTCCAAACATCTGCCCTTACCAGCAAGTGACCAGGCAGTGATTAAACGTGGGAAACCTGGCTAATCTTAGACTTCCCTAGTCCACAGCTTGCTCCTGAGGTGAATTGCAGGCTACCCATTCCCAGCTGATAGGCTTCAGGTTAGGGTATTTGACAGACAAATTTCGATGGGAGAGTTAGGGTACCAGAGGAATGGGTTTTGCTGGGAGAGTTAGGGTACTGGTAGATGGGTTTTGATGAGAGAGTTAGGGTATTGGTGGGACAGGCTTCAATAGGAGGGTTAGGGTACCAGAGAGACTGGCTTTGATGAGCAGTAGAGGTAGGACATTCAATGAAATAGTTTAGGCATTGGAGTGATGAGTTTTGTTGGAAGAGTTAGGGTACTAGAGGATGGTTTCAATGGGAGAGTTAGGGTACTGAAGGGACATGGATTGTTGGGAGAGTTCGGGCACAAGACGGATGGGCTTCAATGAGACAAATGGTCTTTTCCCTCTATAACGTTTCTGTCATTGTGTTTCAACCAGTTTCCCAGTTGAGATGAGCCAACTTAGCATAGAACAGACGCTAAATTAGAAGCAACCTTCTAGTCTGTGTGGCTTAGTGCCACACTGATATTTCCTTTACCCAATAGACCATTGGAGCAGCCATAGAATATTAATTCCAAAGAGAACAAAAGAAAGACTTGCATTTATATAGCCCCTTTCACAACCTCAGAATGGCCCAAAGAACTTTACAGCCAATGAAATACTTTGAAGTGTATTCACTGTTGTAACACAGGAAAAGGGGCCAGCCATTTTGCATAGCAATGTGATGATGATGAGGGGGCCTTGGTTTAATGTCTCATCCGAAAGATGACACCTCTGATAGTGCAGCACTCCCTTAGTGCTGCACTGGGAGTGTCAGCCTTGATTATGTGCTCAAGCCTTTTGGAGTGGGAGTTAAACCCACAAACCTTATGCATCAGAGACCAAAGTACTATCCACTGAACAATGGCTGAGTTCCCACAGAGCATAATACTTATTGTTTTAATGCTTTTACATTGAATGTTACATTTATTTGCTGTTTCAGATGATTCAAACCCTATCCTGGATCAACCATATACTGTGCACAGTGAAACCAGTCCATTAAACCAGGAGTCTGATTCCAGATACAACACAGTTAAATAAGAAGAAGTAAGACATTTTCTTTCAGTGGAAATTACAGCCCAATTCAACCCTTTGACGACTTGGTAGAACTTTTGAAATATGTTAATATTTTCCATCATCTAGCGTTCGATAAGTTAATCTTAAGGGCATAAAACACAGAAGGCCATTTAATCCATGAAGCTCATTCCTTCTACAGACCATGCTTAACCCATTCTATCATGGACTACGATCAACCAAAGATGCAACTACTGTACGGATGAGAGATATGTCCATCCCAAGTTTTTTTTTTGGCATGAATTTTTCCATGGGGTGGCCACTCTCTAAATCCACCCTGATGTTCCCTCCTCCAGCTCTCTGGTTCTACCTCTGTGCTCAACCCATTTTACCTCATAGTGAAAAATCATCTTTCCTCTGCAGATAATCCAAAGCTTTACATTGCGCATTATATATCCTTAGCCATGATCTTTCATTGTCCTAGCAGCTCAGGAACCATCATCTTCCATATGGCACTTGACTATGTCTATTTGTCTTGTCCTTGTAATGTTTGTTTCCATTCCTGACTAAGTACTCATACAATTCTCCCTGTCCGTGAAGGCTAATTGAAATTAGATGTAGAGATGAGGTGTTACAAGCCAACGCAATGGGTACAGCATCTTGCCTGCATTAAATTGGGCCATTCACAGGTCTGTGATTGTTGTTGCTCTCTATTGGCAAGACCACCTTTACTGCCCAACCTGAGTTGTCCTGAAAAAGTGGGCACGAACAGTCAACCACCTATTGTGGGACTGGAATCATGTATAGGCCTGACCAAGTAGGAGCAATAGGTTCCCTTCCCTGAATGATATCAGCTGGATTTTTGCAATGTCTCTGCCACATTTATTGAATTCATTTTCAGTTTGCCATGGTGGGTTTTGAACTCATGACGTCTAGTTTCTAGTCCCCTACCTTAAATAGTGATTTTACTACTGCCACAACTTGCCTGCTGGAGGTACAGTTAACATCCATCTAATGCTTTACCTGTACCTCCAGGCCTAACTGCTCTGTACGCTTTGTGTTGCAAACAGTCCCATGGCTAACCACCATCGCCTGGTTCTTCATCATCAGAAAATAAAATGAAGATTTGGACCCACAGGTACCATTTCATTTCTTCACCAATTTTCTCTGGATTCTGCACACCAGAGGAAACAGTTTCTCTGTATCTGCCCTATGGAATCCCTAAATCATTTTAAAGACCATGATTAGATCAACCCTCAACCTTCTAAGCTCAAAAGAATACAAGCCTAGTTATGCAGCCTGCCCTCAAAATTTAACCCTTTGATCTCTGGTGTCACCCTAAAGATGTAGGGGCCATGATGACTTTGTGTCCCCTGTGCCCTAGATACTCTAGGGGTGGGTTTCTGTTTCTATTTGAGCGTTGCATCCCCCCCACTTCCCCCCACGCCCCCACCCTGGCACTTTGTCAGCTCAATGCAATTAATCCAAAAAAAAACAACAAAAATAGATTGAAACACAGCACAAGGTCCTGAGGTGATATTGATGCCTCTCACAGTGAACTTCAATTGCTGTTCTTATATTAAATGAAGTGTCTTACCATGAATATTCTTTTAAAAGAAATAGCCTGGTTTATAAAATGAAACACTGCAGTGCTGATATGAAGGTGTGCGACTGGTAGGGAGCCTCAATTATTGGCCATGGGCATTGGGAAATGGTAGGCAGCCATCATCCTAATGCAGGATCTATTTCTCTGATGGTTCACTTGGTGAATGCCTTGCCCTGTGAGACACTGAGCCTAGCAGCTCCCACATTCAATTACCAACCTGTTGCAGAGTTCGCTGATCTCCGGGAATGCAGTAGATGGGGTATCCCTGGGCTGGAAGGATCAGCTGGGGCCCAGCTTCTGTTCACTGTCGAGAGGTCCAACTGGAACATATGAATGGAGGGGAGGAACCCAAGGAAATTCAGTTTGATTACACTGTGGGCGTCAGGATCTCATTCAAGCTTACAGACCAAATGGCATGATCAGGATTCACTATTCATAAAAAAGCACTTTGAGATGTTTTTCCATTAAATTAAACATGAGCTCATCCAAAACCTGCAGCAAGTCCCGCTCACTCAGCACCCACTGTGCTTGCCGACCTACTTTGGCAAAGCTTCAATTTTAAAATTCTCCTCCTTATGTTCAAATACCTCCATAGTCTCACCCTCCCCTGTCATTGTAACCTCCTACAGTCCTCTGCGATCTCCAAGGTCCTCCAATTCTGGCCTCATGCGTTTCCCAGATTTCTATTGTTCTATCGTTGGCAGTCATGCCTAGGCCTTAAGGTCTGAAATTCCTTCCCTAATTCTCTCTACCTTGCTACCTCTCTCTCCTTGTTTAAGACGCTCCTTAAAGCCTACCTCTTTGACCAACTCTTTGGTCACTGCCCTAATACGTGGCTCGGTATCAAATTTTGACTGATAATCTCTCCTATGAAGTGCCTTGGGTCCTTTTTACAACTTTAACAGCACTGTATAAATGCAAATCAGCTCTGCCTAGCTGCTGGTTTTAAAGCTGCATAGTACCATGGCACTGTTGCCCATTCAAGAGGTAATCAAACCAGGCTGGTCCCACCTACCCATTCCCTTTTAAAGCTGTATAATTCATCATCCAACCCTGTGCCATTTTGCCATTTAAAAGTAGTTTAACAGCCGACAGCCATTTCTTGTACCTCTTTTAAAGATGGAAATCGAGGTTTTGAGTCTCTGTTGCTTGAACATGCGCAGGCTCACATGAGAAGTATGGATCAGGTAATTTTCAGCCCATTCTAGCTCACCCATTCCAAGAAGGCCCACAGTCCTGTGCCGCCCACCCTACTGTGATGACTTGCAACAATTTAAAATTATTCTGAGAGATTTTCCTCCGCTATCCTACCCAGAGTCCATTCCAAGCACCGATGTTTCTTGGTTTGAAGATCTTCTGACCTCTATCCTAAATGTCCCTTTTCCCAGTTCAAACCTGTGTGACCTTGTCCATGCATCACGGTTTAATTTGCAGCATATTTTGCTTTATCTCCTTATTTTTTACGGAATTGCATATGAAAAGGAGAAAAAAGGCTCCCCCTACCCAGTAGACCTTGTACCTCACCGACCCCTGGAGAAACAAACCTGGAGAAATAGAAAAGTTCCTCCCCAATTCCCTAAGGTAATCAAGCAAAGTTCAGGTTCTGTGCTTGAACATGATGCACCAGCAGACACACCCTTCCTCCTTAACCCTCCCAAAATAGTACATAGAATTACGTAGAATCTAGAGCGCAGAAACAGGCCATTTTGGTCCAACTGGTCTATGCCATTGTTTATACTCCACGTGAACCTCCTGCCACTCTAATAGTCCCTTCCTGCCCTACCCCCTGGCAATCTATTCCCTTTTCCCTCATGTATACATCAAGCTTCCCCTTAAATGCGTCAATGATCTCTGCTTCAACCACGTCATGTGGCAGCGAATTGCACATTCTCACCACTCTCTGCATAAAGAAGGGTGAAAATATAAAATCGTTGGGCAGGTGTCCACTGAAACTTTAAGGGATTTTTAAAAAATAATGTACAGTACACAAAACACAATTAGTTGAAGAGCCAATGTAGGGTCATGACCCTCACTACCTTCCCATTAGTCAATCAAACCCCCACTCCATCATGTCCTCATGAGTGGAGGTCACAAAGAAACAGGAAGGTACAAGATTGGAGAAGGCCATGTCCATCCATCGGAACATCCCCAAAGGTCACACCCCTCCTATCACACTTTATCTCTCCTACCCTTCAATGGCTTTGTGTGGCCCTTTGAAATTTGTAACATTCCCGTTTGCACTGCCTATCCACCACCCCCCCCAGCCCAACCCCTCCGCACCCTACCCTGAGTTTGGTCTGCTCTGCGTCTAGCTATTGGGGTGTAACACCTGGAATAAGTGGGGCTTCCTTTGCATTGTGGAACTGTGGACATTTTAAAATTTAAAACAGATTAAATATGTGGGGAAAAGGAATCTTTAAATAATCAAATCTTTTTGTACAATTTGTAACCATGGAGACATTTGGCGCTAATTCTGGTGACTGGGGTCTTTATACAGCGATGTCACCCTGAACAGGATCCAATGAATAAAAAGTGCCGTCTAAAATTGTGAAAATGACAACTTGACAGAATGGGTATTTTATGTAACTTTGAAGTGTCTCAGTGGCTAAGGGCACAGCCTACTGTGGATTTTGGCTTTAAACTGAGTCATTTGCACATCTGCAAACAGAAAAGAAGTTTTTCAAAAATCACGCATTTATACTTCACCTTTCACATCCGCTGGGTGACACAAAGCACTTGCATTAATCCTTATTATACTGACAAATGTAGCAGCCAACTAGTGACCAGCAAGGTTGCACAAACAGCAAATGTGATAAATGGCCACTTAGTCTGTTTTTTGATGGGATAAATATCAGCAAGGATATTAGGGAGAACTCCCCTGCTGTTCCTCAAAAGGTGCCATATGATCTTTTGCATCTACCTGAGAGGTCAGACGGGGCCTGAATTTAACTTCTCATATGAAAGGCAGCACCTCCAACAGTGCAGCACTTTCTCAGTACTGCACTGGGAGTGTCAGGCTGGATTGTGTCCTCCAATTTTGGAGTGGGGCTTGAACACACAATTTTCTGAGAGGTGAGAGTGCTATGCACTGAGCCACAGGAAAGGCCCAAGTTCCTTCACTGTTTTGTACTTAATTAGCAGATCTCACGGGGTGTTATAATTGGGATTAGTGAGCTTGAATGGGAAGGGGCTTCCATTTGTGATTGCAAACCTGACCCACAGAATAATGAGCTCGGCCCTGATACACCTGCCCAGGAGAATATTTATACGCTTATTATGTTCTTGAAGAGTACTTAAAGGAGCAGTCTTATCTGGTGATCAGACAGGCAGTTCCCTCTCTGTGGATGCTATGTCGAGACTGCGAAGTTGGTACTTCAGAAAAAGACTGATGATTTTGACAGAACTATTGTAGAGAGGAAGTTAAACCTCCTCAAGTTAATAAGGAAAGGGAACTGGAAACAGCGTGACACAGCCAGCTCCCCATCATCCCATGACCATGGGGATGGATGGGGGAAAGGGTTTGGGGATTAGGTTTAAAAACTCTGACCCCTCCTTTCAACCTTTTAAACTTGTAAATCAATTCCTCACAGCTTGGTGCATTTTAGTCTAATGACAAGTGTAAGAGACATTTGAACTATCTGCATCAGTCGTGACATTAGAGTTGATAGATCCACCATCTGCGTTGCAGCATCTACTTTAACCTAATGTTCTTGGCTGATTAAATCACATAAATTATTTAGCTCCTTTGGTCATCTGTGGGCAGCTGTGGGTCCCTTTACTTCAACACCATGGGGTAAATGTTACAGTTCTGTGTCTCCAGCGTGATGGGAGCACAGGATCTTCTGTAGAGAATGAGCTAATTTATCCTTCCTCCACATCCTCATTTCCTTTCTGTACCTATACGAAAGCTGTGCTGCATTGTGCATGCTAATTCATTAAAATAGTCCCATTTATGTTATAATTGCTATTGCCTTTTTCTGTTAACTGTACAAGGTAATAACTGTATTTTAAAAAAAATATGAAATAGCTATGGTTCAGTGTAACACTCTTGGCTCTGAGTCAGTGAGTTCAAGCCCCACCCCAGAAACAATGACCGCAAGGGCGGCACAGTGGCGCAGTGGTTAGCACCGCAGCCTCACAGCTCCAGGGACCTGGGTTCGATTCTGGGTACTGCCTGTGCGGAGTTTGCAAGTTCTCCCTGTGTCTGCGTGGGTTTTCTCCGGGTGCTCCGGTTTCCCCCCACAAGCCAAAAGACTTGCAGTTTGGTAGGTCAATTGGCCATTATAAATTGCCCCTAGTATAGGTAGGTGGTAGGGATATATAGGGACAGGTGGGGATGTGGTAGGAATATGGGATTAGTGTAGGATTAGTATAGATGGGTGGTTAATGGTCGGCACGGACTCGGTGGGCTGAAGGGCCTGTTTCAGTGCTGTATCTCTAAAACTAAAACTAAAACTAAAATCTAGGCCAACACACCCAGTGGAGGGCTGAGGGAGCACCGCACTGCAGAAGATGCTGTCTTTCAGATGAGATGTTAAACTAAGGCCCTGTCTGCCCTCCAGGTGGATGTAAAAAATTCTATGCTGTTATTCAAAGCTAAGCAGGGGAATTCTCCTTAGTGTCCTGAGTAATATTTATACTTCACTCATAAGAAAAAGATTATTTGGTCATAATCACATTACTGTTTATGGGACCTTGCTGTGTGCAAATTGGCTGCTGCGTTTCCTACAATACAACAGTGATGACACTTCAAAAGTGCAACATTGGTTGTAAAGTGATTTGGGACATCCTAAGGACATGAGCGGCACTGTATAAACGCTAATCTTTCTTTAGCAGCAAACTTCTGTTCCATGTCTATGTATCATCTCATTTTAAACACCTATAGCATTTAGCCTATCTCCTTTTTATATGTTGAGGTAATTGCATTAATGTATTCTGGGTATACTGATGTATCTGTCTATCGACTGAGATCAATTGATGTTTGCTAGGTAAGGGTATCAAGGTTATATATCAGCCATAATCTAATTAAATAGTGCAATGTCCACCTGAGAGGGCAGACAGGGCTTCTGTTTAATGTCTCACCTGAAAGATGGCACCTCTGACACTGCAGCACTCTCTCAGTACTGCACTGGGAACATCAGCTGAGATTTTGTGCTTGAATCTCTGAGTTGTAACTTGAACCCACAACCTCTGAATTGGAGACAATTGTGCTACTCACTTAGGCACAACTGACACCAGTATAATTTGCGTAAATTGTTAGACTTAGGCTACACGAACTGAGTAGAACAGAGTGTAAAAGACACAGCTTTTTAGTTTATAAGAGGTGTAGTCGGATTATAGAAACTGTTATTGAGACAATTATAACAATAAATAATTGAAAGCCCCTCACTGAACTGTAACGCGCAGGGCAACTTTTCTTGGAGGCTCATCTATGATGCCATCATGCATGAATACTGTGCCAGCACTCACTGTCTGGCTCATGCAGAATGGCCAGTCGTATGGGGGCAGCTGGTGACTGTGGAATCATTCCCCACTGAGAGTCCCTGAAACCCAGACTTTTTTTTTTCTCCATTCTAAATCAGAAAGACTTGCATTACTATACCACCTTTCATAATGCCCCCGAAGTGTTTACAGTCAATTAAGTACTTTTTTTAAAAAAAGTGTAGCCCTGTTGTAATGTAGGAAATGTTACAGATGATTTTCACACAGCAAGCTCCCACAACAGTAATGTGATAATGACCACATCATCTGTTTTCGTGATGTTGGTTGAGGGATAAATATTGGCCAGAACTCCTCTGCTCTTCTTCAGAATAGTGCGATGGAATCTTTTATGTCCATCTGAGAGGGCAGTTGGAGCCTCAGTTAAACATTTTATCTGAGGAACAGCTCCTCTAATAGTGCCGCACCCCTGCACTTCTGCGCTGAGCTGTCAGCCTAGATTGCATGCTCAAGAGTCTGGAGTAAGACTTGAACCCACAACTTTCTGACTTAGAGGTGACAGTGTTATGGACTAAGCCACAGGTAACACCTAAGGAGCACCAGAGCAGCAGTGACAGAGCTCTCGGTTGGAATCGAGCAAATTTCCCTCTGCTAGCTCACTGTGACATATTGTCATGCACTTGCTGTGACACTCAAAATGCAGTATAGCCTAACGTAGGCATAGAGCTCCTGCATTTGTGGCTTTATCTTTTCAATAAAAGTGCAACAGCTGTTACAGTAACAGTGGAGCTGTCAAACTGGCTTTTGAAACATATGAGGGCATCCAAGAGCTAATCAAGGTTCAGCCCTTTAAATGGAGTTGCCTGCATATAGCAACAGTCTTTGAGAGTGCAAAGTCTCCTACCTAATCGGCATTTAGCCAAGGGGGTATATGAGCAGAGCAGATGGCTCTTTGAGACATGCTTTAAAAAACTCAACAAGCTTTTGCAAGCTTCCTGTTCCCCCCTGTTAGACTGACAGTAAACACATGACCAGCAGTAGACAAGATCACATTATTCCCATTTATGTTTCTCATGATTATACAGCCTGTTTAAAAAGTGCCTGTGTGAGCAGTTGGACAACGAAAGTAAAGGACAGTCCAAATAAAATAGACTGTCTGCTAGCTGTTTACTGCAATTCCCCTGCTGCTCAAAGGATTCCTTTTAGCCTTTGCAGGGATGTTTTATCTCTCTCCCCATCTCTCTTGATGCTGGGGTCCTGTTCCTCCAGATAACTCATCATGTGTTCCTACTTCTGTCGTGAGCATCAGAAGGATATTTGATGGTGGAATTTGTCACAACTAGATTAGCAGCCTCCCAGTTGCCACCTTCCACATCCCAATTCAAGATTGGCACTGCTGGAAATCAGGAACTCTGAGTGTGGGCACAGCAGGGGCAAACATTGTGCCTTGTTGTCACACACTGTGAGTCCAAGACCTCATGTGCCTGGCAGGACCTCCCAAATAGCAGTTGTCTCATTTAATAAAACCATTGATTAGAAAATTGGGGAGCTGTGTACTTATGGTTTTCAGATAAGCCACCCGTTGAATGTGGTGTGGAGTCTCTGAAAATTTTACCTGTAACATCAGCCAGATTGGTTTGGCTTCAAAATAGAAACACTGTCAAATATTGATCACTCTTAATAAAAAAAACCTTCAAGATGTCAGCCTTGATCAGTGGGCAGCCCTCTAACTTATGAGTCAGAATGTTATGGGGTCAACTCCCACTACAAAGACTGAAGCACATAATCTAGGCTGACACTCCCAGTGCAGTATTGAGGGAGTGCTGCACTGTCAGAGATGCCATCTTTCAATTGAGATGGCAAACTGAGGCCCTGCCTGCCCTCTCAGATGGATTTTAAAAAATCCCACAGCACTCTTTCGAAGAAGAACAGTGGAGTTCTCCCAAGTGTCCTGGCCAATATTAATCCCTCAATTATTATTTAAAACAGATTATCTAGTTATTGTCACATTTCTGTTTGTAGGAGATTGCTGTGTGCAAATTGGCTGCCATGTTTCCTACTTTACAACGGTGACCACATTTCAAAAGTACTTCATTGGCTGTAAAGTGCTTTGGGACATTCTGAGGTCATGAAACACGCTACAGAATTTTTTTCTTTTACCGTTAAAAGTTGTGCTTCTTCATTACACATGACATTTCGCAATAGGAGAAGAATATCTGTTAGTAAAAGATCCAAATAGCACTTTAGCACTTGAATCAGAAATGTCCCAAAGCAATTCAAACACAACTGGGGGGAAGTTTATGCTGTCCACCGTGACAAGTTTGGAGGTGGGGAAAGCAGAAAATCAGGTGGTATGGTAATTGTGGTGGGGAGGGGGGGTGGTGTGGGGGAGGGGTTCCCATCACCATCCCACCTCTGCCAGAATTTAGTCCAGAGCAGGAAGGCCTGGAATTCCATCTCTACCTCTCTACTTATTTCTTCCTCTTTAAAATGCTCTTTAAAACTTAAAATAAAAACGGAAAATCCTGGAAATACTCAGCAGATCAGGCAGCATCTGTGCAGATGACCTATCATCAGAACAGGCTTCTCCTTAAAAAACCTACCTCTTTGGCCAAGCATCTGATCACCTGTCCCAATATCTGCTAATGTGGCTCCTGCAAAGCACCCTGTGTTTTTCCTGTGTTGAAGGTGCTATATAAATGAAAGTTGTTGTTGTTGTCAGAGGCTGAAGAAATACATCCTCAGTACAAGTCAGCACTTTCAAGGAGCTGAAGAGGGAGTAAGTAAGAGGGAAAATGGGAGCAGGGCAAAATAAGACAGCACAAATTGCCGCATTTAGTGAAGCGTGTTCCTTGGGACTGCCCTAAAAAAAAGCCGAAATAAATGGATCCAGTTTCACAGGACTGAATACAAAAAAATATCATTGTTCTTATTAGTGTCTGGGGTTGCAACGAGGTAAGACAGTGACACGGCATATTTGGTGTCCTGTTTCAATCTGCTCTCTCTTCGCTAACTTCCTCTTCGAACCAGGGTCTTTAGATGTTTTAAATAGCGTGAACACAAACATAGAGACAGTACAAAACAACAGGTGCTCTGATAGCAACCGGGCGCAAACAGTGAAACAACAGGCTGTGACACAGAGTGAGGTCAACATCACTTCATGCTAGTTCCGCTGTTGCAGTTTCTGGAGACCTTCTACTGACACACGGAATGGGAGTTGCATTAAAGGGACTAGCTTGCAATGCTTTCTACCCTAGTTTACACTGGCAATAACAAGTTGTATTTATATAACACCTTTAATTTAGTTCCAGGAGTGTTCCCAAACAAAATTTGACACTGAGTCACATGAGGAAATATTAGCACATGTGACCAAAAGCTTGGCCAAAGAGGTAGGTTTTAAGGAGCACCTTAAAGGGAAAGAGAGAGGTAGAGAAGCAGAGAGGTTTAGGGAGGGAATTTCAGAGCATAAGGCTTAGACAGCTGAAGGCTAGAGTAAAGCAATGAAAACTGAGGATGCACAACAAGCCAGAATTGGAGGAGCGCAGAGATCTCAGTGGGTTGTCAGTCCGGAGGAGGTTACAGAGAGGGGGAAGGACAATGCATGGAGGGATTTAAAAACAGGATGAGAATTTTAAAATCAAGACTTAGGAGAGAGGAGCTTCCCTTCTCTGCTAGCTATAAAGGTCATTGGGCATTTTCAATCCATTTTCAATCCAATGCCTAACTTATATGAGCCTACAACACAAAATTAGGGGGCAATTTTGTAATAATCACATTGAACTGGCAATATCAGTTTGAGAAGCCACAGAATTACAGGTGTAGGAAATGAGACTACCACACTGATAGAGTCAAGGGCACTCTAATGAGTTTGGGTTTAGGTAACTCATTGGGCAATGCAGACAGAATTGTATGCTACATCTGTAGCTGTGCTTTACCTGACCAGGGAGTACTTAATGCTGACACCAGTTGCAAAAAGTAGAAAAATGTTCAATTCATTGATATTGGTATCTCTCAGCTTGTTTTAAAAAAGAGACTTATATTTATATAGTGTCTTATATCTCTCAGAGACATCTCAAAGTGTTTGGAATATAATTAATACTTCAACGCTTATGTGGGGAAATAGCGATATTTTGCATACAGCAAGATCCCATATAAAGCAATAAGATAAATGACCAATAAATATGTTTTTGAGATTGAAGGAAGAATGTTGGCCAGGACATACTCTTCAAAAAGTGCCATTGGATCGTCAACATCTACCTGAATCCCTAGAGCCATTTATTCCTTAACATCCCATCTGAAAGGTTGCAGTTCAAAAATGTACCACTCCCTCAGTAATGGGGTGTTTATCTAATGCATATTGGGTTTCAAATCCTGGAGTGGGGCTTGAAGTCAAACCTCCTGACTAGAGTCGTGATTATGCTACTAGACTAATGATCCAGAGGTCTGGACTAATAATCATATCCCATCATGACAATTTGTAAATAAAAATTCTGCTAAAAAAAATCTGGAAATAAAAACATGGTATCAGTAAAAGTGACCGTGAAGATGTCGGATTTTTGTAAAAAGCCAGCTGGTTAGCAATGTCCTTTAGGGAAGAAAACCTGCCATCCTTAACTGGTCTCGCCTATATTTGACTCCAATACCATACCAACATGGTTGACTCTTAAATGCCCCCTTGAATTGGTCCAGCAAGTCACTCAGTTCTATCAACCAACTACTCACAGAAGTTCTAGAAAAAGACCCACCACAAGCTTCTCAGGGCAACTCGGGATGGACACTAAATACCTGCCTTGTCAGCCATGCCAACATCCAAGAGTGAATGAAAAGAGGTAAGTGTGCTACCTACTGAGGCAAGCTGATATATTTAAATAGCACAAACTTTAAAAAAATGTTCTGAGTATATGTTAGAGTTGCCAACCCTCAAAGGTTGCCTTGGAAACTCCAGGAATTAAAGACTAATCTTGATTTGCTGCGAGCAAAATCCTGGAGAAACATTGTTGGGTGTTAAAAAATCGTGTTTCTAAATTATTTTATTTGAACACTTTTGTCTATTAGTTAAAATATATTGGACATGGAAAAAAATGTAATTTGATTGACAGTCAAGAATCATTCAACCAATTAATGAAGAGTTTCTTTGTTTTCTGATTGGCTGTGGGAAGGCAGGGTACCACAAGGATGGACATGTTGGGTGACCAATGGTGGAAGTGTGTGGTGCTGGAAGTCATGTGATGAAACCTCCAGGAATATGTCCACATCTCTCAAAGTATCACTTACATGAATTGTGGCTGACCTCTGACCCATTGTTAATTAAAAGGATTAATTACTATACATTAGTGAGAAGGATCTGAAGACTGGGTAAATTCAGAACGACAATGATTTCACAGCTTGTTGTGTGGGACTATCCATGTCTAGCTAGAGCAGCATATCCTACTTGCTACAGCTTGAAATAGCATGGACAAGGCAGGCTGCTGGGAGTCCCTGAGGTGAAGGCTGTCTTTCTGCGTTAGTCATCCAAGAGCTGTAAACATCACATGGCTGTGTTTCCCCTATGGTACTGAGTGGGGGTGGGGAGAGTGGTAGGGAATCTAGAAGGTAAAGAGACATTGCGATTAACATCCCCTGGGACCCTGCGACTGAATGAGCACTAACTCCCCCGACTGGATCTTGTTTATTCATCAGTCTGTGGAGTGTCAAAGATATGAACAAAAGTCCAAATGGATGAGGCAACAGTAAGCACCTGAAGTAAGGTTGCCAGCCCTTCAGGATTGTCCTGGATCCCCAGGAATTGAAGATTAATCTCCAGGCCACTGCTGCACGAGCAACAACACCCAAAGGGAAAATTATTGGGGTATTAAACAAAAT
Source organism: Heterodontus francisci (assembly GCF_036365525.1). Lineage (NCBI taxonomy): Eukaryota > Metazoa > Chordata > Chondrichthyes > Heterodontiformes > Heterodontidae > Heterodontus > Heterodontus francisci. The sequence goes on from NC_090401.1 coordinate 45,913,428, forward strand.
AGAATTTTTAAAATTTGTTTTGAACATTTCCATTTATTAGTTATAAAAAAATAGTGATGAAGAAAAAGGGCTGTATGACTGACAGCCAAGAATCATCCAATTGGATAGCAATGTGTCTGTTCACTTTCCAATTGGTCGTGGGAAGGTAGTGCACACTGTGGATGGACCAATGACGGGAGTGTGGGGGCTGGCAGTTTGAGGGAGGATGGTTTTGTGATGAAACAGCATTGGCAACCCTAATCTGAGGCAGTTTGTAAAGAGAGAGTTGGAGCTAGTTTAAACTTTGATAAGTAGAGGGTGCCGCAGGTGTCACCATCAGGGCCCCTTTGATAAAACAACCAGCACAAAGTTGCGTCAGCTCCCAGTGTGTGCAGACTGCAGTCTTCTGTGAATCCCAGAATGCTTCCTTTCAGCTACCCGAGAGAGCTGCATGTTGTTCGCTGATTCAATTAATACATGTCTTAGTCCAATATTTGGCACATGAAGTGGTAAGAATGTGAAACTTGCTACCACATGGAGTAGTTGAGGCAAGTGGCATCGTTGCATTTAAGGGGAAGCTGGAAAAGCATATAAGGGAGAAATCAATAGTAGGATGTTTTAATGGGGTTAGATCAGGGTTGTTCAACATTTTTGCGTGGGGGAGCCACATTACAATTTTTATCTTACATGGGTGGGTGGGTGGGGGGCCAGTGAGACAGTTTCGGAAAAATAAAGGCATTAAAAAGTTATCTTACTATTAATCAAAACAACAACAAATGAGAATTTTTGTGAAGAAGCTTTAAATGAGAAAATTAATTTATTGACTTACTTTCCCATCACTATGTCGGGCATTGATTTTGTGTGACACCTGGCATTTATTTGCTTGCACACGTATTCAATGTTTGCCCACACACTTCTTGTAGCAATGTGGAGTATTCCGGATAGATATCCATCTGTCAGGAGTGATTTTGATCTCTCTCTCTGTTGCTCTGTCTGTCTGTCTCTCTCTCCCTGTGTTCCCTCCTCTGTTATTCCCCCCTCTCTGTGTCGTCCTTGCTCTCTGTGTCCCCCTCCCCTCTGTCCCCCCTTTCTCTCTCTTTCCCCCCTCTATCTATCTCTCTCTGTCTGTCTGCCCCTCTCTCTCTCTGTCCCCCTCTCTCTCTATCCCCCCACTCTGTCCCCCTCTCTCTATCTCTGCCTCCCCATCTCTCTGTCTGCCCCCTCTGTCCCTTTCTTTCTCTCTGTCTGCCCCTCTCTCTCTGTTCCCCACCCCCTCAGTTTTCCCTCTCTCTCTCTCTCTGTCCCCCTCTCTCTCTCTTTGATTCCCCCTTTCTGTTTTCCTCTCTCTCTCTCATTGTTCCCCCGCCTCTCTCTCTCTCTGTTCCGCTCTCTCTGTCTCTCTCTCTGACAGTTGCAGGGAGCAGGCGTGCTCAGCACAGCAGCTTTGTGGTTGGTCAGTTTGTTTAAAAACATCGCACTGTCAGTTTCACAGCTGACAGCTGCTAAAGCAGGAATGCGCTTCCCAACTTGGGACAGACGCGGGGTTTTCTGGCGGGCTTTTTAAAAAAGTTGGAAAACCCTGAATCTGTCAAAGTTGGGAAGTGCATTCCTGCTAAAGCAGCTGTCAGCTGTGAAACTGCCAATGCGATGCTTTTAAAAAGGTCAGTCTGCAAGAAGAAGACAAAGGGAAATGCCCAATCTCCAGTCACGGACCCCTGGCAAGAATGAGGAACGGCCCTGGGTACAGTTTACATCCGGGGGCTGGATGGAAACCTTTGGCGGGTTGGATCCAGGCCCGCGGGCCATATGTTGGACAACCCTGGGTTGGTTGTAGTAAAGTGGGTGAAGGCTCATGTGGAACACAAACACTAGCATAGACGTGTTGGGCTGAATGGAGCTGTTTCTGTGCTGTAAAAATTCTATCTGGACACAGCTCCTGTAGGCAGCTTGATTCTAATTCAGTTCCCTTGTACTGTTGGATTTAACAACTTGACCCAACCTGTACTCTTGATCTCCTGACAGGGTCATCATCTGTGTAAACAAGGATATTTCTGAAACTCAATAAAACGCATGGGATGGTGGGAGTGGGGAAATCATAGCAAAATTAAAGGTCAAGTGATTTTCTGACAAAGTGTTCATCAAATTGTGTTTCATTTGGGGAGGGAGAAGACCCAAAAGCTATCCTTATCCAAGAGAGCTGACAAGAAATGATTGAGTGATGTACTTTCATGCAGTTTACGTTATTACATTATCTATTTATAAATAACCACAGTTATGAAGACAGTGCCTATTTAAAGTTCATTTTTTATAACACTAATAGTGGTGGTGTTGTTGTGAACTTTCACTGGTGGCACTCTTGCTGTCAGATGGGAATACAGAAGTTGAAAGGATTAGATAAGGAGGCTAGGTTGTATAAATGAGGCTTGTACTCCCTTAAATGTAGAAGAGTAAAGTGTTGGTGTCATGCCCAGTAAAGGCGTGTCCTATTCCTAGCTTTACACATGGACTGTATCCAGCATAGAATCTTCTGGAACTGAATTTTCCTTTTTTTTTTAAATAAAGCACAATGGACATTAAAAGGGCTGCATAAGATGGTTGCTGAGGGCCAGATGACTTTTGCAATTGGATGACCATGGGTGGAATGCCTCCCTAGAATGGGCATACCAAGACAAAACCATTTATGGAAATCACACCTTCCATTGTTTGTGGTCCTACCCAAAACTCACTATCTCTTGACTCCTAGACTCACTGCCATGGTGGGTCTGGAGGTGGGGAGAGCATAAAATCAGGTGGGATGGTGGCAGGGGTGGGGGAAGACCCCATCACCATCCCATCTCTGCTGAAATTTAGTGCGGGGTGGGAAGGCCTATGAAAGGCCTACCCGTCCCAATGCCAATTGAGGCCCTTAACTGGGTAATTAAGCCCCAATTAAGGGCTCTTCCTGTTGCAGCTGCAATTAGCCATTCGGCAGGTGGCCCTGTCACCACATGGGAAGCACGGCACAAATAACTGTGATGGGCTGCTTCCCAGCTCCGGGGGGGAGGGGGGGGGTGCTCGTTCAAAGGCACAGTGCCTGAATAAGGGATCCAACATTGGAAAAGTGGGGACCCACTGACCCATCTTGCTTTTGCTGCTGACCCTCCTCTCCCACCCCCAGCAATCCCCACTCCGCAAAACCCCTCCCGCCTTGACCTACCTTAAGCCTGATTCCAGCACTGTCCCTTGGTGTCTGGTCGCTGCAGCTACAGCAGCAGCCACTAGCTCCATGGTGGAGCTGCAACTGCCAACGTCTGTTTGGCCAGCAGCTCTGCAGGACCAGGACTTCCGATGACAGGGTCCTAAATCCTATGGAAGGCCTGCTGCTGTCCAGTTAAGTGCCTGATTGGCACTAAATTCAGCAGGCCTTCATAGAAGAGGGAACATGGGGATCATGGTGTCAGTTTCCCCCGATGTTGAGACTCCCGTCACTAGCATAAAATTCCCACCACTGTCTCTGAGCTCACAACTTGACAATGAGAAATGTAAGAAACCAGTTGAATCATAAGTAGTTGTGAATGGCCACCATCCATCCCCAATTGTGTAGCCATGTCTTCGAACTTCAAATCATTCTGGGTGGACAATAGAAGTATTGATCAGGTAGTCACATGACTGAAGATAATCACAGATAACAGATTTTATTATTCCAAGCACGAGGGAGTAACTGGGCAGTCAGCTAACTGCAGACAAGTCTGTACCATCGTGCCTTAAAAGAACAGGAGGCTGTAACATCTTAAGGTCTCCAAGCCTGTTCCTTTTCGAGTCCACCACTACAGAAAACTGACTTCCTAGTAATGAGACGACAAGCAGCCATCTTTGTGACCTGCTAAAAATCCACCTCTTTGAGAAAAGCCTGCAATGACTTTGATATAGGACTCTGGCTATTGAATCCACCCAACTACACTTCAGGAATGAAAACACCTTCTTCACCAGGTCTGCAATGCATGCCTTTTCTCCAAGCCAAATTATGAGACTTACGAACTATTCCTTTGTTTGCAATTGGTAAAAGTGCACTACCCTCTTTAATGGTGTTCTTTCTTGAGTATTCGTGGAGAGTGTGGTGAGTGAGTGACATAGCATTAAACTTGTGAACATATGAATAAAAGTAATACATTTTATTTAAACCCACAAAAAGCGTGCTGCTGGTTATTCAAATTGACGATACACTCAGGGGTGAAGAAACACACACATCTTCCTTGTCAAAAACACATTGATTACAGACAGTAAAGGGAAAAGAACTGGGGTTTCAGTTCACTCTCAATTCTGTCCATAACAGTTGGTCTAATTGAGGTGTTTAAGATGATTAAAGGGTTTGATCGGGTAGTGAGAAATTAGTTCGTCTGGTGGGTGAAGTCCAGAACGCAGCGGCATAACCTTAAAATTAGAGCAAAGCCATTCAGGGATGATGTAAGGAAAACAAGAAATGCTGGAAATACTCAGCAGGTCTGGCAGCATCTGTGGAGAGAGAAGCAGAGTTAATGTTTCAGGTCAGTGACCCTTCATCAGAACTGGCAGATATTAGAAATGTAAAAGGTTTTCAGCAAGTAAAGCAGGGGTGGGGCAAGAGATAACAAAAGAGAAGGTGTTGATAGGACAAGGTCATAGAGAATAACTGACCAGAAGGTCATGTAGCAAAGGCAAATGGTATGTTAATGGTGTGGTGAAAGACAAAGTGTTAGTACAGAGAGGGAGTTAATTGACAGAAAACTGAACAGCTTGGCCGCAAGAATAATCATGAAAAAATGAGTAGGCACAGTAGAAACAAACTAAAATAAAATAAAATAAACACATGAAAAAGAAAAAAGAAACAAATAACTAAAAAGAAAAATGGGGGGCCCCCGTCATGCTCTGAAATTATTGAACTCTATGTTCAGTCTGGCAGGCTGTGGCGTGCCGAATTGGTGAATAAGGTGCTGTTCCTTGAGCTTGCGTTGATGTTCACTGGAACACTGCAGCAATCCCAGGACAGAGATGTGAGCATGAGAGCGGGGGGTGTGTTGAAATGACCAGCAACCGGAAGCTCGGAGTCATGCTGTCAGACTGAGCGGAGGTGTTCCGCAAAGCGGTCACCCAGTCTGCGTTTGGTCTCCCCAATGTAGAGGAGTCCACATTGTGAGCAGCGAATACAGTATACTAAATTGAAAGAAGTACAAGTAAATCGCTGCTTCACCTGAAAGGAGTGTTTGGGGCTTTGGATAGTGAGGAGAGAGGAGGTAAATGGGCAGGTATTACAACTGCTGCGATTGCAGGGGAAGGTGCCATGGGAAAGGGATGAAGTGGTGAGGGTAATGGAGGAGTAGACCAGGGTGTCGCGGAGGGAACGATCCCTTCGGAATGCTGACAGGGGAAGGGAGGGAAAGATGCATTTGGTAGTGGCATCACTCTAGAGGTGGCAGAAATGGCGGAAGATGATCCTTTGGATGTGGAGGCTGGTGGGGTGGAAAGTGAGGAGAAGGGGAACCCTGTAACAGTTCTGTGAGGGAAAGGAAGGGGTGAGGGTAGTGGTGCGGGAAATGGGCCGGACACGGTTGAGGGCCCTGTCAACCACAGTGGGGGAGAATCCTCGGTTGAGCAAAAAGGAAGACATATCAGAAGCGCTGTCGTGGAATGTTGCATCATCAGAGCAGATGCATCAGAGACAGAGAAACTGGGAGAATGGAATGGAGTCCTTACAGGAGGCAGGGTGTGTAGAAATGTAGTCGAGGTAGCTGTGGGAGTCGGTGGGCTTATAATGGATATTAGTAGACAGCCTATCCCTAGAGATGGAGACAGAGAAGTCAGGCAGGGAAGGGAAGTGTCGGAGATGGACCATGTAAAAGTGACAGAAGGGTGGAAATTAGAAGCAAAGTTGATAAAGTTTTCCAGTTCGGGGCGGGAGCAGGAAACGGCATCAATACAGTCGTCAATGTACCGGAAAAAGAGTTGGGGAAGAGGGCCTGATTCGGACTGGAACAAGGAATGTTCAACATATCACACAAAAAGACAGGCATAACTAGAACCCATGCGAGTACCCATAGCAACACCTTTTACTTGAAGGAAGTGAGCGGAGTTGAAGGAGAAGTTGTTCAATGTGAGAACAAGTTCAGCCAGGTGGATGAGTGTGGTGGTGGCTCTGTGTACTAGCACTTTGTCTTTCACCACCCCATTAACACACCCTTTGCGTTTGCTCCATGACCTTCTGGTCAGTTATTCTCTGTGACCCTCTGTCCTATCAACACCTTCTCTTTTGTTATCTTTTGCCCCACCCCTGTTTTATTTGCTTAAAACCTATTGCATTTCTAACCTTTGCCAGTTCTGATGAAAGGTCACTGACCTGAAACGCTAACTCTGCTTCTCTTTCCATAGATGCTGCCAGACCCGCTGTGTATTTCCAGCATTTCTTGTTTTTATTTCAGATTTCCAGCATCTGCAGTATTTTGCTTTTATTTTATGTGGTGTAAGGAAACACTTCTTCACACAAAGAGTAGTGGAAATCTGCAACTGTCTCCCCAGGAAAGCTGTTGAGGCTGGGGTCAATTGAAAATGTCAAAACTGAGATTAAGTTTTCTTTCGGCATGTTTACTCAGGGTTACTGAATCAAGGCAAGTAAATGTAGTTAAGATACAGATCAGTAATGATCTAATTGAATGGCAGAACAGGTTGGAGGGGCTGAATGGTTTACTTTGTTCCAATGAGAAGATTGTGGGTTTGAGCCCCACTCCAGTGGAGTACTGAAGGAATGCAACAATGTTGATGGTGCTGTCCTTCAGATGAGACGTTTAACCGAGATCTGCTTTGCCTGGTCAACATAAGAACATGTGAAAATAGCAACTGGTCCATCCAGCCTACCCCACACTCATGATGCCCAGTGGGGTAAATTTCATGCCATAGTGTAAACAGAGTGACAGCGAATCAGCAGATCATTTTACATCTCTCCCCACTTTTATTTCCACTGACTTCAATAGAAATAAAAATGGGAAGAGATGTAAAACGTGCTGCTGACTCACCAGTTGCACAGTGAGTCAAACACACAGGAGAGAAGAGGGTGGACTTTTTCCAGAAAGGATCTTACTAGTAGGTTAATGGAATCAACATCAGATACTGGTGAGTGGGTCTCCACAGGTTTTAACAGTGATACAACATCCTATAATTATAACTCACAATAGGAGGCCATTTGGCCCATCGTGTCTGTGCCTACTCTTTGAAAGAACTATCCAATTAGTCCCAATTCCCTGCTCTTTCCCCATAGCCCTGCATATTTTTCCTTTTCAAGTATTTATCCAATTCCCTTCTTGAAAGTTACGATAGAAACTGCTTCCACCGCCCTTGCAGGCAGTGCATTCCAGCTCATAACAACTCGTTGTGTAAAACAAATTTTCCTCAATTCCCCACTGGTTCTTTTGCCAAATACATTAAATTTGGTTAATGATCCTCCTGAGACAAGAAACAGTTTCTCTTTATTTACTCAATCTAAACCGTTTATAGTTTTGAACACCTCTATTAAATTTCCCCTTAACCCTCTCTGACCTAAGGTGTAATGATCTTCTGCATATCCAGTCAGGTTTATTAGTCTTTAATCTTAGTGCAAGGAGCAAAATGTTGTTTACAAATATGCTCAATTTCTGTGCTAAGGTGGTGAATGACTCCCAGAGCCTGCGCTAACCAAGGCAGAATGATTTAAAGTATTATTATTTTACAGTCGGTCTCTGACCTCAACTACACATCTTAAATTAGCTGAGGTTCCCATTACCTCAGCAAGTAAACTGCCTCACACAGTCATGAACAGCTGATGTAATTGAACATATTGAACATGTACTGTAAATAACATGCCCCTCTCCCCCACCCCCCACACTCCCAATCCAGCCTCTCTCACACACACACAAGGCTGAATTTTACAAGCCCCTCGTGTCAGGGGTCGTGACGGGGCGGCCCATAAAATTCTGCCGGGAGAGGCCTGCCTTGACCCCCGACGTCGAGAAGGCCCCACCGCACTTTTCCGGCGATGGCGGGATCTCGGTGCGGCCAAAATATGGAAATTAGAAGCATTAACATGTAAATGAACTTACCTGCCGCCGCCAGCAATCCCACGCTGATTTTACCGCCGCCAATCGCAACTCGTGTGCCTTTGGAACTCCGTACTGAGTTCCGAGGCGAGAAACTGGTGGGGAGGGGGTAGGACTAAAATTATCAGGGCAGTGGGGGAGGCGAGGGAGCAGGGGAAATGTTTTTTATTGGCTGTGGGGATGGTGGGAAGGGGTTGAAGGGCAAAAGTGACGAGGTTGTGGGGGCAAGTTCAGGGTGGGAATAAAATTAATGTCTGTCACATTGTAAAACAACCATGGGGTGGGGGGTGCAGTTGGGTGAGGGCCTCCTGCTTGTGCTTTTTAATTAAGAAATTTAAAATGTCATTTCCCTTTAAAGGTGCCAATCTCTCACGGAGGGCTTGAAGCCCTTTAAAAGTGGTGCCGGCGCTAGTGCGGTGGCGCCGGACGCCATTGCTGTGGACGATGCAGCCGCCTCCTCTACCTCGTCAGGGGCGGCCGCTCTGCCCTCTCCATTTAAATGAGCCCCCGTGTGTAATATTGCCGGGGCTCAGCTGCGGCACTTCCGTGTCGGAAGGCTGCTGACTTCACTGCGCGCTGCCATGGAGCGCGGCCACTGATAAAATTCAACCACCACACACACCATTGATACACACTCACCCACTCACCACCCTTATGTCACTCTCTACAGACGGTCACACCGATACACACATTCCTACACACACCCCAGGTACACAATTGCCCACACACCCCAAGTACAAACTTGCAGCACCCATACATCACCACTCCATACATGACTATCCACGCAAACACATACACGTACACCACACACAGGGCAGGATTTTATCCTGCCCTTGGAGATGAGAACAGAGGCTGGGGTGCTCACAAAATGGTAAGAGGTGCTGTACCCAATGTTATCCGGGCTCCCTGTCATTTTGTCTGGGGCGGGGCAAGGCCAAACGTAGCCTTTGCGCCCTCAGGAAAATTGAGGCCCTTAGGTGGGGGCCTCTTCCCACCTCCTCTCCAGTTTTATTGAATGTGGAAGGGCCTGTTGCCGTGTAGAGATGCCGCCAGGTAAAACCATAGCGAGTTTGGGGGGTGTTCCTCCTTTGGAGGCAATCCATGGGCCTCAGATGGCCCACCCGGCAGTGATGGCTACCCATCCTGACAAGCACCACCCCACCCCCCGAGTCACCAATGCCACCCTCGTATTCCATTGCTGGGGCCTGCCTGACTGACCCCAACCCCACTTACCTGTCTGTCCTGGGGTCTCCGACATCTTTGCACGTCAAGGCCTCCTGCAGTACCAGCAGTGGCCACATCTCCCAGTGACGCTGCTGGACCTCTGATTGGCCAGCAGTGCCGGAGGCGGGAGCTCATCCCTTAAAGGGATGGTGTCTCTGACGGCGGGCAATTAATTGGCTGCCCACCATTAAATTACAACGGGGCTCCAACGGAGGAACAAGGCGGGGTCTTCCTCCCCACCCACCCCTTTCTGGCCTGTCACTAGGACCACTGTCGCCAGAATAAAATCCAGCCCACAGCCTTATCCCAAATACAGACACATACTTATCACTCAACCGTCTCACACACTGTACTACCCACATACATATATACACCACACATACACACAGACACAAACACACGAACAGAAACCATTACAAACTAGCTTATCCCTCCTACACAGACAGACATAAACACCCTCACACGTACCACCTGTCATACCACTGCCCACATCCTCATACACACACAGACAACCAAAATGTAAATTTAACTCAGGCACATCCTTTCTCACACATCCACCCACCAATATACAGATAAACAAACCCACATCACACACATATCCTTCTCTCACACAACCCTGAAATACCCCCCCTCCCCCACCTCTTTGCACACACACAGACATCAGGCTGGGCTATGATGTACTCTCACTGGTAATGCAGCATTCACTCTTTGCAGACTTACCTGTTACCTTGTATTCTTAGCGTCTGTCAAACTTACATGGGTATATTTTCTCCCCTCATCTGGAGGCACTGACTTGCTAGGACTCCGTGCCAGGGCACCTATCTAATCTATTTGGCCATTCTTTATTTCTGACTGTTCCACCAGGGGGGACATCATAGCCCAGCCTTATCCTGTCTGCATGCACATCCCAACAAGGGTCACTGGAAAGCAGCAAGAGCATTGGCTTACTTTTTCCCTTGTTACTCAGGGACATTGAGACCATTGAGAGACTTCCCCATATCAATTCCACATGAGACCATGCTTTGTATTCATGGAACTTTTTTGATTTAATTTTGTTTCACATCTTTGAGGTTATGTCAAGAATGTCAATGCTGAGTCATGGAACAACACCAGTTAGATACAGAGTAAAGCTTCCTCTACACTGTCCCATCAAACATTCCCAGAACAGATACAGCATGGGTTACAAAAAAGAGTAAGGCTTGTAGATGCATTAGGTATAATTTTCAAAAACTCTCTAGATTCAGGAATTGTGCCTTTGGATTAGAAAATTGCAGATGTGACTGTATTCTTTAAGATGGACGGGAGAGAAAAACCAGGTAACCACAGGCCTATTAGTTTCATGTTCTGTTAAGACCAAGGTGGGAGGAGTGCACTGTTAATTCAGTCCCACTTCTCCACAGGTCACACCATATCAATAAATTTTTCCCACTTATCAAAACAGCCAATTAGATACTTGATTGTCCCTGAATAAAGCACAACAACCAGCTTTCTTTAATCAACAACAAAAAATAACTGTTTATTATAAAACCAAGACGTAGCCAATAATGATGTAAATCTATATACGAATTGAGATATTAAAGCCCCTTATTTTCCCGAGCCCTCATGCACACGCACATACATCCAAAAACCGGTTAACTGGGAAGAAAAGGGATTTTAATTACAGCTGTTTCATAGGAATGAAGGAATAATAAAGAACTTAGTCTGTCATGATCTGGAAGGAAGTTCTTTGGTTTGGTGAGGTGTCCCAAAGTTGAATAGTTGGATGCCACTCCAAGTCTTTCCAGGTGAGGTTGATGAACAGTCTGTGATGGATAGGTGCTCCAAGAACTTCAACAGTAGAAGTAAGACCTTATGTGAAGCCATTAAGTGTGCAGCAACAAGGATCTTCTTAGGTCTTACAGCAGCAGGATTGCAGTAAAGGTTTTCTTTCAATATTCAAGATTTTGTAAACCCAGGAGGCATTAGGAACCACACTTGATGCAGGGATTCTTTAGAAACAGGAGGTAATAGGAATCTGCCACATCTAAAATACAGGGTTTGATGCAAAATTCCTTTACAGAGAGGTAATACTTTTTCTGGGTCTTCTTCTAATCTCCAGACAGGTCAAAATCAAATTTCAAATGCTTGCTTTTTGTCCAAACTCACTGGCTTTTTTAAAGTTCAAAACTGAAACCAAAACCTTCCTGAAACAGGTCACATGCCCAGTCATAAATTCTCTCTTGTCATAACATAGGGTAGCTCTGAGGTCAACCCCCTGCTGGTTTCCTTGAAATTACCAGCATTCTAGTCCTTGCTTATCAGTTCAGCTTTTGTTGAACTTCCTTTCAAAACATCCAAAAAGCTCAGCTATTTCCAGATTTCTCAACGTCCACTGAAATCCTTTTTCAGTTTTTAAAAATACAGAATCCTAAGTTTTTATACAAAAAAAAAATCGTCGTAACAGTTCATTGTGGAGACTGGAATGTGGTTCAGAGACAGAGGACCTGATTTTCCCAGCCCCGTGGAGACCGATTGGAGGCGGGGATCTGGGAAAATAGTGGGGCGCTGCATTAGAACAGCTCCCTCACGTATTCCTGCCAATGATTCACGGGGTGTGCTAGGAAGAGGATTGGTTGTCTGCACCACAGAGGCGGGCAGGCAATTAAGGTGACTGAGACCCCAATTAGGGGCGATTTTTGCAGCCTCCCCAGCATTTTGTTGCTGGCGGAGCAGCTCCCCGTTGCCTGCAGAGGCCACCAGCTGAATGGTGGCAGCCTCCCTGCGGCAGGCTGTGGGGGGGCGCCATCAGAGCCAGAGGCTTCATGCCCCATCGATGGGGCCTCCAGCACGAAAGGCCGCAACTGCAGCTGATCCCAATGCAGTAGAGGAGATACCCCTCCATCCTGATGAATCTGCCGGCCTCGATCTTTTTCATTTCTGCACTGCTGTGCAGGCCAGTCAGGATACCTCCATGTTGAGGCGCCCTCACGGTTCACAACCTGCCTCAGCAGCGCCCACCTCTCCCGATGGGGCTGCCTTGGCACCAAAGCTGCTGGCCCTGTGATTCGGCCGGCATTTTCAGGAACCCGCCCGCTGTCCTTAACAGGTCAGCAAGTACAGAGGTGGCCAATTAGGATGCGGCTCCTGAAGGATTGCTGAACTGGTCTCGCTGTCAGCAAGTGTGGACTCCTATTTGGTCCCAACGTCAGGGTACTGCAGCCTGCAGGAAAATCCTGCCAAGAGTGACTGAGCATTGGACAAGTATGAGCTGATCAAAGAGAGTCAGCATGGATTTGTGAAGGGTAGGTCATATTGGATGAATTTAGTTGAATATTTTGAGGAGGTCACTAGCATCTTTAATATACCTTCCAGTCTAATCCCACTAGTTCACGAGTTCAAAGTGAGAGGGGAAAAGTTTAGGGGGGATATGCGTGGAAAGTTCTTTACGCAGAGGGTGGTGGGTGCCTGGAACGCGTTGCCAGCGGAGGTGGTAGATGCGAACACGATAGCGTCTTTTAAGATGTATCTAGACGGATACATGAATGGGCAGGAAGCAAAGAGATACAGACCCTTAGAAAATAGGCGACATGTTTAGGTAGAGGATCTGGATCGGCGCAGGCTTGGAGGGCCGAAGGGCCTGTTCCTGTGCTGTAATTTTCTTTGTTCTTTGTTCACTCTGCTGCTCATTTGCATATCCTTTTTTCTTATTCATTCATGAGATGTGAGCATCACTGGCAAGGCCAGCATTTGTTGCCCATCTCTAATTGCCCTTGAGAAGGTGGTGGTGAGCCACTTTTTTGAACTACAGCAGTCCATGGGGTGCAGGTACACCCACAGTGCTGTTAGGAAGGAAGGAACGGCGATATAGTTCCAACTCAGGATGGCGTGTGACTTGGAGGGAACTTGCAGGTGATGGTCTTCCCATGTGTTTGCTGCCCTTGTCCTTCTAGGTAGTAGAGGTTGTGGTTTGGAAGGTGCTGTTGAAGGAGGCTTTGTGAGTTGCTGCAGTGCATCTTGTAGACGGTACACACTGCTGCCACTGTGCGTCGGTGGTGGAGGGAGTGAATGTTTGTAGATGGGGTGCCAATCAAGTGGGCTGCTTTGTCCTGGATGGCGTCGAGCTTCTTGAGTGTTGTTGGTGCTGCACTCATCCAGGCAAGTGGAGAGTATTTCGTCACACTCCTGACGTGCCTTGTAGATCGTGGACGGGCTTTGGGGAGTTAGGAGGTGAATTACTCGCTGCAGAATTCCCAGCCTCTGATATCTTTATCTTTAATATCTTTAAATCACACCCTGTCTAATCACATGCTCCTGCTCACTTCCCATAGCTTCTTTCAAGCAATTATTTAATACAACTTTTAAAAAAATTTAAGACTCTGACTCAACAACAGTCTGTGGCACAGAATTTCACATTCTTACTGGTCGCTGTGTAAAGGAATATTTTTCTGTCTGCCGAATTAATTTTTTCATAATTATTTTAAATTAATGCATCTTGTCTTGCACCCCAACAGTGGAAACAATCCATTATTCTTTACCTTATCATAACCTTCAATAAAAGAAAGACTCCCATTTATATGACACCATTCAGGACACCCCAAAGTGCTTTACAGCCAATGAAGTACATTCAAACAGTAATCACTGTTGTAATGTAGGAAATTTGGCAGCCAATTTGCGCGCAGCAAGCTCCCACAAACGGCAAGGAGATAAATGACCAGATAATCTATTTTAGTGACATTGATTGAGTGATAAATAGAGGGCAGAAGGAGCCTCAATTTAATGTCTCCTCTGAAAGATAGTATCTCTGACATTATAGTACTCCCTCAGTACTGCACTGGAGTGTCAGTCTACATTAGATGCTCAAGTCTCTGGAGTGGGACTTGAACCCACAACTTCAGACTCAGAGGCAAGAGTGCTACCTACTGGGCCACAGCTGACATCATGGGGGGAATTTTATGGAAGTGATGGGGGTCTCAGCTGCTGGCTGGAGAACCGCGAGAGACCCACGTTGCCTCCTATGAAGGCATGCCGTATGATGAGCCAATCAGGCACTTGAGAGTCCACCGGCAAGCCTTTCCTGGCATCAGGACCCTGTAGCAGGAGGTCCTGACTGCCGAGAGTTACCAGCTAATCTGAGGCCAGGAAGGCAGTGGCTGCTGCCGGAACGGCACCCACCGGAGGCCCAGGATCACAGAGCGACACACGCCAGAGGTAAGTGATGGCAGTGGGGTTTTGTGGCGTGGGGGGGTCACGGGGGAGGTGCCGGTAGAGAGGTCGGCAGCAAGGGCAAGGGTTGGCTCACAGCGGCCCCACCCCCTTCCTGATGCTGGGTCCCTCGACCAGGTACTGAGTACCTTTGACCAAGGGACCCCACCCCCGCCCCCCCAGTGGATCGTATCAAACAACATGTCCCTTGCACTGTTCACAACGGGCAAGACACAGGCCGTACCCAACCAGCCTGTGCATGCAAAACTCAAAACACAGTGTCCAACATTAGATGTGATTCTGCGATTGGACAACATTTACTAAATAATCCTCAGTGTGCTAAGAATTATGCTGACAACCAATTTAAGATTGTCAGTTGGGCTCGCAGTGTGGCGCATTTGCGCATACTGGAAGCTACATATATTAATACACAGGGCCCTGTTCTTTGCAGACAGAAAGAACATGTTATGACTGAGGTGGGAGTAATGCACTGTCAATTCAGTCCCATTACTCCACAGGTTACAGCATATTATTAAAGTTTCCCACCTACTGGAAATTAGTCAAATTAAACACTTTATTAACCCCGCAGAATAAAACACACCAAAGTAGGTATCTTTAAACAACAACAAATTAATTATTTATTAATAAACTAAATCTTAAACAATACTGAGATAAATCTATGTCTGAAAATATGTTATAACTTCTTATTCCTCCTAACCCTCATGCACACACACGTACAAGCAGAAACCAATGGTTAACCAGTTCTAAAATGATGTTTTAAATTAGAACTGTTTCTTAGGAATAAAAAAACAACTGGGTTGTAAGTCTTGGTGGGTTACGTTCCCAATTTGGTGAGGTGTCCCAGAGTCGAATAGCCAGATGTCACTCAAAGTCTCCAGGCGAGTTTGATGAACAGTCTGTAATGGATAGACGTTCATGGTACTTCAGCTGCAGTAGGCGTCACACAGATCTTTCAACAAGGAGTTTAACAACAGGTCTGTTTAGATTTTGAATTCGCAGTCGATCAGTGGAAACTTTACTGAGTTTCCAGAACTCCCAGAAACACAAAAGACAACAGAAAGTCACTCATGAGGCAGAGACTTCTTAGAGACTGGAGGTAAAAAGGAATTTGCTACCTCTCTCTGGATATTGATTACCATTGAAGTCAATGGAAATGATTAAGAGATGTATAATGGGCAGCTGAATCGATATCGCCCATTTACCACTTTTGCCCATTGTTCACATTACTCTCATTCATATTCCCATCAAAAATTCCCATGTCCAGATTTGTAAATATATAATTTGTACACTGCCAAAGTTGGGATGCTACAATTGGGCTCAGTGCACCAGGACTATAAAGTGAGGGGTAGTACCTGGTCTCTGACAATTATCCAGTGATGCCCCACTCAAAGTGCAACTTCTGGATTTGATTGAGAACAGGATTCAGTTCAGTTGTGAAGCCTCCCTTCCACCACTCCATGTCGAATAGCCTGCTAACATTCACCCTCTAGGCTTGCCCTTAATGAAATGCCATGATGGCTGAGACACCAGAGGAGGGATGACAACACAAGATGGTATCTCAATGAGTGTTGGAGCCTTCAGAAGGTAGGGGAAAAGAGAGAGAAATATAGTCACGCAGTGCTCAGAAAATAAATGGCCCCACAAGGCAAGGTTGGGGGGGGGGTGGGGGGTGCCTCAAAGGATGGTAATCTGCCAATGTTTCCCCTCAACGCCACCCCCCCCCCCCACCCCGAACAACCAGAATTCACTTTGTCTGATGTCTCGATTGACAAACTGACACACTTGACAAGTTGCTGTAAAATTAACTGCCGCTCCAGACTCTGAATCAAGCTGAGTACCCTTCGGAATGTCTAATAATAACCATTGCCCTGTTATCTCTGCTCTTTAACCATCTGACATTAACCTCAATGAGCAACGTGCCTCCCTTCAGTGATTCACAGTAAGTCACAACACAGGTTTAAATTTTGTTTCCCATACACTCTAAGTGAGGTAATGGGATTAAAATTAGATCCCTGACAATCAAACATAATGCAAGGGCACCTTGTTCAACCCATGAATATCTTTTCCTCCTTTTTTGTGTGGGGGGGGGGGTGTGGGGAGGGATAGTGGGGCGGGGGGCAGGGTGAAATTTGGGTATTTGCTGAAGGATATTAATGCTGGGTGAACAATACCTGGTGTGAGTAAGGACACAGGCAGTAGAGTTTTGGATGACCTTAAGTTTATGGATGGTAGAACCTGGCAGGCCGTCCAGAAGTGTGTTCAAATAGTCAAGTCTAGAGATTATAAAAGGCATGGATGAGGGTTTCAGCAGCAGATGAACTGAGGCAGGGGCAGAGTCATGGAAACTCTCTCTCCCAAAAGGCTGTGGATTCTTGGGGACAATCGGAGCTTTCAAGACTCAAATTGATAGATTTTTATTTGGCAAGGTATCAAAGAGTCTGGAGCAAAGGTGAATAAATGGAGCTGAGGTGCAGATTAGCCATGATCTAGTTAAATGCAAAGTAGGTTCGAGGGACTGAATGGCCTTCTCCTGTTACTGATGTTCTAATGTTCTGGTACCACACAGGAAGATTGTACAAGCTCAAACATCTATGGGTCATTTGATCCCAGCTTAAGGGCCAAAATTCCCCTGCCCAGAACCTCACGCCAGAGGAAGAGTGGCTAGAAAGGAATTGGCCCCAGTCTGGGATCTGCCAGGTGGTTGGTATATTGGGCATGGAGTCGTGTAACGGCCAGAACCAGCCCAGGTCTTGGCTTGGATCCTCGAAGAAACTTTGACTCCTGGGGCCTTGAGGCTTTCATTCTGTGCCGCTGCTGGTGTCTGCTCTCCATCATACCCCCTGCCTGAATGCAGCCCCCACACTCATCCACCACCGCCAACCTATGGCGACACCCGAGATGCACCTTCAGCATTGCAGGCATTTGCAGGAATGCTTATAATCAGGAACAGCTCCCTGATACGGTTCTGGGCAGAGGAATCATAGAATGACATAGCACAGAAAGAGGACACACAGCCCATTGGGCCAGTACCAGCTCTTTGAAAAAGCTATCCTATTTGTCTCACTCCCCTTCTCTTTCCCCACAACCCTAAATTTTTTTATTTTTCAAGTATTCATCCAATTCTCTTTAGAAAGTTACTATTGAATCTGCTTCCACTACCCTCATCCCTGGAATCATCCCAGTAAATTTCTGCACCCTCTCCAAGGCCTTGACATCCTTGCTAAAGTATGATGCTCAGAATTGGATGTAATACTTCAGCTGAGGCCTAAGCAGTGATTCATAAAGATTTAACATAACTTCCTTGCTTTTGCACTCTATATCTCTATTAATAAAGCCAAAGATCCCATTTTTTTTAAAACAGCCTTGTCAACTTGTCATGCCATCTCCAGACTTTTGTGTGTACCTCACTCCCAAGGATGCTGTTCCTTATGCCAGGATCAATGACTCTTGATGTTTAGTTTAGTTTAGAGATACAGCACTGAAACAGGCCCTTCGGCCCACCAAGTCTGTGCCGACCATCAACCACCCATTTATACTAATAATACACTAATCCCATATTCCTACCACATCCCCACATGTCCCTAAAGTTCCCTACCAGCTACCTATACTAGGAGCAATTTATAATGGCCAATTTACCTACCAACCTGCAAGTCTTTTGGCTGTGGGAGGAAACCGGAGCACCCGGAGAAAACCCACGCAGACACAGGGAGAACTTGCAAACTCCACACAGGCAGTACCCAGAATTGAACCCAGGTCGCTGGAGCTGTGAGGCTGCGGTGCTAACCACTGCGCCACTGTGCCGCCCCTGATCCTTGGGCTTCCACTGATAGTAAGGTGAGAGGGAGTTCAATTGGACAGGCAGATGAATGAAAAGGAGTTTGCAGGGATATGGGAACAGGGCAGGTTAGCATGATGAAAACTGGTCTATCAAGCCTGCTCCACACTCATGATACTTGGAGCGTGATGAATTGACACTTCCTACCGCCACTGGATAATTCCACACCCCACACTTTCAGCTGTATCACAGACAGCATGGATTGAACAATTGGGGTTACAGTATTGTTGCTTTATCTCCAACCTACATGCCTTGTAAATGGAGCACCCTGCTGCGAACGTGGAATCTTGTATAAATCCTAACCATTGTACCTCCAATTGTAGAAAAGTGTGTAGCCAAAGTAACAGTGAGTTCAGAATGCTCACTGTTATTAATGCACAAGTCAGCTAGTGAATTCAGGCAAAGAAGGGATAGGCCATGAGTTGTGAATTGCCACAAGTTGCTGGACGATTTGTACCACTCTGCCTTTAGCCTTGCAAAAATGGGAGCTCGTCCTTAACCTTTCTGAGTGTCAGGAAATTTTCACATTGATTAACCATTAAACTTGCCACAGAGAGTTAGGTCTAACACTTCACAGCTTAAGCACCTTGTTAATGATGAGTCTTCTGTTCCTGCAATGCCAATCAACCTTTCTGCCCAGAAAGGGAACAATTTGAACTGTGGAGTTTAATTCCTACAAGTAGCAAATCCTTCTTAGAGATTTAAAATAGGTTACATTTTCAATGTTTATATTTTTTCTTACCTTTCCTTTCTATTTCTTTTCTTTCTTTCTCTGTCTTAATCCAATCTTTCTTTTTTCTCTTTATTACTCTTTCTATACCTGATTTGACTCTAATTCACCCTAGTGCTTTTTCCCTCTGTTTCTTCATAATCCTTAAATCTCATTGTTTAATGTTGGTCCCATAATTCACTGAGGTCCCAGATACTCCATTGTCCTCACTACACTGTCAACTCACACTTCCAGCAAGTTATGATGCAAAAACGTTCATGCTGAATGGGGAGGGAAAAGCTATTGGACATGCTATGTGATACCCTGCCCCAGTAAGCTCTGGCCATTGTGTTTGGTGAGGAGGAGCATACTGTGAATCAAAGATTTGTCAGCACTGACATTTCAACAGCTCTTAGTTGACAAGCATAGCCCTTAGCATCCCCTTTTCATCTACTATTCCTCATGTGGATGTCATCTGATAAGATCTGCCAGCACACTGAAGGTGTCGTTTTTCATCAACAGTTACATAAACGGTTGCCATTGTTGCACATGCAAAGTCATGTGATCACTTGTTGACTGCCATCGTTATTCCTTCCTGGAAATATTGCAAGAGCAAAGTCACAGCTCGTCCTGGACAAGCTCAGAGTTCAGCAACATGTAATTTCTGCCTCCAGGCAGAGGTCTTGAGACTCCCTTATTAACTTTTCAACCTTAGCACAAGTGTTCCTGTTTTTTGTTTCTGCTTCCATGGTGATGACGCAGTCAGGGACCTTGATGATAACAAGAGTTCTAACTGTAGCAAAGCCTAATGCTGCAAATTAGTTAAAAGGATTTATGCTTGATTATATTTCAGGAAATATTAAAAATTCTTGGTGCCTTCTTCAAACAGAAGTGATAAGAAATAAATTTAAGACAACTCTGAGTTCCCTTTTCTCTTTTCTAGTGTTTTTACTATGCCAATGCCACCTCTGACGCACCCAGAACCTTGCCTCTGCAAAAAATCCAAGGCAATGTGCTTTTTGCAGAAAGAAGCTTTTTAGATAAAAGTTTAGGATCACTGAACTCTTGCAATGCCTAATTCCTCAAAATATGCTCAAGAGCCCATATTCTTACACTGTGTTGTTGTTCCTTCCAGGAAATATTACTATAGCAAAGTCACAGCTGGTCCTGCACAAGCTCAGAGTCCAGAAACAAGTAGACGGAAAGTCTGAGGCAGCTTTCATCACTGACACAGTGGTCATTAAGTGAGATCCCCACATGGATCAATTGATATTTGCACCACCCTGTGTGGAACTGAATTGTGTTGATTGGGATCATCTGTGCTCAATGAATTGATGTCAACTGCAATGTAGGTGTATGAATGCAAGTTTTTCTGTATTTTACTATGTGGAGAATGACAAATGTACAAAGAGTGTTCCAAAAATACCAGCCAGTCAAATGACAAAAGCTTAAGGATTGACAGCATTTTGTCAGATTCGTGACCTTCTCAATCTTTGATACTATTTTAGAGTCAGCATCTGAAAATTTCTAGAGGAATTTACTCATTTGCATTGCCCCATTGTACCTGGATTGATTGATGGTCATATTTTTGTAATTAAAGCTGGGATACTTTCCTGGCAGATAGTGCCAAAGAACACCCTATGAAGCTGAGTTTTCCTTTACATGCCCAATATTTTCAAAACTATAGTGAGCCTGGGGCCAGACAGAAACTCTTGTCATTGTACATGATTTTATTGGATATATCACATGCCCACATGTAATCTCCTTGACTTTAGAAGGTAGACATCCATGGCTTAGGGTATAAATGACAAAACATATTTAATAATAACAACTCAGATTTATATAGCCCCATTAGTGTAAAATATCCTAAGGTGCTTCACAGGAGCATTATCACACAAAATTTGACACCAACTCTGATAAGGAAATATTAGGACAAGTGAGGAGGTTGCTTTTAAGAAGTGTCTTAATGAGGAGAGACAGGTAGAGAGGCAGAGAAGTTTAGAGAGGGACCACCAGAGCTTAGTGCCTTGGCAAGTGAAGGCAAGTCCACCAATGGTGGGGCGATGGAAATCAAGGATGCACAAGAGGGAAGAATTGGAGGAGCGCTGAGATCTTGAAGGGTTGTAGGGCTGGAGGAGGTTATGGAGATAGGAAAAGGCAAGACCATGGCAGGATTTGAAAACAATAAAAATATACGGTAGCTATGCCAACATTAACAAAAGCAAACAGCCGACATCAGCAAGGAAGTGGAACAACAGTGTTTTGCCACCTTGTGGCAGACTGCATTACTGCTTCAACAGAGTGACGCAGATCTGTTGGAATTTGCATGATGTCTATTTTGCATTTTTGGTGCTGTCAGATTTCTCTTTACTGTTGCTGATAGGGCACCAAACAACTGCCCTCCATTTGCTACCAAGATCCCTCAACATTGGACAAAGATTTCCTCTGCTTCCCATGTGTTAATGACCTTATTTTTGATTTATCCTCAGGAAATGAATGACGCCAGCAAGTTTACCTAATGAGCACTAAGAATCAACTACATAGTGTGGGATTGGAATTACAAGTAGACCTGATGAGGTAGGAGTTCCTTTCCCTGAAGAACATTAGTGAACCAGTTGGATTTTTAACAAAATTGTTTCTGATGCTAACCCACAAATGACTGGATTTATTAAAATAAATTTCACAACATGCTATGGTGGACTTTTGAACTCAGGACCTCTGCTTTGTTAGAGCCAGTACCAGAACCACCAGGCTACTGCACCTCTCAATGCTGCAAGAAGACTTCCTGTGTTTCCATTTCTAGCAACATCAATAAAATAACAACAACGTGCCATCATTCCAGGTATGGGAGGCAGAGAGGGGGTGGTAGCAACTACTAGAAACTCTCACTCCAGCCGCTGCCCCGTTACATACCACCAACACCCCTCCAATGATGTTGCCTGGGAACAGAGGTACTTTAGTGAATAGACAAGGAAATTGGTAGGTTTCTGCTCCCACACCCCCACCATCATTTAAACTTGGCTTAAGGTTGGACAGACAAATTCCCTGCTGGTGGAGGCTGTAATATTTTGAGTGCCTACTTCGAGAGCAGGGAGTCTGACAGTCAGTCTCCACGCCCTATTGTCCCTCCTCTTTTGTCGCTATACTGCCTGATTTTGGAGTATCCAGGCCACTATTTCCTCTGACTAAGCATGGGAAAGAAAAAGAAAGAACTTGCATTTCTATAGCACCTTTCACAATCTCAGGGCATCTCAAAGTGCTTTACAGCCAATTAAGCACTTCTGAAGTGTAGTCACTGTTATGATGTAGGTATTGCAACAGCCAGTTTGCTCACAGCATGCCTTTGCAGAGGTTAATGAGATTTTTAAAAAATAACCTGTTTTTAGTGACATTGTTTAAGGGATGAATACATAAATAAGGAAATAAGAATACACCCCTTCTTTTCTTCGAATAGTGTCATGGGATCTTTTAAGTCCATCTGACAGGGCACACTGAACCTTAGTTTATTGTCTCATCTGAAGACAGCACCACTGACAGTGCAGCACTCCCCCAGTACTGGACTGAAATGTCAGCCTGGATCATGTGCTCAAGTCTCTAGAATGGGACTATGATCCCATAACCTTCTTACTCAAAGGCAAGAATGCTACCCACTGAGTTATGGCTAACAACTCTACTATATAGAGACTGACTAATCCACAGACATAAGTCTTGAGCTGGTCATACATCAAGCATCAGAAGTTACACTTAAAGTGTTGTTACAACCAGGTGAGAAAGAGGTCAAGGGTACCCTTTCAGCCTTCACCTGGTCTTACTGTAACAGGGTTTAATTTTAAACACACTGTGTTTTTAGCTTCACCTTGGTGAATACTTGTTCACCACTTTCCAATTATAAGGCAAAGAAACCAGCACAAACAGGCTTTCTCAGGTTTAAAGAAGAAAAGTTGAAATTTCTTAAACTTAAACGCTAATTCATTTGACGCCTACTGATACAGGACATGCCTACGGTAGCATGCATACGTGATACACACATGCAAATAGAGACAGAAAAGAGTAGAAGAAATAAAGTGGAAAAAGTTTGATGCAATATCTCAAGAATTTTAGTTACAGGTCTTCGAGCTCACTAGAGTCCTTGTTTGTAGGTAAATCTTGCTTTTCATTGGGGCCCAGTATTCTTCTTAAACCTTGTTTGCTGTAGGAGACTTTTCTCTCTTGGGGTTCGTGTGTCTTCAGTGGATTCAGAGGCTTGTGAGAAAGAGATGGGAGCAGACAGGAGAGATCTTCTCTGTCCAGGAGCAAACAGACCTCCTGCCCAAACTGTTTGTACAGATTCAAAAAACTCAGGTTGCCCATCAGGTTAGTCATGTGACTAGCTGGTTTGACCATGTCCGTTTGTGTATTCGGCCAGCTTAGTAGTCAATCTGGAATGTGAGCTCCCCCACCTTCAACGTCTGGTGATCAAATGTCCATAACTACAAAAAGTGCTGGAAATACTCCGCAGGCCAGGCAGCATCTGTGGAGAGAGAAGCAGAGTTAACGTTTCAGGTCAGTGATCTTTCATCAGAACTGGCAAAGGTTAGAAATGTCATAAGTTTTAAGCAAGTAAAGCTGGGTGGGGCAAAAGATAACAAAAGAGAAGGTGTTGATAGGACAGAGGGTCACAGAGAATAACTGACCAGAAGGTCATGGAGCAAACGCAAAGGGTGTGTTAATGGTGTGGTGAAAGACAAAGCGTTAGTGCAGAGAGTGTGTTAAATGACAGAATAATGAACAGCCCTGGCCAAAAGCAGAAACATGAAAAAAAACAGTGGGCAGGCACATGGTTAAAAAAATTGAATGAAGAAACAAACTAAAATGAAATAAAAATAAAAAATAAAACTAAAAAAGGGGGGCGGGGGGTCAGTCATGCTCTGAAATGATTGAACTCAATGTTCAGTTCGGTCGGCTGTAGTGTGCCTAATTGGTAAATGAGATGCTGTTCCTCAAGTTTGCGTTGATGTTTACTGAAACATTGCAGCAATCCCAGGACAGAGCTGTGGGCATGAGAGCGGGGGGGGGGGGGGGGGGTGTTGAAATGATGAGCAACCGGAAGCGCGGGGTCATGTTTTTGGACTGAGTGAAGGTGTTCCGCAAAGCGGTCACCCAATCTGCATTTGGTCTCCCCAGTGTACAGGAGACCGCATTGTGAGCAGCGAATACTGTATACTAAATTGAAAGAAGTACAAGTAAATCACTGCTTCACCTGAAAGGAGTGTTTGGGCCTTGGATAGTGAGGAGACAGGAGGTAAAAGGGCAGGTATTACACCTCCTGCAATTGCATGGGAAGGTGCCATGGGAAAGGGCCGAGGTGTCGGGGGTAATGGAGGAGTGGACCAGGGTGTCGTGGAGGGAATGATCCCTTTGGAATGCTGACAGGGGAGGGGAGGGGAAGATGCATTTGGTGGTGGCATCACGCTGGACGTGGCGGAAATGGCGGAGGATGATCCTTTGGATGTGGAGGCTGTTGGGGTGGAAAGTGAGGACAAGGGGAACCCTGTCACGGTTCTGGGAGGGAGAGGAAGGGGTGAGGGTTGGGGTGCGGGAGATAGGCTGGACACGGTTGAGGGCCCTGTCAACCACAGTAGGGGGAATCCTTGGTTGAGGAAAAAGGAAGATATATCAGAAGTGCTGTTGTGGAAGGTTGCATCATCAGAGCAGATGCGTCGGAGACGGAGGAACTTGGAGAATGGAATGGAGTCCTTACATGAGGCAGGGTGTGAAGACATGTAGTCGAGGTAGCTGTGGGAGTCGGTGGGCTTATAATGAATATTAGTAGGCAGCTTATCCCCAGAGATGGAGACAGAGAAGTTGAGGAAAGGAAGGGAAGTGTCAGAGATGGACCATATAAAGGTGAGAGAAGGGTGGAAATTGGAAGCAAAGTTGCTAAGTTTTCCAGTTCGGGCGGGAGCAGGAAACAGCACTGATACAGTCATCAATGTACTGGAGAAAGAGTTTGGGAGGGGGCCTGCGTAGGACTGGAACCAGGAATGTTTGACATATCCCACAAAAAGACAGGCATAACGAGGACCCATGAGGGTACCCATAGCAACACCTTTTACTTGAAGGAAGTGAGTGGAGTTGAAAGAGACGTTGTTCAATGTGAGAACAAGTTCAGCCAGGAGGAGGAAGGTGGTGGTGGATGGGGACTGGTTGGGCCTCTGTTCAAGGAAGAAGCGGAGAGCCCTCAAACCATCCTGGTGGGGGATGGAGATGTAGAGAGTTTGGACGCCCATAGTGAAGAGGAGGTGGTTAGAGCCAGGAAACTGGAAATTGTCAAAATGACGTAGATTGTCAGAACAGTCATGGATGTAGGTGGAAAGAGACTGGACCAGGGGAGAAAAGATAGCGTCGAGGCAGGAAGAAATAAGTTCAGTGGGGCAGGAACAGGTTGCGGGACTATGAGATTGGAAGCTGTACAGGGAAGATCTCTGGAGGAGATGAGGTCAGTGACAGTTCTGTGGACAGTAGATTGATGTTCGGTGGTGGGGTCATGGTCCAGGGGGAGGTAGGAAGAAGTGTCTGAGAGTTGGTGCTCAGCTTCTGCAAGGTAGAGGTCGGTACGCCAGACAACAACAGCATCACCCTTGTCTGCAGGTTTGATCACAATGTCGGGGTTAGACCTGAGAGAATGGAGTGCAGCAAGTTCAGAGGGAGACAGGTTAGAGTGAGTGAGGGGAGCAGAGAAATTGACATAGCCAATGTCTCGCCGACAGTTTTCAATGAAAAGAGCAAGAGGCCAGAGGGAGGGGTCCAGGTGGAGGGAGAATGTTGGAGGCAGGTGAATGGGTTGGCTGGTCGGCAGGATGACCCCTGGTCAAAGAAGTGAGCCGGGAGGCGAAGGCGATAGAAGAAGAGCTCAATGTCATGCCGAGCGCGAAGTTCATTGAGGTGGGGGCGTAAGGGGATAAAACTGAATCTTTGCTGAGTACAGAACGTTCAGCATCAGAGAGGGGAAGGTCAGAGGGTATAGTGAATACACGGCAAGGGGTCAGATCAGAAGGGAAGGGGTAGGAGGGAAGTGAAGGGGAAGAAGGATCTGGAGGGGCATTAGTCCACATCAGCTGCTGGAGCTTGCATTCCATAACACCTGAAAGGAAGAAAAAAGGTTTTGTTAATGCGTCGGATAAGACGAAGGATGAAATGAAACTGCGGAGTAGATCACTTAGAGACAAGGTGAGGTGGTGCTTCTGGAGAGAGAGGTCCAGTGTGTACATGTGGCGGCACATGGCACTGAGTGTGAATCTCAGGATCCGGCGAAGAACAGCAGTTTGAGGAACGTTGTATTTTTTGGAGATACCTGTAATCCTGGGTGAATTCAAAACATGAAGGATGAAACTTCAGTTGGAATCCATGTGGAATAAGTCAGAGCCAGGGACAGTTGCTGAGGAAGGAGATCACTTTCCACCCCACCAGTCTCCACATTCAAAGGATCATCCTCTGCCATTTCCGCCACGTCCAGCGTGATGCCACCACCAAACGCATCTTCCCCTCCCCTTCCCTGTCAGCATTCCAAAGGCATCATTCCCTCCATGACATCCTGGTCCACTCCTCCATTACCCCAACACCTCGTCCCCTTCCCACGGCACCTTCCCATGCAATCGCAGGAGGTGTAATACCTGCCCTTTTACCTCCTCTCTCCTCACTATCCAAGGCCCAAACACTGCTTTCAGGTGTAGCAGCGATTTACTTGTACTTCTTTCAATTTAGTATACTGTATTCACTGCTCACAATGCGGTCTCCTCTACATCGGGGAGACCAAACGCAGATTGGGTGACCGCTTTGCGGAACACCTTCATTCAGTCCGAAAACATGACTCCGAGCTTCCGGTTGCTTGCCATTTCAACTCACCCCCCCAGCTCTCGTGCTCACATCTCAGTCCTGGGATTGCTGCAATGTTCCAGTGAACATCAACGCAAGCTCGAGGAACAGCATCTCATTTACTGATTAGGCACACTACAGCCTACCGGACTGAACATTGAGTTCAATCATTTCAGAGCATGACTGACCCCCCCTCCCTTTTTTATTTTTAGTTTTTTTTTTATTTCTTATTTTATTTTAGTTTGTTTCATCATTCATTTTTTTACCATGTGCCTGCCCACTGTTTTTTTCATGTTTCTGCTTTTGGCCAGGGCTGTTCATTATTTGGTCATTTAACACCCTCTCTGCACTAACGCTTTGTCTTTCACCACACCATTAACACACCCTTTGCCTTTGCTCCATGACCTTCTGGTCAGTTATTCTCTGTGACCCTCTGTCCTATCAACACCTCTTTTGTTATCTTTTGCCCCACCCCTGTTTTATTTGCTTAAAACCTATTGCATTTCTAACCTTTGCCAGTTCTGATGAAAGGTCACTGACCTGAACCGTTAACTCTGCTTCTCTCTCCACAGATGCTGCCAGACCTGCTGAGTCTTTCCAGCATTTTTTGTTTTTATTTCAGATTTCCAGCGTCTGCAATATTTTGCTTATATTTTCGATCAAAAGTCCATTGTGGGTTAAATCTGTCAGGGAATGCTTGCTTTGTCCTTCAAAACACGATCTGTTAATAGGCAAATGTTTTTTCCAGCCATACCTGATATGTTTAACAAGTCCTTTCTTCACTCCAGTAACAGTTTAACATCAATGTTCATGACAAACGTTAATGTGCCTCATTTTTGATAGGTGGGGGCCTAACATGACCTTATGAAACTTTGTTAGTAGAGACTGAACATTCTTAAAAATGAGAATAAAATATAAGATGGAAAATTGATCCACTCACTGCCAAGCAACAATCATTATTCTACAATTTACCTCAGCATATGCCTGAGCAGATGGGACATCAAATTGACCTCAAAACGTGATCAATTAGACTGTGTAACCTTAAAGGGACAGATAACATGCAGATCCACATTTGCATGAGAATAATACACTGTCCATTCTGCCATTATAAAACAGCATATTCTATAACTTCACATGACCCCCAACACTATTGGCTCGCTGTTTGTAAGTAACGTTGAGGCTCATTAGTTCACAATGACAGCTTAAATATTACGCCCTCGAGTTTTACCTTGGGACCAACCCAGAAGTTGCATCTGAAGTTATGCCCATTTTGCCAAATGTCAAGTTACGCCTAACGATCCACCCAATCTCATTAGAATCGGCCCGAACTTAAAATAGGTGAAAATCAGTGGGCCAAGAAAAAAGCCAAACTCACACCTTATATTGCTTCTTTGAGTCTTACAATTACAAGTTTGATCTCTTTTAACTGCCATTCATGCACACAAGGCCTAATATGTTTATGACCCTGCAGTTGGGAAGCTTTTTCATTTTTAATGTGACTTACCATAAAAATCCATTCAACAAAACAGTTAATTCAGAGCAGGTCCCAGTGAGGATACATTTTTAAAACTGCTCAGAAAATTGCAATTAAAAGACCAGAAAAAAAATCTCTCTCTCCTTCTGCACCTGAAAATCTGGATATGAGGTGGTGAGACCCCTGAACAAGCTCAATTGAAGAATACTCACGACTGAGAGTCAGGGGTGTGGCCTGTGTTGTGGCGGAAATTTATTTGGACAGATGGTTTGATAGACGGATGTAAAGATTGAGGAGAATTGGGGCGTATTGTGATTATGCTCGTAACTCACTTACACCCAACTTTTAAGCCACATGATTGGCTTGCCCCAGATTTTGGGTGTCTCTGGGTGAAAATGTGGAGAAAATTCCAGGGCTTACGTTTACAATTATTTTTATTTGATCTTGGAATGTGAGTGTCGCTGGCAAGGCCAGCATTAATTGACTATTTCACGTGCAACAGCTGCAGATTCTTTGCAATGGGTAAGGGGACGGGATTTATGTTTTCTTTAATGTCAACCGCACTTAAATAGTCCTGGACACGCCAATCAGGAGCTTTAAAATAACAAAGCACCCAGCCCTGCAGACCGTCTGCTCCTTCATTTCACTCATTGCTCCTGATCCCTTCAATCCACTCTTTCACCACCACATTCCCAAGTTCTGGGATTTCACCCCCCCCCCACAAAAAAAACTGTGTTTTTTCACCACTTCCCTTCCTGTTTTCAAAAGTCTCCTGAAAACTAACTCCTATCCTAACTTGAGGTTCTTCTCCCTCATGCTCAGTGTTCATGATTAACCTCAGCCCCTGTAAAAAGTGCTCTCAAAATCCCCTCGGTTCTCTATGAAAACAACATTATTTTTGATGGATGTCTTGGACAACCTGTTCTCAACTCACCTTAGTCTGTTTGTAGTTATGTAAAATGTTTAGCAACTTTATTTTGATTTATTCTTTCTTTGAAAGTTGTTTTGCTGAGTGTCACATGTGATTGCATCTCCAGGTCCTGCTTGTTCTCAGTCTCACATTGCAAGTTTCTAATATGGGAAAAGTTATGTTGAGGACTATGTTCCCCATCCCCCACTGCCCCTACCCCAGCTATCATGTGACGCTGGAACTCTTTATAAAAAGGACATGAGCTGTCCCAGCTCAGACAGAAAAGGAACGAGGAGTAATCTTATCACAACGCCTGAGCCCTACTTTACTGAATCTCTTCTGAAAAGGAGCATTGGATACTAACAAGGCATTTGACCGAAAGGACAAGAGTGACAGGGAGAAGAAAAAGACAAAGCAACTCAGCAGGTTTTAGGTGGCGTACGCTATATGTGGAGATGGATTTCCAGCCGAGTATAATTCGAGAATCCAGCACGATGGAGACTCTGGAGAAGCAACTAATCTGCCCAATCTGTCTTGAAATGTTTGAAAAGCCAGTTGTGATCCTGCCTTGCCAACACAATCTGTGCAGAAAATGTGCCAATGATGTGTTCCAGGTCAGTGTTTGTAAGCTAGGTCAATTCAAAATTCAGCAAACTGGGGTTCATTTTAATTCTGGTCTTTTCAGTGTTCAAAACTTCCTGAGACAGTAACTGCTGAAAAGCAAAACTAATCTTCCTTTCAAATTTTCTTTGGAAAACCCAGACCCCCTTGCTGGGTTTTGGTGGCCCACAGATGTCGACTTTTGGTCATCGGTCCTAATATCTCCATACATGGCTTGGTGTCAAATCTTGCAGCATCTGTGAAAAGAGAAGCAGAGAAACGTTAACTCTGCTTCTCTTTTCACAGATGCTGCCAGACCTGCTGAGTGGTTCCAGCATTTCTTGTTTTTATTTCAGATTTCCAACATCCGCAGTATTTTGCTTTTATTTTGGTGTCAAATCTTGTTTGCCTTGGGACATTTTTACCATGCTAAGGGTGCTATATA
The DNA here is from genome assembly GCF_036365525.1 of Heterodontus francisci. Classification (NCBI taxonomy): domain Eukaryota; kingdom Metazoa; phylum Chordata; class Chondrichthyes; order Heterodontiformes; family Heterodontidae; genus Heterodontus; species Heterodontus francisci. Next base: position 45,943,738 of record NC_090401.1, read on the forward strand.
AATGCAAGTTGATGTCACTTTTGTCATTCTGGCCCTCCCCAATACCTCACTCATATGTCAGCCTTGACGGTGAATGTCAGCAGACCGTTCAACACTTGACAGTCTGGTAGCCGAGCCTGGTCCTGCTGTGAGCTGATGCCCCCACACGTGCAATTTCCAACAGGAGCCATGGCTATTTTTTCTCTCCACCTTCTTTAGCCCAAGGCCACTGAAACCAGTTGTCGCACTTCAAGTGAAGCCTCAATTGAGACCAGCTAAATTTAACATAAACTTGAGATTGACCTGGATCTTGTGGCCTCAACGCCATACCAGTTTAAGACTGACAGATAGCAAGATTGGAATAAAGACAGACTTGTATTTCTATAACACCTTTCACGACCTCAGAATGTCCCAAAGAGCTTTATTGCCAATGAAATACATTTTTGAAGTGTAGTCACTGTTGTCATGTAGGAAAGCCCATTAAGACATGGAGAGACCTTTTTAGTGTAAAATGTAATAAACTTTTAACTAGATAATTTGTTGAAAACTTTTGAAAACATAATTTTAAAAAGTGACATATTTGAAAGTTTTTTATTTTTTTAAAAATGATGAATATGGTTTAATTACTGTTTTGGTGCCGTGCTGGTGTGCATGCTTGTTCTGAATATTTTGTAGACATATCTACATATGTGTGTGTGTGGTTTTTTTAGGCTGCTAATCCATATTGGCAGGGTCGAGGTACCATGATTTCTGGAGGCAGATTCAGGTGCCCATCTTGCCGACACGAAGTTATCCTGGATCGTCATGGGGTATATGGGCTGCAGAGGAACCTACTGGTAGAAAACATCATTGATATCTACAAGGAGGAGGGCATCAGGTTAGCATGGATAACCCCTTCCCCTTCTGCATCAAGCTTGTGTTTTGAGGGACCGGGGCTGGGAAGAGATGGATGGTGACTGGTGGGGGAGAGAGGGTAGAACCACCTTTGTTGGGGAGGGTGAAGGGCCAAGTGCTTGTCACAAGAGATGCAGTGGTTGCAATGGTGCCTCCTGGAGGTGTTTGCTGGGATTCACTGCATTCTGTCATGTTACACATGGGGAGTCAGAACCTCATGTCACCTTTAGGTGAAGCAGGGATGAGGCAGGGGCAATTGGACCAGGGGACACAGATGTAATTTAGTCGCCATTTTAAAGTTATATATTCTGTCTTTATTTTTGCATTTCTGTTGTAAACTTGTACATCCATATTTATAATGGAAATTGCCCATGTTAGGACCTCACACTAAAAATTATGAAGAAGTTTGATCGGGCAGATGTAGAGAAGATGTTTCCACTTGTGGGGGGAATCCAAAACTAGGGGCTATAAATATAAGATAGTCACTAATAAATCCAGTCAGGAATTCAGGAGATATGCCGACTCAGTGTTAGAATGTGAGATTTGATAGCACATGGAATGGTTGAGGTGACTAGCATAGGTGTTTTTAAGAGGAAGCTAGGTTTAAACATGAAATCCTGTGACATTGATCACAAGTCGTGGGAGTCAGTTGCCAGCGTTCGCCAGAGCTGGCAGACAGCCATAAAGGCGGGGCTAAAGTGTGGCGAGTCGAAGAGACTTAGCAGTTGGCAGGAAAAAAGACAGAGGCGCAAGGGGAGAGCCAACTATGTAACAGCCCCGACAATCAAATTTTTCTGCAGCACCTGTGGAAGAGCCTGTCACTCTAGAATTGGCCTTTATAGCCACTCCAGGCGCTGCTCCACACACCACTGACCACCTCCAGGCGCTTACCCATTGTCTCTCGAGATAAGGAGGCCAAAGACTGAGGTTTAAACATGAGGGAGAAAGGAATAGAAGGATCTGTTGCTCTGGTAAGGATAAAGTAGGGTGGGAGTAAATACTGTAAACCCACTGGACCAAATGGCCTGTTTCTATGCTGTTAATTCTATGTAATTCTATGTAACAATACCCTCCCATTTGTGGTGATGCAATAATGTCTTCACTGGTAGGATAGTGTAATTACAGTATGACAAGTTGAAATAGGTATTATAAATCATACTAGGTATTATAAATGTGAATATAAAATTGTAAAATGTTCACAGGAAGTGTAGCAGATGTAAGATTCGATATGTTATAGATACTGATATCAATTAAAGAACCTTTAAGCCTTTCTTCATTTTATAATATTTTTGAGTACAGATTAGTATAAAATAATTTTGCAGCTAACATATGTTATCTTCAAAGATGAAATATTTCTTGGGTGCAGAAAGGATTTGATACATTAATTGGTCCCTGGAACGAGATTGGCTACTCTTCAAAAGTAACTAGGGGCAATGCCTGAAGGTGGGATAAGATGCTATATAAATAAAATTAGTTTCTTTCTTTCAATCTCATATTCGACTGGAGGAAAGAAGGAAATATATTTCTCCATAGTACAGAAAATAAGGAGAAGCATTTGAGCATGAACTTGACAAAAGATATAAATACTTCTAGTTCTTGCTTGGCTCAGCTTGTAACTTTCCCACCTCTGAGTCAGAAAGCTGTGGGTTTAAGTCCTGTTCCAGAGACTTGAGCACATGATCTTGGCTTATACTCCCAGTGAGTAGATGCTGCTTTCAGATGAAATGTTAAACTGGTTCCGTGTCCACCCTCTCAGCTGAATATAAAAGATCCCATGGCACTATTTCAAAGAAGAGCAGGGGAGTTCTTGTAGGTGTGCTGGTCAATTTGTGCCCCTTAAATAACATCATCAAAATCCGATTATCTCAAAAACTGTTTGTGGGACTTTGCTGTGTGTAAATTGTCGGCTGTCTTTCCTACAACAGTGACTGTACTTTGAAAATACTTGATTGACTAAAGTGCTTTGGGATGTCTTGATGTCATGAAAGGAGCTATATAAATGCAAGTTCTTTCTTTTGGCCTCCACCCAAAGTCCAATTTCAAGCAAGACTCACTGAACTGCAGTCAAAAGCAGGAAACCTAACAGTTATCGCCCTCACTAAGTACAGGTACCAAAACCAAATGTAGTACCCCTAACTGTGATCAGCAGATTCAGCACCAACCCGGGATCAAATCTAGATCAGTCTGGTATAATGCCACACAAAGCAGTACCTTGACCCACATGGTGCATATTTTAGATTAAAATCAGATTAAATATCATCTTCGGGATTGTTTTTCACTCACTGGTAACATGCTAAGTTATTATCATTGCCCACTGCATTTATGTCCACAAGGTCATCTGGTCAGGGTTTCAAGCGGCAACGACAACCCAAACTTTATTTAGCCCAACTGTTTCTAAATGTTTAAAAATAGTCAGCCAGTAGCTAACCAAGTCCAATGAAGGTTGCTGAGCTGTGCCTTTAAGAAATGCTGACCACATTTATTACTGCCAGACATTAGATAAGAAATTAATTATTTATCCACATACAAAGGCCATAATATGTTAATATAAAACAGCATTATAAAAATTGTTATATTGAGGGACATTAAACTTTATCAACAATGATTGTATCTGAGATGCAGTTGCAGAAGGAATAAATCATCTCAAAGAACCATGTCAGTTTCCAAAATGCCATTCAATGGGGATGGTCTTAGTTAGTTAGTTAGAGATACAGCACTGAAACAGGCCCTTCGGCCCACCGAGTCTGTGCCGACAATCAACCACCCATTTATACTAATCCTACACTAATTCCATATTCCTACCACATCCCCACATTTCCCTACCACCTACCTATACTAGGGGCAATTTATATAATGGCCAATTTACCTATTAACCTGCAAGTCTTTGGCATGTGGGAGGAAACCGGAGCACCCGGTGGAAACCCACGCAGACACAGGGAGAACTTGCAAACTCCACACAGGCAGTACCCAGAATTGAACCCGGGTCCCTGGAGCTGTGATGCTAACCACTGCGCCACTGTGCCGCCCTCATCACCAGTGATAAGGATGAACTGGCACTATGAGGGTGGATTTTCCATCCCAACAACTCCATCACCTAGAAGGACAAGGGCAACAGCCATGCAGGAACACCATCACCTGCGAGTTCCCCTCTGAGCCACATGCCATCCAGACTTGGACATGTATCACCATTCCTTCATCGTTGGTGGGTCAAATTCCTGGAACTCCCTATCTAACAGCACTCTGAGAGCGCCTTCACCACACAGACTTACAGAGGTTAAAGATGAAGGGTCACTACCACCTTCTCACGGCCAAAAGGGGATGGACAATAAATGGTGATCTTGCCAGCGACGCCCACATCCTGGGAACAAATAAAAAAATCTCTGCAACCCCTTCCAGTCTTATGTCCAAGCCTGCTGCCCACCAACCTTGGCCTGCCATTCATTCTCTCCACTGCCCCCTCCCCATCACACTCCCACTCCCACTCTTCCTCATCCTGTACTTCTCACTTGCTGCACAAGCTTTCAGCCATCTGGATCCTACCCTCTTGGAGCTCCCACCCTACTGCACTTCCCCTCACCACTTGCACCCTCACCTCCTCAAAAACATATCCTTTTGAACCACGTTTCCAGTTCTCCTGGCATCGCTCAATCTGTTCCCCTGTGATGTTTTAATACACCAAAGTCACAATGCAGATGCAGGCTTCAGTGTTTGGGGTGCTGTCAGTGACCTGTTTCGCTGCAGTTCACATGGACAAAGAAACAGGCACAATCACTCTGGAGAGATTGAAAGCAAATAACCGAGTGCTAGAAATCTGAAATCCAAATGTAAAATTCTGGAAATGCACAACTGGTTCATCAGCATCTGAAAGAAAAAGGACATTTTTGGGTTTAGACGCTTGTCTTTTCTCTTTTGAGTAGTGCCTACAGTTCCACTGTGTGTTACCACCATTTCCTGTTTAGATGCATTTAAGGGAAGCTAGATAAGCCCATGAGGGAGAAAGGAATAGAAGGTTATGGTGATAGGGAGAGCCGGAGAAGGGTGAGTGGAGGCTCGTGTGGAGCATAAACAGCGGCATAGACCAGATGGTCAAATAGCCTGTTTCTGTGGTGAAAATTCGATGTAATTCATGCTGTTCAAGTATTGCTTCTTTACAATCGATGACATACTGATGAAAATACATATACTCCATTGATATTCAGCAGACCTTTGAAGAAAGGTAACCAGCCCATGTGTGATGAGCATGAGGATGAAAAAATCAACATTTACTGCATCTCTTGCCAAGTTCCCACCTGCTCAATGTGCAAGGTGTTTGGAGCTCACAAGGACTGCGAGGTGGCCCCTCTACAGAATGTATTTCAACAGCAAAAGGTAGGATTGGGTGGGCAAAATTGTTTATTTAAAATCATTGGAAGTAGCAATGCAGGTTAACAAAGCCATTAAACAGTACAAGCAAAGCACTGGGGTTCATTTCTAAAGGAACAGAGTTCGAAAGCAGAGAAATTACTTTAAACTTGCATAGAACTTTGGTTAGACCACATTTAAGAGTACTGTGCACAGTTCTGGTCCCCATATAACACAAAGGATATAGAATTACATGAGAGAGAAAGGAATAGAGGATATATTGTTAGGGGGAGATGAAGTAAAGAGTGGGAGTAGGCTTGCGTGGAGCATTTGAGTCAAATGGCCTGTTTCTGTGCCATAAATTCGATGTGATCAACAAGAGTAAAGCAGTTCAAAAATGCCTGGGCAACGCAGGTTTAAATAACCTTGTGCATCAACCCTCTTGAGGTTCTGGCTAATTTTAGTGCAGGAGTGTTGCAGTGTGACAGCTGGCCTGGGGGCAGTGGGAAGGAGGAGGGAATTCTTCTGAACTGTGGTGTCCATTATTTCAGCTTGTCTGCCTGCTTACTCGGAGAAATTGAAGTTGCATTGTGCTTTTTAAAATGTGCTCAGGTCTCCTTGAGTTGTGTAACTCATTCCCCTCTGGAAGGTGGTATCCCTAGCTGGGGTATGGATGCATGATACCATCTAATAGCTCATCCAAATTAGTATGCTTCCCATGTCAGATTGGCACCAAATGGTAGGTTTTTTGACCTTGAGCGTCATTACTGCAGCACCTGAACTAGTCCATACATACCCAGTTTCCAGCTAGGCTCAATGGATAATGTCTAGGAGCAGGGACGCTGTCTGATTTTCCTTCTCCTCAACCCAGGGACAGTGAAACCAAATGTACCACCTCCAAGTGGCTGAGCGAATTCAACATAGGCCACCGGTGGAACTTGGGGACATCCTGGCCTGTGTGCACCAAGCAGTGCACTTTTTAAAAATTCATTCATGGGATGTGGGCATCACTGGCTAGGCCAGCATTTATTGCCCATCCCTAATTGCCTTTGAGAAGGCGGTGGTGAGCTGCCTTCTTGAACCGCTGCAGTCCATGTGGGGTAGGTACACCCTCAGTGCTTTTAGAAAGGGAGCTCCAGGATTTTGACCCAGCGACAGTGAAGAAACAGCAACATAGCTCCAAGTCAGGATGGTGTGTGCCTTGGCGGGGAACTGGCAGGTGGTGGTGTTCCCATGCATGTTCCCACCCAGGCACTGTGGGAGCATCAGAACTGTTTTATTGTCAGATGCAGTTTGGAAAGTAGATTGATGTGATGCTGCACATTGCGACACTCTGTTCCAGATCAATACAGTACACTAAATTTTTAATATCAATGTAATATATTTTAAAGAGCCAGCTCTCTGATGATGGCAACATTTTCAAAAAGGAACTTCTAAGATTATATAATGTACCACTTTTGGATGCTTAAAGCCAACTGAGATGGTTTCAAATCTGTGTTACACTATACAATTTGTTTCAATGCGGAGCTGAAACCAATTCACATGTGGTGTGACTGGCCTAGCTGTGGTATTAAAATGCAGCATAGCCTGATCTTATAACCAACTTTTAACAATTGCAGAAAAGATCGCAGAATAGAATTGTGATTTTTTGAATCAAACCTTACGCATCCTGTTGCAGAATGAGGGTGTGATGCTTTTTTAAAGTCAGTCTTTCTAACACATATGCTTTTTGCTCTGTTTCCACAGACAGAACTGACTGATGGGATTGCCATGCTTGTGGCTGGCAATGACAGGGCCCAGGTCATTGTGGACCAGTTGGAAGAGACATGCAAAAGCATCGAGGTATGGTATAACCGACAAAGAATTCTGAGCAGTGGGTCCCTTAAATAGACACCTGCATTCTTTCCTCACTTCCGTGGCAACAGCTAATCTCATCAACACCAGTGACATTCAGTGGAATTCCTTACATCTGTTCTAAAATAGCTCATGTAAAATAACCCAGTTTAAAAAAGTCCCAGGGATCAGGAATGTGCATTCAGTGTGTAATCCAATTTTCTTTCAGAACTCTTTTAGAATGCTGACTCAATAACAGAGTTAAACAGGCTAGGACTCTAAACTGTGAAATTCCCTCCATAAATCTCTCCGCCTTTAAGACGCTTCTTAAAACCTGCCCTCAAAACCAAGCATTTGGTCACCTGTCCTAATATCTCCTTAGATTTTGTGGAACGGTGTCAACTTTTGTCAAATAATGCTGCTGTGAAGCACCTTGCAATGGTTTACTTTGTTAAAGGCATTATATAAATGATGTTGTTGACTGTGAGTATAAAATGAACATGCCTCAAAAGGAGACAAAGGAGAGTGAATATCAGGAACTGAATCCCAGCCAAAGCAACCAATGCTGAGACATTCGTTCATTCAAAAAGAAAAAAATCTGGATAAGACTTGGTTAGGTACACGACTAAAAGTTAAAAGTACAGACAATAACAAGTTGTTTGACACTTGGTAATGGTGAAGCATTTCACAAGTGTCTCTCCCAATGAGGAAGGTGGCGGTTACAGGCTCTTCGTGAATCGATTCTTTGTCTTTGTCATTGAGAGCGACACTTGTGATGAAGCAATCATCTGCATGAAAAGGTTTCTTTTAACTTCTCACTTCTGGTGAAAATCCAGAGTCTCTGCTTCCTCATTAGCAACTGACCAATCAGTGGATTCAACAAGGCATACCCAATCTATACACAATCTAACCAGAGCTGGCTGTCCATTGGGTGAAAGATAAGGTTAATGTTAACATCTAAGGGAAACTGGTGTGCTCTGTTGGACAGCATCTTCTTTCTACTGTGTGACGAAGTTTTCTATTTCCTCAGGAGAACAGCAGACACCAGAAACACTTGCTCATGGAACAGTTTGACAGGTTATACACCATTCTGGAACAGAGAAAAGATGATATGCTGCAATCAATTACAACAGAACAGGAAGGGAAAGTGGCATTCATCAAGGATCTGATCAGGCAACACAGAGAATATACAGAGGTGTCTTCTAAGCTGGTGGAAAATGCCATTCAATTCTTGGAGGAACCTGGAATTGCTGCCTTCCTCGTTGTAAGAGACACTTGTACTGTGTATTCCCTTCCCTGAACAGACCTATTAACATAATCTTATACCCAGTAACACACAGTGCCATATATGGATATACTTGTGTTGTACCCCACTAACACACTCTGGATAAACAGTAACAGATTTAGTACTGGCACCCTGCTTATCTCACGAACAGTCCTCCTCTTCTGGATCACGCTGTGCCTCAGATGTCACCCAGAGCTGCAGCATCTCTCAGCTGCACTGGAGCATCTACCCAACTGCACAGCATTGCACCCAATGCCAGCCTTGCTTTTTTTCCCAAAAATATACTTTATTCATAAAAATCTGTAAAAAAATACATTACAAAACAGTTCAAAACAGTTCCAAGTTCACATTCCAGAATGTGCAAAAGAAATCAGTTTCCTTCATTACAGAACGTGAATTTCCTCACAACCCTTCCATTCCATTTTACACGCAATGTACATTTGCATTACACAGCAAAACCATATTTTGGTGCATACAGCCCCAGGGGTTTAACACTGGTTCCAGCCCCTCGATTCACTATGGCGGGAGGACCTTACACCGTGGCCTTTCCCCATTGAGCCTTTGCGGCATCTGGCCCAAGCTTTAGTCCCTCAGCACGTGGTCCTTGTGTTGTACCCCACTAACACACTCTGGATAAACAGTAACAGATTTAGTACTGGCACCCTGCTTATCTCACGAATGTGCCAGTCTGCAACACTCGGTCGTGGAAAATTCTTTGCACTGGAAGACCAGCAAGTTTCGGGCAGACCAAAGAGCATCTTTCACCGAGTTGATGGTCCTCCAGCAGCAGTTGATGTTTATCGCGGTATATGTCCCTGGGAACAGACCATGGAGCACAAGAAATGCTCGGGATGAACCTCGACAAAAACCACTGCGTCTCTTTCCACACCTGCTTTGCAAAGGCACATTCCAGAAGGAGGTGCCAGCCTTGCAGCCCACACACCCAACTTCTATCTATATAGCCCATGACCCCGCCTTGAACAGCCTGGACAGTCAGTAAATGCCTTCCACTTCTATGTCAGATTGTCTTGCGCCAGCTAATATAGAAATGGATTCTCTGCCAACAGTCCATGCAGTTCATTACATGCTTTTAGCGTGGTTCAGGGGGGTAGCACTCTCGCCTCCGAATCCCACTCCAGAGAGATGAGCAAAACATCCCATTCCTTAACCCTGGAGAGCTGAGGCTAATTCTAGTTCACAACTGCCGTCCAGACCAAGAGCAACCAACTCGATGCAGATTCACCCACTAAAGCTCTCGGCGAGCTTGTTGTGCTTAATATCTTCTCACTCCTCCTGATGCTGCTAATTGTCTCTTCAAGAAACTTTAGTTAAACATATAAATGTCATCCTATCTTCCATACAACAGGACAGAGAGAGCGAACACAACTCACCGCATACCAGATAATATTCTCCCGCACTTTGTTGTAAATGCACTGTTATATTAATTGCTTATTGAAAAAGATTTTCAATACATTAAATGATAAAATATTCAAATATGTAATCAATATTCTATTCCTTTCCACAGAATGCAAAGAAACTTCTGCAAAAGTAAGTGTTATTTGAGTGTGAATGAGCTTGTATCTCATTATGGCCTATTTTTTTAAAAATGTCAATTATCCTGTGCATTTAACTCAATCCTGAATTGCCTTGTTCACACCAGTAACAGCTTTGTTTAAGTTGTACATTTTCTAAGTGAAAGCATCGAACTTAATCAATAAGTAGATCAACTGGGCATTGCCATGCTTCCCTCCCTCCTTTCCTCAAGACTTTTTCTGGGGCATGGTTTAAGGGTGCTGGTTGCTCTCTGATACCACGTCCAAATGTCCATTCTTTGATGAGTCAAATCAGTGAACATCAGACAGCTGATTGACCATGGAGGGCATCACAACTGAAACCAATCCTGTCCTCACCAGCATTTGCTTTCCAACAGGAGTCAATGAGCAATGAAAAGAAAGATAGTGGCCAGGATTTTCCCTACGGGTGCGGGAAACAGAGGTCGGGACTTTTTCCAGGTCCTGAACCTGTCCCCAGGGGGAAACAGTCATTTGTTATGATTTTCACAGGAGGTGTCCCGTTAATCGGTCAGGAGATAGGCTTGCTGTCTAATTAATGACAGCGGGCAGGCTCTCTAAGCTGGAGGGCCAATCAGAGGCCTTCCAGCTTGAAAGCAGAAGCAGGCTGCAATAGACGGTGAGTAAGGATGCTTCAAGATGGAGGCACCCTCTCTCCAACTTTTTTAACCTTAAATTTAAAAAAAATGGATCTTGAAGCCAAGCTACCTCTGTGGGTGCTGGGTTTTGGTGGGTGGATCCCCTCCACTGGGCGGCCTGTGGCTGCTCCTGCATCCAGGCAGGCAGGGGCGTGGGCCTTTAGGCTTGCCTGGAGCGGTAGTCTCTGGCCTGCTGTTGGGGGTGCTGTCTTCAGATACTTAACCTGGCCCCTGCCACCTGCGGGAAGCTGGAGGCCGACTAGCAAATCCCAGCCGCGCGCAGGTGGATAGCCCTGCCGCCCCTCCCCCACCCCATCCTGCGTCCGCAAAAGTGGCCCAGAGGTGGGATGGAGCCAGAGAACTGGCATGCTGGATGGTGGGGCTATGTCTAGCTGCTGCCCGCCTCTAATCACGACCCTGGTGGGGGCTCAAAATCCAGCCCCTTATATTGATATCTTTCACACTTTCAGTGTGTCCCAAAGTGCTTCACAACCAATTAGCTTTTTTTTGAAGTGTGTTCATTGATATTTTGTAAGGAAACGTGGCAGCCAATGTGTGCACAGCAAGATCCCACAAACAACAATTAAATAAATGACCAGATAATCTGCTTTTGTTGGTTTTGATTGCGAGGCACGGGAAGAACTCTTCTTCAATCAGTGCCCTGGGATCTTTTATTACTTACTGAACAAATAGATGGGTCATTGATTCCACATCTCATTCAATGGATGGTACCTCCGGCAATGTCTCTTCCTAGATTACATGCTCAAATCCTGGAGTGGGATTTGAACTCACAACCTTATGACTTGGGGTAGGGGGTGCAAGTGCGCTATCACTAGTTCAAGCTAACAAGAGATTAAAACTTGGCATCCTGGTGCCTCTTTTCCTCTCCCTGGTCCAGGGTGGTGAGACCCAGCATCACATTCTTACCCACTGCCCTGGCTGAGGTCAGTTCAGGTATTGAACCTGGAATAGTACTGTTCTGCATGATTCCAAACGGCCCCAAGCAGTTTCATTCAGCACAGCTAGCTATTCAGGTAGAGGATGTAAGAAATGAAAATACCACCACTGTGTACTAAGGGGTGCTCTTCACAATTGGAACAGTATGAAGAGAGATCTGCACTGCTTCAATAGCTGAACTGTCAATACTTAACCTCTAACCTCATACAATATATAAACAATAAAAATTAATTGAATACCTAAATAACTAAGTGCAAGGTTGGCTCTCCTGGAGTCCTGGTCAACATTCCTCTCTCAACCAACACCACCAAAAACAGAGTATCTGGTCATTTACCTTTGGGACATCCTGTGTATATGACAAGGCTCTGTATAAATGCAACTTCATAGAATGATACAGTACAGAAAAGCTGCCCCATTGTGGCTGTGGCTGTCTCTTTGAAAGAGCTATCCAATTAGTCCCACTTTTACCACTCTTTTCCCATAACAGTGCATTTTTTTTCCTTTTCAAAATGTTTATCCAAAAGTTACTATTGAATCCGCTTCTACCATCCTTCCAGGCATCCCTGATCACAACAACTCACAGCTAATAAAAAAAGTCTCCTTATTTCCTCTCCCTGGCTCTTTTTCCAATTACCAATTAGTTATTTCATGTAAATGAAATGCAGGAATGATAAAGGAATTGTTCAGTTTGATTATAGCTCAACATTTAAGAATATAAGAAAGAGGATCAGGGGTAGGCCATACGGCCCCATGAGCCTGCTCCATCATTCAATAAGATCATGGCTGATCCTCGATCTGAACTCCATTTTCCCTATCCCTTGATTCCCTTTATGTCCAAGCATACCTAAATTATGTTCTTTAATTCAAATTTCAGAATCATTGACGCCTCTAGAACTTCTCACATACCGAAATACGAAGATGGGTTTGAGAATATGGATCAGTTTTCAGTGAATCTGGAACTGGCAGAGGAAACCCTGAAAAACATCACATTTGGAATAGGTACGAGGATATTGCTGTTTGGCAAAAAGAAACTATTTTGACTTAGAAGAGTGGGTCAGCACATTGACCTTTCACCTGGGGACCCAAGGCATCCCATAATTCAATGCTATTCAGAGTGGGCCCAAGGATGGAGTTTCAATAAAATTCCATAGGAAGGAACACAGAACAGTGGGAGGCCATTCAGCCCCTCTAGCCTGTTCTGCCATTCAATTTGATCATGGCTGATCTGTATCTGAACTTGCCTTGGTTCCGTAGCCCTTAATACAACTAGACAGTGAATGTTGGCAGGTTATTTGAATGTGGGCAGGTCCTGACAGCTAAGGCCAATTAGGTCATCTTCTGATATGTCTTTGGGACAGAACTTTTCACCAGTTGTCACTGAATAGCAACTGGCGGTTGGGAATCCAGTCTGATTTCCCCCCTCAATAGCCCAGGGGTACTGAGATTAATCATTGCACTTCTACTGCTGTCCTTGGCTGAGATCAGCTAACTCAGCACAGACCTGAGATTGAGCTGGGACCTCATAGAATGATACAGTAAAGAAGAGGCCATTTGGCCCATTGTTCCGTGCCTACTTTATCTGCGTAAGGTACAAGTAAGAAAATAATTGATTCAGACATTTGAGAGATGTGATATGATGCTAGATAAGTTAAAGTATTTTCCTTAGAATCATGGTGATACAACACAAAAGGAGGCTATTCATCCCATCATGCCTGTGCCTTCTCTTTGAAAGAGCTATCCAATTAGAATCGCTCCCACTTTCCATGTGCATTTACCAACTGAGATCAGGGGTACTTGCCAACAACTATTTCAGTATCTACCTGGTTTTATTTTCAATCAAGATATAAGTTAGGAAATGCTGTGGGGGGGTGGGTGGAGTTGGCGGATACTGCGCAAACCTCCTATTCTAGAATTGCGCCAAATCTACCAGAAACTGCCCATCAACTATCAGAGTTTAATAGTGTTCATCTTACAGCAATAATAGTTCAAAATAAATAGTGCAAAACACCAGTCTGGAAATTACTGCAGTTGGAAAGTTAAATGACAGATCTACATGTTCTCTCTCCAGATGAAGAAGAGATAGAAGATGTGGAGACTGAAGAAGAGGATGAGGAAGATCAAGCTTACGGTGAGAAAAAAACAGAACGTTCTACTCAGATCAGAGTTAGGCTGCCTCTCACTTAAATGCACCTTAACACATCTGACAGGCAGCTTACAAAAAGGTTAGAGGTATTGAATCTAGTGGGATTAAATGAGATCATTAGTACAACGATATACAATAGGTGGCTGTTTAGTTGTACTGCCTTGTACCGCCATAAACTGGAACTCATCCAAACCTCCACTGCCTCCATCCTAACTCGCACACCAAATGCTGTTGACCCATCACCCATGTGCTCACTAACCTTTACGAACTCCCGGTCCGGAAACACCTCGATTTTAAAATTCTCAAACTTGTGTTCAGATCCCTCCATGACCTCACACCCTCTCTATCTCTGTAACCACCTCCAGCCCTACAACCCTCTGAGGTTGCAAACAGTCTGGTTCAGTCGCAGGCAGTGCCCAGCACGAGTGATGGAGACAGCGGCTATTCTTCGCGGGTGAGCCTTGATGGCAACCCTGACCACCCCCCCATCCCCTCCTCCTTAGTACAGGCCTGTTGAGTGCAAAAGAAGGCTCCCTGCTGTTGCTCAGCCTGACATCAGCTATCTCAGGACAGAGCAGAGGGACCTCCCTGGTATATGTGGCTCAATTGCATATCTGACAATGTTGGGTTAACAGAGGAGTTCTTGTTATTTTTCCATGATACAAGCTGGTCTATGTTCACTTTGCTAACTCTCGTCAAAATCCCATTTTGATTTGCAAATCCTTTAGCTAAAATTATTGACTGGTTGACTTTGCCCTGGCCCCATATTTTATAGTCCATCCATTATTGGCTGTGGTTATGCATCTGAAAGCTGCAGATATGTTTTATGTCTCAATTGACAAATGGCCCTGTCAAAGAATTTTGCAGCTCTCTTGTACAAAAATAACAGCTCTATGACACTGATAACGGGGTGTGACAGACGCCCAGATCACATTGGAACATTCGTTTTGGTAGTAACGCCAGTTTAGCTGGTCACATTATAAACTACCGGCTGGGAAAATCTGCAGGGTGCACACTGGCTTAAGTACTGGCACAAACCAGTGAGAACCTCCATCACTGAACACAGTGGGCTTTACAGTTTCAGGAGAAGATTCTTTTTTTGCTTTGCTTTTATCAGCCATGGCACTAGGGGTGCATCTCAGCTGGCCATCGATCCACAGAGATTGGAAAAATATGGTGGTTTGGGTTGGGTAGGGGCGGGAAGGTGGGTGGGTTTGTCAGTGCCCCCCCACCCCGCGCAAGCAAGTGATAGCGAGTGAGTGTGTGGTAGTGAACGAGCAAGCGAGCATCTGACGAAACCTCCAGGAATACGTCCAGCCTGGGTTAGCAACCCTAACCCCAGCAAGGGTTGGGCCATTCAGGACAGGAGTGAGGAACACTAGAGGGGCTGTGGAAATGCAAGCAAGGGATCAGCAAACTAATGGTGTTTGTTTCATGTTCCCCCCCCCCCCCCCCCACCCCCACCCCCCACAACAGGCCAGCAGTGATGTTGCCATCAGGATGTGACAAACCTTCGATATCTTGTTTGAAGACTTCAGTGGCCTCCAATGTGGAACACCTCTTGTGAACACTTGGGAGTGTCCTGCCGCCATATCACAGACAACTGAGGAGGAAGGAAAAGTTGTTCAACAAATTTCTTTTTGTTCATAAAATGGTTGGAAAAAAACAAAAAAATGTTTTTATATGGTGCAAAATGAATGGATTTGTACATTTTATATATTATTTTTGTATATAATACAATGGAACAATAATTCATTGTATTTTTTTAAAACAATTTGAGATTTAGCAGCCAATGCAGCCTAAGTCCACATTTTGCAGTATGTCTGCTATTCCATTAGCTTTTTAGTTTGAGCATTGCTACATTGTGATGGACCCCAGACAGCAATGGGTACAGTGCTTATACCAAAAGCTTCCCTAAGTCATTCGTTCTCAATCTTTTATGGTTGAAGGACCCCTTTTCAAATGGTTTAGTAATCACAGACTGCCCCCCCCCATCTAAATTATAACACTATAAACTCCTTAAGCATTTAATTTTCTGAAAATAAAGTTCATCAGTATCCTGAAATTTTGCCAGGTCTGTCTGATATAGTGAACACTAATGTGAAAATGTTTATCTTCCATTCAACTGGAAGGTAACCCTACAGGTTCAGAAACATGCGTGGCGAATAATTCACCGCACAACATGTCATTGCTCTGCCGAGATTGATTCGGTTCCCTGGCTGTTGTTGAGAACACTGGCACCGTTTCAAGTGTTACCCTCCACCGCCTGCTTTCTCACTGCACAACCGCTGAGTGTTTCTGGACTTTGTTCTTCCCGCTCTGCTGTTTATTGGCCTGTCTGTGCTGAACTATCGCTGACATGTTGCCTGATGTGCAGCATTTGTGTCAGTGGAACACAACCAGTAACCGGGACCGTGGCTTTAGTCCACATTTGTTTAAAGGCCGAGCTGCCATACATCGTTAATAAAGCTCAGAATGACCATCATTCCAGGCCCCCGAATAAGGACCCCCTGGAAAGTCTCTACCGATTCCCTGGGGTCCATGAACTCCAGTTTGAGAACCACTGACCTAAATAACATTTAGTGGAAGCTTAATGCATTATAGGTGGCAGGTGTAGCATGAGAAAACAAGGACATTTTAAATTATTGGAAGATCATTCTCAAAGTAAAATGACAGAACACTCAAAACCTGAAATAAAAACAGAAAATGCTGCAAGTACAAAACAGGTCAGTCAGGATCTGAAAAAAGAGGAGGTTTTTAGTTGTAGATGAATCCTGAGACTTCAATTTTAAATGACTCACTAAGCTTCATTATGATAGTTACTTCATTTTCATGCCTGTATGTTGTTTGAAATTATTAAGCATAAATAAACTTATCTATATATGACCTTCTCCAGTTTACTTGAATTTCTTGGGGTTGGGGGTTTCTTTGTAAGCAAGAGTTATTTTCCTTATCCAATCCTCTCCCCTCTTCTAACAAAGATGACTTGTGATGAGGTAGAAATCCGCAGACACCGGCCACAATCCAAATAGTCATTCTTCATGAGTGAAGTCAGACTATCAGACTGTGGTGATGTTGCTGGGTGAAGAGGTTTATTGCAGTCCACCCTGTCCTCACATCAACACCTACTTTCCTGACGATATGGGGATGGTTCTTAGTGTAGATATCCTTTTTAATTATGAGATTTATGTTCCTGCAATGCCACTCAATCTCTCCAGTTTTGCTAGGGCTCCTTGATGCCACACTCGGTCAAATGCTGCCTTGATGTCAAGGGCAGTCACTCTCACCTCACCTCTGGAGTTCAGCTCTTTTGTCTATGTTTGAACCAAGGCTGTAATGAGGTCTGGAGCTGAGTGGTCCAGGCGAAACCCAAACTGAGCATCAGTGAGCAGGTTATTGCTGAGCAAGTGCTGCTTGATAGCACTGCCAATGATCCCTTCCATCACTTTGCTGATGATTGAGAGTAGACAAATATGGTGGTAATTGGCTGGGTTGAATTTGCCCTGTTTTTTGTACACAGGACATACCTTTGCAATTTTCCACATTGACGGGTAGATGCCAGTGTTGTAGCTGTACTGGAACAGCTTGATTAGGGGCATGGCTAGTTCTGGAGCACAAGTCTTCAGCATTATTGCCACAATGTTGTCAGGCCTTTGCAGTATCCAGTGCCTTCAGCCATTTCTTGATATCACATGGAGTGAATCGGATTGGCTGAAGACTGGCACCTGTGATGCTGGAGACCTCAGGAGGAGGCTGAGATAGATCATCCACTCGGCACATCTGGCTGAAGATGGATGCAAATGCTTCAGCCTTGTCTTTTGCACTGATGTGCTGGGCACCCCCATCATTGAGGATGGGGATACTTGTGGAGCCCCCTCCTCCTGTTAGTTGTTTAATTGTCCACCACCATTCATGACTGGATGTGGCAGAGGTGCAGAGCTTAGATCTGATCCATTGGTTGTGGAATCACTTAGCCCTGTCTATAGCATGCTGCTTATGTTGTTTGGCATACAAGTAGTCCTGTGTTGTAGCTTCACCTCATTTTTAGGTATGCCTGGTGCTGCTCCTGGCATACCCTCCTGCACTCTTCATTGAACCAGGGTTGGTCCCCCAGCTTGATTTTGATGGTAGAGTAGGGGATATACTGGGCTATGAGATTACAGATTGTGCTTGAATACATTTCTGCTGCTGCTGATGGCCTACAGCGCCTCATGGATGCTCAGTTTTGAGTTGCTAGATCTGTTTGAAATCTATCCCATTTAGCATCGTAATGGTGCAACACAACATGATGGAGGGTATCCTCAATGTGAAGATTTCCACAAGGCCTGTGGAATGATCACACCTACCAATACTGTTATGGACAGATGCATTTGCGACAGGTAGATTGGTGAGGATGAGGTCAAGTAGGTTTTGTCCTCTTGTTGGATCCCTCACCACCTGCTGCAGACCCAGTCTAGCAGCTATATCCTTTAGGACTCGGCCAGCTTGATCAGTAGTGGTGCTACCAAGCCACTCTTGGTGATGGACATTGAAGTCCCCCACCTAGAGTGCATTTTGTGTCTTTGATACCTTCAGTGCTTCTTCCAATTGATGTTCAACATGGCAAAGCACTGATTCATCAGCAGAGGGGGTGGGGGGGGGGGGGGGTGTGGGGGGGTGGTGGTGGCCAGTAGGTGATAAGCAGCAGGAGGTTTTCTTGCCCATGTTTGACCTGACACCATGAGACTTTATGGAGTCCGGAGTCAATGTTGAGGATTCCCAAGGCAACTCCCTCCCGACTGTATACCACTGTGCTGCCACCTTTGGTGGGTCTGTCCTGCCTTTGGGACAGGACATACCCAGGGATGGTGATGGTGGTGTCTGGAACATTTTCTGCATGGTATGATTTTGTGAGTATGACTATGTCAGGCTGTTGCTTAACTAGTCTGTGGGACAGCTCTCCCAACTTTGACACAAGCCCCCAGATGATAGTAAGGTGGACTTTGCAGGGTCGACAGGGCTGTGTTTGCTGTTGTCGTTTCCAGTGCCTAGGACGATGCCACGTGGTCCATCTAGTTTTATTCCTTTTCTTAGACTCTGTAGCGGTTTGATGCAACTGAGTGGCTTGCTAGGCCATTTCAGAGGGCATTTAAGAATCAACCACATTGCTGTGGGTCTGGAGTCACACATAGACCAGGTAAAGAACAGCAGATTTCCTTCCCTGAAGGACATTAGTGAACTAGATGGATTTTTACAACAATCGACAATGGTTTCATGGTCACCATTAGACTAGTTTTTAATCCCAGATTTATTAATTGAATTCAAATTTCACCAGTATTCCTTTATTACTTCATTAACTTAACAATTCAAATAAAGCAAATGGAAAGAAAAAAATTATTTTGTCAGACCCTGCCACCTTCCCGCCTCTGCCGAAATTAAGTCCAGGATGGGAAGGCCTTTGAACGGCCTTTCCATACTGCTGCCAATTGAGGCCCTTAAGTGAGCAAGTAGTTGGTTAAAAGGCACTTAATGCCTGAATGAGGGACCTGGCATTGGGAAGGGGGGCGGACCCACTGACAGCCACCCCCTGCCCTTGCTGCCAACCTCCCTACACCACCCTCCCCTGTGACCCTGACCCCCCAAGACTTCTCCCACCCTGACCTACCTGTGGCCTGGGTCCAGTGCTGCACCTAGGCCCTCCATCAGCAGCAGTGGCGTTGCTCAGTTAAAAAGCTGCCAACCTCTAATTGGCCAGCAGCTCTCAGAGGGTGGGACTTCCATCACCAGGGTCCTTGAGCCTGTGGAAGGCCCGCTGCTGTCCAGTAAAGTGCCGAATTGGCACTTGATCCAGCGGGCAACACTTGCTGGCGCTTTTGCTGGAGGTCAAGACTCCTGTTGCCCAGATAAAATCCAGCTGATTGTTGAGACGAACAGCATAGACACATTTAAGGGGAAACTAGATGAGTACATGAGGGAGAAAGAAATAGAACAATATGCTGATAGGGTTGGGTGAGGTAGGTTGGAAGAGGCGCATGTAGATATAAATACTGGCAAAACCAGTTGGGCCAAATGTCTTGTTACTGTGCTGCAAATTCTACGCATTCCTGCCTCAGTTCACTACTGAAACCAGCAAACATGTCTTTCGTTGAAATAAAAGCTAAATACTGCGGATGCTGGAAATCTGAAATAAAAACAGAAAGTGCTGGAAATACTTCATCCAGGGAGAAGACTCGGCGGGCGGAGTTCTGGACCGGTAAGTATAAAAAACTTACCTCGGGGATTCGCGGCCTACATCCAGGGAGAAGACTCGGAGAGCAGAGTTCCGTAAGTATAAAAAACTTACCTCTGGTAAAAAAACTAAAAAAAGACTGAAAAAGTGACGTCACAGGAAAGCTGTGACCTGATTGGCTGGTAGGGAATCTGGACTGAATTTGAAAATAAAACATTGATAAAAATTGATTAACACCCTAATTAATTAATAAGTAGAGTAACTAAACCAGAGTGAGGAGATTACTGTATTTAGTTAACATTTAATATTTATAGTAGAAATCTAGCACTAGGGACCATATAGTTAATTGTAACATAATTTAGTAAGGATTTAATAAGTATTTATTTATTTTAAATTAATTTATTAATTAGTACTAGAAATGTCAGTTGGAGGGGTAAAGTGCTTCACCTGTGAGATGTGGGAGGTCCGTGACGCTTCCAGCGTTCCGGACGACTACATCTGCAGGAAGTGTACCCAGTTGCAGCTCCTCACAGACCGCATGGATCAGTTGGAGCAGCAACTGGATGCACTTAGGAGCATGCAGGTGGCAGAAAGCGTCATAGACAGGAGTTTTAGAGATGTAGTTACACCCATGGTGCAGGCAGATAGATGGGTGACCGCTAGAAGGGGCAGGCAGTCAGTGCAGGAATCCCCTGTGGCTATCCCCCTCTCTAACAAGTATACCGTTTTGGATACTGTTGGCGGGGATGGCCTATCAGGGGAAAACAACAGCAGCAGCCACAGCAGTGGCACCACGGCTGACACTGTTGTTCAGCAGGGAGGGACAAAGCAGCGGAAGAGCAATAGTTATAGGGGACTCTATAGTCAGGGGCACAGATAGGCGCTTCTGTGGACGTGAAAGAGACTCCAGGATGGTATGTTGCCTCCCTGGTGCCAGGGCCAAGGATGCCTCTGAACGGACAGGGGGCATTCTGAAGGGGGAAGGTGAACAGTCAGAGGGTGCTACACATCGGTACCAACGACATAGGCAGGAAGAGTGACGAGGTGCTGCAGGGGGAGTTTAGGGAGTTAGGTAGAAAGTTAAAAGACAGGACCTCTAGGGTTGTAATCTCAGGATTACTCCCTGTGCCACGTGCCAGTGAGGCTAGAAATAGGAAGATAGTGCAGCTAAACACGTAGCTGAACAGCTGGTGTAGGAGGGAGGGTTTCAGATATCTGGATCATTGGGATCTCTTCAGGGACAGGTGGGACCTGTACAAGAAGGACGGGATTGCATCTAAACTGGAGGGGCACAAATACCCTGGCTGCAAGGTTTGCTAGCGTCACTCGGGAGGGTTTAAACTAGTGTGGCAGGGGGGTGGGAACCAGAGCAGTAGGACAGCAGGTGAAATAACTGAGGGGGAGATAGTAAATAAGGCCAGTAAGACTAAGAGGAAGAGCAGGCAGGGAGATGTTGCTGAGCACAGCTGGACTGGTGGTCTGAAGTGCATTTGTTTCAATGCGAGAAACAGGTAAGGCAGACGAACTTAGAGCTTGGATTAGTACTTGGAACTATGATGTTGTTGCGATTACAGAGACTTGGTTGAGGGAAGGACAGGATTGGCAGCTAAATGTTCCGGGATTTAGAAGCTTCAGGATAGAGGGGGATGTAAAGGGGGAGTTGCATTACTAGTGAAGGAGAATATCACAGCTGTACTGCGGGAGGACACCTCGGAAGCGAGGCAATGTGGGTGGAGCTCAGGAATAGGAAGGGTGCAGTCACGATGTTGGGGGTTTACTACAGGCCTCCCAACAGCCAGCGGGAGGTAGAGAAGCAGATATGTAGACAGATTATGGAAAGATGTAAAGGTAACAGGGTTGTAGTGGTGGGTGATTTTAACTTCCCCTGTATTGACTGGGACTCACTTAGTGCTAGGGGCTTGGATGGGGCAGAATTTGTAAGGAGCATCCAGGAAGGCTTCTTGAAACAATATGTAGATAGTCCAACTAGGGATGGGGCCATACTGGACCTGGTATTGGGGAATGAGCCCGGCCAGGTGGTCGAGGTTTCAGTGGGGGAGCATTTCGGGAACAGTGACCATAATTCCATAAGTTTTAAGGTACTTGTGGATAAGGAAAAGAGTAGTCCTCGGGTGAAGGTGCTAAATTGGGGGAAGGCTAATTATAACAATACTAGGCAGGAACTGAAGAATTTAGATTGGGGGTAAATCAACATCTGACATGTGGGAGTCTTTCAAACATCAATTGATTCGAATCCAGGACCAGCATGTTCCTGTGAGGAAGAAGGATAAGTTTGGCAAGTTTCGGGAACCTTGGATAACGAGGGATATTGTGAGCCTAGTCAAAAAGAAAAAGGAAGCATTCGTCAGGGCTGGAAGGCTGGGAACAGACGAAGCCCTTGAGGAATATAAAGACAGTAGGAAGGAACTTAAGCAAGGAGTCAGGAGGGCTAAAAGGGTTCATGAAAAGTCATTGGCAAACAGGATTAAGGAGAATCCCAAGGCTTTTTATACGTATATAAAGAGCAAGAGGGTAACCAGGGAAAGGGTTGGCCCACTCAAGGACAGAGGAGGGAATCTATGCGTGGAGCCAGAGGAAATGGGCGAGGTACTAAATGAGTACTTTGCATCAGTATTCACCAAAGAGAAGGACTTGATGGATGATGAGTCTAGGGAAGGGAGTGTAGATAGTCTGGGTCATGTCGTTATCAAAAAGGAGGAGGTGTTGGGCGTCTTGCAAAGCATTAAGGTAGATAAGTCCCCAGGGCCTGATGGGATCTACCCCAGAATACTGAGGGAGGCAAGGGAAGAAATTGCTGGGGCCTTGACAGAAATCTTTGTATCCTCATTGGCTACAGGTGAGGTCCCAGAGGACTGGAGAATAGCCAATGTTGTTCCTTTGTTTAAGAAGGGTAGCAAGGATAAGCCTTACGTCAGTGGTCGGGAAATTATTAGAGAGGATTCTTCTGGACAGGATTTACTCCCATTTGGAAACAAATGAACTTATTAGCGAGAGGCAGCATGGTTTTGTGAAGGGAAGGTCGTGTCTCACTAACTTGATTAAGTTTTTTGAGGAAGTGACGAAGATGATTGATGAAGGAAGGGCAGTGGATGTTGTCTATATGGACTTCAGTAAAGCCTTTGACAAGGTCCCTCATGGCAGACTGATACAAAAGGTGAAGTCACACGGGATCAGAGGCAAGCTGGCAAGATTGATACAGAACTGGCTCGGTCATAGAAGACAGAGGGTAGCAGTGGAAGGGTGCTTTTCTGAATGGAGGGATGTGACTAGTGGTGTTCCGCAGGGATCAGTGCTGTGACCTTTGCTCTTTGTAGTATATATAAATGATTTGGAGGAAAATGTAGTTGGTCTGATTAGTAAGTTTGCGGACGACACAAAGGTTGGTGGAGTTGTGGATAGTGATGAGGGTTGTCAGAGGATACAGCAGGATATAGATCAGTTGGAGACTTGGGCGGAGAGATGGCAGATGGAGTTTAATCCGGACAAATGTGAGGTAATGCATTTTGGATGACCTAATACAGGTGGGAAGTATACAGTAAATGGCAGAACCCTTAGGAGTATTGACAAGCAGAGAGATCTGGGCGTACAGATCCACAGGTCACTGAAAGTGGCAACGCAGGTGGATAAGGTAGTCAAGAAGGCATACGGCATGCTTGCCTTCATCAGTCGGGGCATAGAGTATAAAAATTGGCAAGTCATGCTGTAGCTGTACAGAACTTTAGTTAGGCCACACTTAGAATATTGCGTGCAATTCTGGTCGCCACACTACCAGAAGGACGTGGAGGCTTTGGAGAGGGTACAGAAGAGGTTTACCAGGATGTTGACTGCTCTGGAGGGCATTAGCTATGAGGAGAGGTTGGATAAATTCGGATTGTTTTCACTGGAACGACAGAGGTGGAGGTTTACAAAGTTATGAGTGGCATGGAGAGAGTGGATAGTCAGAAGCTTTTTCCCAGGGTGGAAGAGTCAGTTACTAGGGGACATAGGTTTAAGGTGAGAGGGGCAAAGTTTAGAGGGGATGTGCGAGGCAAGTTCTTTACACAGAGGGTGGTGTGTGCCTGGAACTTGCTGCCGGGGGAGGTGGTGGAAGCAGGTACGATAGCGACGTTTAAGAGGCATCTTGACAAATACATGAATAGGATGGGAATAGAGGGATACGGTCCCCGGAAGTGCAGAAGGTTTTAGTTTAGACAGGCATCAAGATCGGCGCAGGCTTGGAGGGCCGAATGGCCTGTTCCTGTGCAGTATTGTTCTTCGTACTCAGCAGGTCTGGCAGCATCTGTGGAGACAGAAGTAGAGTTAACCCGTTCTGATGAAAGGTCACAGACCTGAAACGTTAACTCTGCTTCTCTCTCCACTACACTTGACTAATATAAGACGAATACAATGCTCTCTTGGCGTGCCTTCCACCCTTAACAAATATAAGCTCATCCAAAACTCTGTCTCCTGCATCCACACAAACACTTGGTGATTCAATGCAAAAGAAGCAGCATTAATTAATTTCCTGCCCTTTTCCCAGCACTCCCCAATCTGACAGAGTTCAGAGCAGGCGTGTTAGTTTCAATGCAAATTTCACACCTACTATGTTGGAACCCGACTATTCGCATGATCTCAGTCTCCAGACTAATTGTGGTATTTAAACACCCCGCCCCCTACTTTCGGTTTAAATTGTTTCAAAATAGTCTGCGAATGGGTTTCTATTGCACGCGAAGTGAAGAAAATTGAGTTTAACTCTTCCACACGCTCCTAAACAACCCAGATCACGCGTCCTTGTCTCCTGATTATTTTTTCTTCTCCGTGCGAACTTTGTAACTCCTTCAAGAGAAGATTTCTGGTTTTGGGAGCTGTTGCGAGTTGGATTCAGGATTTCCCCACCCTCAAGACGTCTCCTACTGAAGAATTTTAAATTGAAAAATGGGTGAAAAGGAAGAGACTTTGCCCATTGTGAAGGAGTCGATACACCCCGGAAGGTGCCCCTCCGCCAGGTGAGTGCTGATGGACGGGAGGTATTCTGAAGCACCTTTTCCCCCTTCCTTTCCCAAACTGCAACAACCGAGCCCTCCCCTCCGGCAACCCTTCAAAATGACTTTCCACAACATCCCTTTAATGTCTTTCTGAAAAGTTTACTCTGACCCTTTTTCACTGCTTGGTGCGTGATCGAATCTAACCCGGATTGCCCGAGATTCAAACCCTGGTCTGCTCAGTAATGGTCCAGGGCTGTGTAGGGACGTTACAATTGATCTTGGCGTTGTTAAGTTAGAGAAGATTGATCTCGAGATATCCATATTGAAAGTGTGTGTATCTGTAAACAGCTGTTGGGCAGGTACAAAATCATATGTGATGCCTCTTGCAGTCATATAGTTTCATATCACTGAAGAATGGTGGTTTGGGTGAAGCACATATAGTGACACTTGAAGAACATAGTGACACTTGAAGAACCAAACCCAAGAAAAATGGGTGCCTTGTAGGGGTGGTTTGAGGGGAAAGGAAGAAATCAGCAAAAAAAAAAATCATAAATTTAAGGCATAGAAAGAGACCACTTGGCCCATCATGTCTGTGCCGGCTGAAAAAAGATCTGCCTATTTTAATTCCACTTTCCAGCATTTGGTTCATAGCCTTGCAGCTTACAGCACTTGAAGTGCATATCCAGACTCCTTTTGAATAAGTTGAGGGTCTCTGTCTCAACTATCCTTTCAGGCAGTGAGTTCCAGACCATCACCTCCCTCTGGGTGAAAAGGTTTTCCTCATCTCCCCTCTAACTTTTCTACCAATCACTTTAAATCTATGCCCCCCTGTCACTGAGCTCTCTGCTAGCGTGAATAGGCCCTTCACCTCCACTCTATCCAGGCACCTCAAAATTTTGTACATTTCAATCAGATCTACCCTCAGCCTTCTCTGTTCCAAGGAGAACAACCCCAGCCTATCCAATCTTTCCTCTTAACTGCATTTTTCCAGTCCTGTTAGCATCCTCGTAAATCTCCTCAGTACCCTCTCTCATGCAATTACATCCTTTCTGTAATGAGGTGACCAGAACTGCACACAGTACTCAAATTGTGGCCTAACCAATAAGTTATACCGTTCCAGCATAACCTCCCGGCTCTTGTATTCTATACCTCGGCTAATAAAGGAAAGGATTCCATATGCCTTCTTAACCACCTTTATCAACCTGCCCTGCTACCTTCAGGGATCTGTGGACGTTCACTCCAAGGTCCCTTACTTCCTCTACACTTCTCAGTATTTTCCCATTAATTGTGTATTCCTTTGCCTTGTTTGACGTCCCCAAATGCATCACCTCACACTTCTCCAAGTTGAATTCCATTTGCCACTTTTTTGCCCATCTGACCAGACCATCAATATCTTCCTGCAGCTATCCTCCTTGCTATCTACCACACAGCCAATCTTTGTGTCGTCCGCAAACTTCTTGATCATGCCCCCTAAGTTTACGTTCAAATTTTTAATGTACACCACAAGAAGCAGGGGACTCAGTACTGAACCCTATGGAATGCCACTAGAAACAGCCCTCCAGTTACTAAAACAGCCATCAATAATTACCCTTTGTTTCCTGCCACTGAGCCAGTTTTGTATCCACCTTGTAGCATTTCCCTGGATCCCATGGGATTTTATTTTTTAACCTGTCTGCCATGTGCGACCTTGTCAAAGGCCTTGCTGAAATCCATGTAGACCACATCAACTGCACTGCCCTCATCTATCTACCTTGTTTCTACTTCAAAAAATTTGAACAAGTTGGTCAAACAAGATCTTCCCTTAACAAATCCATGCTGACTATCCTTGATTAACCTGTGCCTTTCTAAGTGACAGTTTATCCTGTCTCTCAGAATAGATTCCAATAATTTGCTCACTACTGTGGTTAGACTGACTCGCCCGTAATTATTTGGTCAATCCATCGCTCCCTTTTTAAACAGAGGTACAACATTACCAATTCTCTAATCCTCCGGCACCACACATGTATCCAGTGAGGACTGGAAAATGATGGTCAGACCCTCTGCTATTTCCTTTCTTGCTGCTTTTAACAGCCAAGGATACATTTCATTTGGCCCTGGTGATTTATCAACTTTCCAGGATGCTAATCCCATTAGTACTTCCTCTCTCTCCCTATGTTTATCACATCAATACTTCACACTCCTCCTCCTTAACTACAATATCTGCATCACCCCCCTCTTTTTTTGTGAAGACAGACGCGAAGTATTCATTAAGAACCATACCAATATCTTCAGCTCCTGCACAGATTACCTTTTTGATCTTTTATGGGCCCTACTCTCTCCTTAGTTATCCTCTTACTCTTAGTGTATTGATAAACATCTTTGGGTTCACCTTGATTTTGCTTGCCAATATTCTTTCATGCCCCTCTTTGCTTTCCTAATTTCCTTTTTGATTTCACCCCTCCACTTTCTATACTCCTCTCGGCTTTCTGTAGTATTGAGTTCTCAGTGTCGAACATAAGCTTTTATTTTCTGTCTTATCTTACCCTGTAGGCTCCTTGACATCCATGGGGCTCTAGATTTGGCTGCCTCGCCCTTTTTCTTTGTGGGAACTTGTTTACCCTGAACCCCTTGAATCTCCCCTTTGCCTCCCACTGTTCTGACACTGATTTACCTTCAAGTAGCTGTTTCCAGTCTGCTTTCGCTAAATCACTCCTCAGTTTAGTAAAATTGGCCTTGCCCCAATTGAGAACTCTAACTCCTATCTCTGTCCTTTTCCATAATTATGTTAAAACTGACTGAATTATGATCACTACCAGCAAAATGCGCTCTTACTGCCACTCCTTCCACCTGCCCATCTTCATTTCCTAAAACTAAGTCTAAAACTGCACCCTGTCTTGTTGGACTTGCTACACACGGGATAAAAGTTCCCCTGAATACACCTCGAATTCTGCTCCCTCAATTCCTTTCACACTAGAACTATCCCAGTTAATATTGGGGTAATTAAAATCCCCTGCTATTACTGCCCTTTTCTTGCACTTCTCAGATTTTCCCACATACCTGCTCTTCTATCTCCCTCTGACTGTTTGTTTGGGGGTCTATAGTACACTCCCAGTAATGTGATTGCTCCTTTTGTTCCTTAGCTCAATCCATATGGCTTCATTTGATGAACCTTCCAACATATCATCCGTCCTCACAGCTGTAATAGTTTCCTTGACCAAAATTGCCATTCCCCCTCCTTTCTTATCCCCCTCCCTATCGTGTCTGAAAACCCTGTAACCAGGAACGTTGAGCTACCATTCCTGTCCCTCCTTAAGCCATGTTTCTGTAATAGCTATATCATACTGCCATGTGTCTATCTGTGCCCTCAGCTCATCTGCTTTATTTGCTATACTCCTTTCATTGAAATGAATACCCTTGAGCACTGCCAAACTTTTTTTTTTCTAACCCTCATTTCCTCTGTCTTCCAGACTCGTCCATTAATTTTCTGCCTTCTATTTTAACTTCTGATTTTTGTCCCAGCTGAGTCTACCCTCAGGTCCCCATCCCCCTGCCAAACTAATTTTAAACCCTCCCCAACAGCGCAAGCAAAATTTCCCACATGGAACTCAGTCCCGGCTCTGTTCTGGCGCAACCCGTCTGGCCTGTACAGGTCCCATCTCCCCCAGAGCTGGTCCCAATGTCCCAGGAATCTGAAGCCCTCCCTCCTGCACCATCTTTCCAGCCACGCATTCATCTGTCTTATCCTTCTATTTCTATACTCACTTGCGCGTGGCACTGGGAGTAATCTGGAGATTACTACTTTTGAGGTCCTGCTTGCTAATTTCTTACCTAGGTCCCTAAATTCTCACTGCAAGACCACATCCCTCTTTTTACCTATATCGTTGGTTCCGATGTGGACCACAACTGCTGGCTGTTCACCCTCCCCCTTCAGGATGCTTTGCAGCCGCTCAGTGACATCCTTGACCCTGACACCAGGGAGACAATGCACCATGGATTCACGTCTGCGGCCACAGAAAAGCCTGTCTGTTCCCCCGACTATCGAATCCCCTATCACTATGGCTCTTCCAGTCTTCCCCATTTATAAAAAAAAAAACCCAACACCGTGCAGCTGAGCCACCCACGGTGCCATGGACTTGGCTCTGGCTGTGCTCCCCAGATGAAGCATCACGTTCCTCAGTATTCAGAACCGAATACCTGTTGGAGAGTGAGATGCACTTGGGGTCTCCTGTGCTACCTGCCTGATTCTTTTTGACTGTCTGGTGGTCACCCATTCCCTCTCTCCCTGCATACTCTTAAGCTGTGGGGTGACCACATCTGTAAATGTGCTATCCGTGTAGCTCTCATCATCAATGCACTTCAGTGCTGCCAGCTGCCACTCATGTTCCAAAACACAGAACTCAAGCTGCTTCAATTGATAACACTTCCTGCATAAGTGGTTCTCCAGGATACAGGAAGCATCCTAGAGCTCCCACATAGCACAGTAGGTGCACTCTCAAGGTTGAAGCAACCCTGCCATTCCCCTCCATGGGAGAGGAAGCAAACTAAATCAGGAAGCAGAGTTCAGGCGATAATTAATTTAAAAAACTTGTAGCTGGATAGGCGGGAGGTAAAAGAATGAAAAGATCTGCATATTTATTTCGCACCTTGCATGACATCCTGGCATCCCAAAGTGATTTACAGCCAATGAAGTAATTTTGAAGTGTGGTTACTGGCTGTCATGTTTCTTGCATCACAACAATCTACACTCAGCAAGATCCCACCAACAGCAATGCGATAATGAAGAGATAATCTGTTTTAGTGGCATTGATTGTAAGATCAACATTGCCTCGGACAACAGGGTGAACTTCTCTGCTGTGCTTCAAATTAGTGCAATGGGATCTTTTGAAGTCCGTCCAAGAGGGCAGGCTGGACCTTGGTTTAACCTCTCATCTGAAGGACGACACCTCTGACAATGTACTGGATTGAGTGCTCGAGTCTTGAGTGAGGTTTGACCTACAACCTTCTGACTCTGGTGAGAGTGCTACACATTCAGCCACAGCTCAAGAGTGTTGTGGTCTCGAATGAGTTAGATATGATCTCAACACCCTGAAGTGAACCAATGGGGTAAATTATGACCGTCTTCCAATCAACCCGCAGAGCGTGCTGATTGTATGGCGAGAACGGGCAGCCAGAGGTCCTGATAATTTACATCTGGCTGGGAAACTGTGGGACGTTCCCAATGCAGCTCATAAGATCAAGGCCTTGTGATTGGGCTAATGGGAGATTGGGGTAGGGAGTGGGGGGGGGGGCAGAATCAGCAAGGCAGGTTGCTGCAAAAAATAATTTGGACATTTGCCTTCTCATTGCCCTTAGAACTGGCCAGGGTGAGTAATGCACAAGCTCTAAACTAATGCAACCAATTCTGTCCTATAATGGCAATCGGGCTCATTTGGCATTGGAGCCTGATTTCCACCCTTAAAGTGACCTATAGCCTGAGGCTTCTGGACACTAATGGACCCCTTTCAAAAGGAAGAGTGAATTTGAAAAATCTGGAACACGTTGGTCCAGAGGACCATATTTGCAAGATCAATTGGAGTATTTGAGAGATGGACCCTTATTTGGAAGTAAGGGTGTTGCAGGATATGGAGAAAGAGCAGGGAATTGGGTTTAAAAAGTACAGCATAATGGCTGGATGGATTTGATGGGTTGGATGACCTGCTGCCTGTTTCTGTGTCTAATTATACTTTAAAAAATCTTTTTTTTTTTTCTTTATAGCTCTTCCCTGGAGCACATTGAAACCTTTTCAAATGAGTTGTATGGCAGTCAGAACCGTGTGGACCCTGTCCCGGGTCAGCTGGAGCCTCATCACTGTCATTCCAGCCAATCATCTGGAGACCATAAGGAAGTGGATAAAAAGAATGCCCGTCGGCGGCTGTATCTCGCTTCTGCTGTCTGCTTGGTCTTTATAATTGGGGAAGTGATAGGTAAGGAAGGAAATGACTTGTGATTATATAGCACAATTTGCAACCTCTGGATGTGCCAAAGTACTTAATAGCTAATTAAATACTATTTTGATGTATAGTCACTGTTGCAGAAAATGTGGCAGACAATTTGTGCATAGCAAGCTCTCAAACAGCAACGCAATAATGACCAGATCTATTATAGTGCTGTTGGTTGAGAAATTAATAAATAGCACAAATAGTCATAGAGAGATACAACACCGAAACAGGACCTTCAGCCCACCGAGTCTGTGCTGACCATCAACCACCCATTTATACTAATCCTACATTAATCCCATTTTTCCCTCTCACATCCCCACCTTCCCTCAATTCTCCTACCACCTACCTACACTAGGGGCAATTTTTTACAATGGCCAATTTACCTATCAACCCACGCGGTCACAGGGAGAACTTGCAAACTCTGCACAGGCACTACCCAGAACCGAACCTGGGTCACTAGAACTGTGAGACTCGGTGGGCCGAAGGGCCTATTTCAGTGCTGTATCTCTCTATGACTCTAAATATTGAAATCCCATGTTCTGATCCTTGCCAACCGTTCATCTTCCTCATTCAGGGGGATATTTGGCTCAGAGTCTGGCTATCATGACTGATGCTGCTCACCTCTTAACGGATTTTGCCACCATGCTCGTCAGCTTGTTCTCGCTGTGGATTTCTTCTCGGCCTGCAACTAAAACCATGAACTTTGGCTGGTATCGTTCAGGTGAGACCAGATCTGGCATTGTATCTAGGTGTGGTGAGAGCCATGTCATCAATGTGACTGGTTGTATATTCCTTTTGTTTGAGTTCATCTGAGTCAATCAACTTGTAACGCATTCCAACCTCTGCTTTTTCTTTCAAAAATGGTTGTGATTACTCTGGGACAATATGGCCTGTGGTTATTAATTCAAAGGCAAAATATTTTGTATGTTGGAAGTTTGAAATAAAAGCAGAAAATGCTCGAAACTCAACAGATCAGATGGCATCTGTGGAAAGAAAGGGAGAAACGGTTAATGTTTCAGGTTGATGACCTTCTGTCAGAACTGGAGGTTGTTAGAGATGTAACAAGCCTGAAATAAGTACGAAGGTGGGGAAAGGGTGGCAGGTAAGAGAACAGGAAAGAACAAAAAGAAATGTCAGCTATAGGATGGAAGGCAGGACAGATTAAATGACCAAAGGGATGATGATGGGACTAGTAAAGAAATGAGATGAATCTAGAGAAGCTGTTAATGGTTAACAGCTTGACCTTAGCATGAATGAATGGTGGGGAAGTGTTTGTGAATCCTAAGGGCTGCATTTGTTGACAACGCAACCACTAGGTGGCATAGTACTAGCGCATATGCAAATGCAGCCTCTTCCATTGAAATGTCACTGGCCGTGAGGCATGACAGAGTGATGTAGGAGCGAGTGGCTGAGAGGAGGAAAGCAGCGGGGGTGGTGCCAGGAGTGGGGAACAATTGGCCGAGGGGAGTGGGGGAGCAGGGGCGAGGTCTGGAGTGAGAGGAGGAGAAGGAGGGGGCGTAAATGTCAAGGCCTGAAGCGAGTGGCCGAGAGCAGCAGTGAGGCGGGAGAGAGTAGCTGGTGGGGATCGAGCTCCAGCCTCAAAGTGCCTCATTCAGCTGCTTGATGACTATGGTGTTGCGCAATGATGTTTTTCCATGCATGCACCAATTAGTCCTGGCAGGACATAGGTTGCACATGCGCAGTATCTCACTGAGAGCAGGAGACCATTTGCACATGTGCGCATCTTGGAGCACTCTGATGTTGGCGGGTCGCTGCATTGTCAGAAGTCACTTTTTGTTTTAAAGACCAATTTTGCTCCTGAGTGTATTAAGTCCTACTTGTATAGGCAGGGGACACTATTATGGTTTTAGTGCCTCCAGATAAGTCCCGTTAGAGTCATAGAGTTATACAGCACAGTTGCACGTGTCTGTTTTTTAGTTTGCAGTCTGGGAGCAGAGCTCACTTTGCCTATGTTGTTACAGATCCTTTTGCCTCTCTCTTGTGGGGAGGACCGTGGATTCCATTTGTCCTCTCCCCAAAATAACCCCACCATAGCCTTGTTATGGACTTGCATCCCAGCTCCCTATAGCGCTGTGGTTTGGCGCTCCACGCTGTTTTGATATTTCCCCTTTGTTACAGCAGTTCATGAGGTTTGGATGGTTCCCACTGTTCAACTCCCACCTGACCGCAGCAAGTGTTTCGTTATTCGAGTTTTATTTGTCACGTAAACTGACAGTGATTTTAGATTTTTTTTTTTTAGGTTTAAAACAGAAAATCAATAATTTAGTGATCAATATGCCTTAACCTGAAATTGTTGCAACCACATCCACTCATTCATTCTCTCTCATTAGTTGCAGGCCTGAGGTGTTTGTAGATTTCTCTCTTGGTTGAAAGTTCAGTTGAAGACAATGGATCACTTCGAGTTCACTACTTTTATAAAGTGTAGGTGTAGAATTCTACAGCAGAGCATGCCCTGTCTGCTTTGCTGGGAACAAGCTTCTTGGGTGCTGCTTTGAGTGTTTCTCTCTCAGCTGCTTTTTAAGGTAAAGATGTGTTACATCATACCTCTGCTGGAAAAACAGGCATTTTCTTCCCTGTTGTGATAGTCAATGGAATAGGATGTGGCTGCTTCACATTGGGAATATTTCAGGAGGGATGTAGGATGGGTGCAATTGATACTTCTTGGCTTTGAAGATTTTCCTTTTGTCCCCGTCACAGTTTGCATATACAAAGGCCAAGTCCTTTTCCTTCAGTGACCATTTTGGCACATTGTTCACTTTTTAAAAATGGACCTGTTTTTGTTTTTAAAAACAAGATAATCGTTTTATATAAGTCTTCAATCTTTGTCCATAATTGATCATTTTGCACTTCTTGTATGCACTGACACTTTTTTCCTAGAAATAAGTAGTTGCTTAATGGGAGAAGGGACTGAATCCAAATTGCATGTTTACCCAACCTGCATTTGGAAATGCTGAGGGGATGGTGACTAGCTATTGTGTCCCAAGTACAGTTACATTCAGGATTGTTATCTCTCGCAGGAATATCCAAGACCTTCAGCTTAGCTGATGCCTTGGTTATTAAATGCGCTAAGCTTTTCCATCTGTCAGCAGTTAGCCTGTGACTTGCTTCAGTGTTTGGATTGGGACACCCTCAAGAGTGGGGCATGGTGAAGATGGTCAGATTTTCTTCTAATCGCTATCTAATGGTTTCTGTTGGAAAGGACGTGGATGTTTGGGGAAGATGGATTTATGTTGGGTGTCGAGGGATATGGTGCAAAGTGGGGAAAATGGTCGATCTGCACCGCAAACTCCTTTTGATTTAATTGAATGTTGTAGCTGGCATAATAGGTTGAATGGCCTCCTCCTGCTCCTTGTGTTACTATTCCATTGTTTAAAGGTTACATTTGACACACAACCACTAAGTGGTGCAGTACTGGCGCCTGCACAAATGCAGCCTCATCAACTGAAACTTCACTGTCTGCAACGGCTCAGGCAACTGCCAGAAATTAAAATGGTGCTGCTCAATTTGACACACAAGAATGGCTAACGAATTGAACCCCCCCCCCCCCCCCCCCCCCAATTCTTGCCCCTCAATGGCTGCCATCACAGCCTCCATTTCCCTCTCCCCGCCCCCCACAGTACCCAGCTTCATCCCATGATCGCTGCCACATTCAGGGTGCTGAGCAGGGTGAGAGTGGTGGGGTGGAGGGGGAAGTTGAGGCAAGAAGCAAGCAGTGAGCAGACTGGAGCAGGGAAGAGAAGCGGCAATTGCGGGAGGGAGTGGGGTACTATTTTGGGGTGGTGGGGTGGTGGGGGGGAGGGTTGCGGGTGGGCGGCATGCAGAGGCCATTGAGAGGCGAGGCAGCACTCTGACGTCGTTATATTTGACGTCGCCGTGCACGTGCACGGATTCATACTGGCAAGATGCCAAATATTCAGATGCCCTAATGTCAGCAATCGCTGTGCCTTGTCAGGAGACACTCCGCTATTTAAAAGCCTACTCTCCAGGCTCACATCTGAGGAATGGACACTTAATGAGGTACAGGAGGGCCTACATAGAATGTACAGCACAGAGAGGCCAATTGGTCCATGTTTATGCTCCACATGAGCCTCCTCCCACCTCTCTTAGCATAACTTTCTATTTTTTTTTCTCTCATGTACTTAACTAGCTTCCCCTTAAATACATATGTGCTACTTGCCTCAGTTACTCCTTGTGGTAGTAAGCTCCACATTATAATAACTCTTTTGGGGTAAAGATATTTCTCCTGAATTTCCTATTGGATTCAATGTGACAATCTTGTATTTCTAGCTGATTTAGTTTTGGTCTCCCCCAAAAGTGGAAATATCTTTTCTATCAAACCCTTTCAATATCTCAAAGATTTCTACCTGGTTACCCTCCAGCTTCTCTTTTTTTTTATTGTAAGACTCATAACTACTTTTACCTCTGTCTAACAAGTACTTAAGAGTTCAGACCCATGGTGGAACAAACAACTCCGGACAAAAATTTCAGGGTAACTGTTTGTTTCTTTACTTAAAATCAGTAACTATTGCAAACAAACATCAGCGTACATACTTATCAGCACCAGCAAGTGATCAGTGTGGCGGTGACTAGTAGGTCCTTCTTTCTGTGCAACTGATCAAGTTGTCAGACTCACTGCAGCAGCCACGAGTGCCCTCTGACTGCTAATTTTATACATGAAAACTTGGCTGGCCTCCCAATACATGTCTCAGACTTCCTTAACGATTGTTCTTCATTGGTATTTCTTCTCCTTATTTGTAGCCAGTGGGCCTCGATGCCATCTCTGCAGGGGTTGCAGAAGTTCCTAATTTTGTAAAGGCTTAAAGGTTTGTCTTGCAGAATTTCTCCAAGTATAGTCCCTTATCTGAGATGCAAATGTCCCAACTGTAGCCTCGTGGTTTTCTAGTCTGAAACCATTGTGTAGTTCTCATAAGCTTGACTTTATAGCTTGCCACAGCTAGCAAATCTAGATCGCTCAATTGTGTTTAGATCCGTAAGAATAGATTCAAACTGCAGCAATCTCATTTTGCAGAGGTTTGTCCAGCAACACGATCCTCAGCTTCTCGAGGCATGCTGGTATGTTGAATTCAGTCAAGTTACAGCATTGAAATACAAAAGCAAAATACTGTGGATGCTGTAAATGTGAAATAAGAATTAAAATACTCCAGTCAGGCAGCATCTGTGGAGACAGAAACAGTTAACGTTTCAGGTCTGTGACCTATTATCAGAACTGTTTCATTGTAACAATAATTACAGCATAGATTTAGTCAAATTGGAGATATCCGCATCTTGGATTCATGTAAGCAGGGAGAGGAATAGCTATTTAATGGTATTGTAAATTTGAGATTTACCTGTGTAGTTTTTTTTAAATTCTCCCCAATTATTTTATACAAATGAACTCCTCCTCTTCCTCTGTTGTCCTGAAGAGATTCTAGGAACCCTGATCTCTGTGCTGTCCATCTGGGTGATGACTGGTGTGCTTGTGTATCTGGCAGCTGAGCGACTCGTTTCTAGACAGTATGAAATTAATGGTGGTATCATGCTGATCACCTCTGGATGTGCTGTTGCTGTCAATATCGTGTGAGTATCCGCTTGTGTGTAAGTAGCATTTTGTTACTTTTTAATTTGAGGATTTTCCTGGTCTTGTCATGAGGGTGCTAACCCTTGCTGCCGTACGGTTTCACTGAACACCAGGCACCATTTAGTAACTTGCTCAAGTGACCATTCTTCCTGTCAACCTAGTCAATATTCTCTGGCTGCTCCTTCTTCATGGAGGCATCATTGCCTAGCCCAATCTGGTCTTTATCTGCCAAACCAGATTTGTGCTTTCCACTAGGAGTTACTGGATAGGGATTAGGAGCAAGAATCCTGGCTGTTAATTTTGCCTCCTGTCTGAGTCTAGGGGTGTTGAGCAATTTCTTCAACCCTATTGTCACTGAAGTTGAGATCAGCTATAGGCACAGACCAGCATTTGTGACCATATGACCATCTTATTAGCAGTAATCTCAGTGATGTGAATTAATAGCCATGGGAACATTGAATCTTTTATGTCTAGCAATTCCCAGTTCCTTTGAATTCACCTACCATTCTGGGAGTCACGTGACAAAATGTAAATAGAGTTGTTGACTAATCGTAGCGATCAATCTCTCTCAATAAGTTGACACAAACCCAGACATGACGGGCTGTACTCTAAAGTTCTTCAGTACCCTAACTCCCCAGCCAAACATCCTTTTTAAAGCTACTGACATGAATGGCTGCTTAATATTGGGAGCACCATATGATTTGGGTTTTATTTCACCCTCTCCCACCCTCCACTATCCCATTGAGTTCCTGATCTCCATTGCATTGTTATGTGGCAGCTCCAATCAAAAGGAGGGAGGGGAAAAGGGGCAGATAGGGAAACTATTAACATGCTTCTTGGTAACTGGTCAAATCACAGAGACCTTTTAACAGACCTGTGGTCTTGTCTTCTCCATTTAAAGAAAATCCTTGACCTGAGGGATGAAGGAAGGGAATGGGGGAGTAACATAGAAATAGGAGCAGGGGTAGGCCATACAGCACCTCGAGTCTGCTCCACCATTCAATATCATGGCCGATCTGATCTTGGCCTCAACTTCACTTTCCTGCCTGTTCTCCACAACCCTTGACTCCCCTATAGTTCAAGAATCTGTCTCAGTCTTTAATATATTCAACGATCCTGTCTCTACAGCTCTCTGGGGTAGATAATTCCAAAGATTCATGACCCTCAGAAGAAATACCTTCTCATCCCTTATTCTGAAAGTATGCCCCCTAATTCTAGATTTCTCCCAAGAGAGAAAACATCCTCTCAACCCTGCCAAGCCGCCTCAGAATCTTATGTTTCAATAAGATCACCCTTCATTCTTCTAAACTCATAGAAGTACAGGCTTCTAAGTATAGGCTCAACCTTTCCTCATTGGACGAACCCTTCATCCCAGGAATCAACCTAATGAACCTTCTCTAAAGTGCCTCCAATGCAAGTATATCCCTCCTTTTAAGTAAGGAGACCAAAACTGTACGCAGTATTCCTAGGTGTGGTCTCACCAATGCCCTGTACAATTGTAGCAAGACTTCCCTACTTTTCTACACCATCCCCCTTATTGCAAGTCAACATTCCATTTGCCTTCCTAATTATTTGCTGTACCTGCATACTAACTTTTTGTGTTTCATGTCTGAGGACAGCCAGATCCCTCCGTACTGCAGCATTCTGCAGTCTTTCCATTTAAATAATGTGCTGCTTTTCTATTCTTCCTGCCAAAGTGGATAACCTCACATTTTCCCACTTTATACTCCATCCACCATATTTTTGTCCACTTAGTTAATATCTATATCCCTTTCCAAACTTTGTGCCCTCATAACTTGCTTTCCCACCTATCTTTGTATCGTAAACAAATTTGGCTACAGTAAACTTGCCCCCTTCATCTAAGTAATTAATATAGATTGTAAATAGTTGTGGCCCCAGCACTGATCCCTGTGGCACCCCACTAAGTTAGTTTGACAACCTGAAAATGACCCATTTATCCCAACTCTTCTGTTGGCCATAAGTAAAATTGTGAAATGAGAGCACATTTAACAGATTTGGTGTTGTAAGGAATGACTGTCATCAATCCATTCTCCCCCTCCAGTTTGCTCCTGTCCATTCCCCTCAATATGCTGGCTGTTGCTAGTGAACATTTCTGTGAATACTGCCAGCCCTCTACCACTTCTCCAAAGTGGCTATCCTTCATGTACAAGGCATTGGCAGTGTAGTGGGGGACTGTTACTTGATGAGGGTGGGGCATCACAGCTAAGCCTGGTCTTGCCCAATCCACCACTTTTTAACCATTCACTCCTTCCACCACTGGCACACCATGGATGCAGTGTGTACCATCTACAAATGCACTGCAGCAACTCGACAAGGCTTGTTCAACAGAATGTCCCAAACCTGTGATCTCTACTGCCCAAAAGGACAAGGACAGCAGGTGCATGGGAACAGCACCACCTACAAGTTCCCCTCCAAGTCACACCATCCTGACTTGGAAATCTATCTCCGTTTTGTTTCCTCCTTGTCACTGGGTCAGAACCCTGGGAACTCTCTAACAGGACTGCGGATGTGGGACTACCTTCACCAGATAGACTGCAATGGTTCAAGAAGGCAGCTCGCCGCCAACTTCCTTAGGGGAATTACGGAAAGGTAATAAATTCTGGTCTTGCTGGCAACACCCACATCTGATTGAATTTTTTTTTTAAAAATTGTATACCTGCTTTGTAGCTGCTGTCACTAGGATCACTGGATGACGGTCAGGATTGGAAACTCCACCTGATTTTTAAAAAAAAATTCTTCTCTTCCATATTCCAGTGGCACTGAGGCCAACTATAGTACCTTTGTTACACTCCCAGTTAGAGATCAGTAAAGTTAGAACATAAACATACCCTGAGCCCTCCCTGTCTGTGGAGTTCAGTGAAACATTGGCAGTGCAGACATAGACTTGGCCAGAAATGAACCCTAATAGCTGACATTTTTAATGTGCATATTGAAAGCTTAAGACTTTGCCATACAATCCATTCTAATTTCTTTCTCTACCTGTTCTTATTCACCACCTGCCCCACAGGATGGGCATCATTCTTCATCAGCCTGGCCACAGCCATAGCCATGGCAGTACAGAAAAGGTCAGATCACATGACATTGAGTCCAACCTCCACGGGTCAAGGTCTGATGGCTATGTGAACCCAAGCGTACGAGTCGCCTTCATCCATGTCATAGGAGACCTGTTGCAAAGCTTTGGCGTCCTAATTGCTGCTTATATCATCTATTTTAAGGTATGGGGACAGCACTTCAGTGATGTGCTCTTAAAGGGACTACTGGTAACTTTGCAAAGGGGAGGGTGAGTTTGGGGTAGGGCTGCCAACTTTGGTTGGATGTATTCCTGGAGGTTTTGTAACACTTCCTGCCCCCTCAATTGCTCAGCCTAGACAAAAACACTTTTCTTTCCATCCATCTTCAATATTTTTATAACAAAAACAAATGTGTTCAAAGAAAATGGGGTGTTGGGGGTGGTGGGTGGTGGTGGTGGGTGGGGCAGGTGGTCATGTTCCCATGCATTTGCTGTCTTGTCCTTCTCGGTGGTAGAGTTTGGAAGGTGCTGTCGAAGAAGACTTGGTGAGTTGCTATGGTGCATCTTGTATATAGTACACACTGCTGCCACTGTGCCCCTGTGGTGGAGGGAGTAAATGTTTTAAGGTGGATGGGGTACCAATCAAGTGGGTTTCTTTGCCCTGGATGGTGTGGAGCTTCCTGAGTGGTATGACTCTACACTCATCCAGGCAAGTGGTTAGTATTCCATCACGCTCCTGACTTGTGCCTTGTAGATGATCGTGAGGCTTTGGGGGGGGGGTGGTTAGGAGATGAGTTGCCAAAGAATTCCCAGCCTCTGACCTGCTCTTGTAGCCATAGTATTTATATAGCTGGTCCAGTTATGTTTCAGATCAATGGTAACCCCAGGTTGTTGAGAATTCCAAGGCTTGGTGCTTAGACCAATGTTATGGCAAAAGTATTTGGTGTGTACTGCATTAAAATGAATTTGCATTCAAACTGGAAAACTTTATCAACTTTGCTTCTAATTTCTGCCCTTCTCTCACCTTTACATGGTCCATCTCCGACACTTTCCTTCCCTTTCTCGACTTCTCTGTCTCCATCTCTGGGGATAGGCTGTCTACTAATATCCATTTATAAGCCCACCGACTTCCACAGCTACCTGGACTACACTTCTTCACACCCTGCCTACTGTAAGGACTCCATTCCATTCTCCCAGTGTCTCTGTCTCTGCTCTGACGATGCAACCTACCATGACAGCGCTTTTGATATGTCTTCCTTTTTCCTCAACTGAGGATTCTCCCCCACTGTGGTTGACGGGGACCTCAACCGTGTCCGGCCCATTTCCTGCACCTTTACCCTCGCCCCTTCCCCGCCCTCCCAGAACTGCAACAAGGTTCCCCTTGTCCTCACTTTCCACCCCATCAGCCTCCACATCCAAAGGATCATCCTCCGCCATTTCCGCCACATCCAGTGTGATGCCACTACCAAATGCATCTTCCCCTCTCTTCCCCTGTCAGCGTCCCGAAGGGATCGTTCCCTCCGTGACACCCTCTGGTCCACTCCTCCATTACCCCCACCACCTTGGCACCTTCCTCTGCAATCGCAGGAGGTGTAAACCTGCCCATTTACCTCCTCTCGCTCCTCAATATCCAAGGCCCCAAACACTCCTTTCAGGTGAAGCAGTGATTTACTTGTACTTCTTTCAATGTAGTATACTGTATTCGCTGCTCACAATGTGGTCTCCTCGACATTGGGGAGACCAAAAACAGACCGCGTGACCGCTTTGCGGAACACCTCCGCTCAGTCTGAAAGCATGACCCCGAGCTTCCAGTTGCTTGCCATTTCAACGCTTCCCCCCTGCTGTCATCTCTGTCCTGGGATTGCTGCAGTGTTCCCGTGAACATCAACCCAAGCTCAAGGAACAGCATCTCATTTACTGATTAGGCACACTACAGCCTGCCGGACTGGACATTAAGTTCAATAATTTCAGAGCGTGACGGGCCCCCCATTTTACTTTTTATTTTTCGTTATTTTTTCTTTTTATATACTTTTTGTTTTGTTTTATTTCATAGTTTGTTCAATTTGCTTACCCATAGTTTTTTTTTTTCATGTTTGTACTTGCGGCTGTTCAATTTTCCATCTGTTAACACTCTATATCTGTACTAATGCTTTGTCTTTCAACGCACCATTAACATTTTGTTTGCCTTTGCTCGATGACCTTCTGGTCAGCTATTCTGTGACCTTGTCCTATCTACACCTTCTCCTTTGTTATCTCTTGCCCCACCCCCGCTTTACTTGCTTATAACCTTTTACATTTCGAATATTTGCCAATTCTGAAGAAGGGTCACTGGTCACTGACCTGAAACGTTAACTCTGCTTCTCTCTCCACAGATGCTGCCAGACCTGCTGAGTATTTCCAGCATTTCTTGTTTTTACTTCAGATTTCCAGCATCCGCTGTATTTTGCTTTGATATTATTGCATTCAAAAGTTATTTTTTCATGCTTAAATTTCCAACTGTCTGCCTGGACTGAATATTCCCAGGAGCCAAGGGGTTAGAGGCAACTGAACATACAACTGGCCTTTCTTTTCTTTTTAATTTTTCTTTCCTTTTTAATCTCCTACTGTGTTGGGGGGGGGGGGGGGGGATTTGAATACTTGCTCACTGCATTTGAATCATTTTCTTTTGATTTGTGTTTAGCCTGAATATAAATTTGTGGATCCAATCTGCACCTTCCTCTTCTCTATGCTGGTTCTGGGGACCACCATTGCCATCCTAAGAGACGTTCTCTGCGTACTAATGGAAGGCAAGTGCAGAGATTTGACATTTTTATCTGCTGTAGGGAAATCTTAAATCAAGGTGTAGGGTACCACAAAGGGTGAAGAGAGTAGTGGAGAAGATGAGGTAAATTGGGACCAACCATCCTTGGCTTTTTAAAGCCTATGGATTATGAAGGCTGAGGGGTAAGTGGGCTTACAAGTTTGAGGTGATGGCGAAGAGGAAATCTTGTTCTTGTAGATGAGTCACAGCATCGATTCAGTGGGACAAATGGCCTCCTTGTGACATTGTAAGTGTCTGAGTTCAACACAATAAAGTTGCAGGCAGGTGGAAAAGCAACAAGGAGTTATTTATAGCAGTGGCAGGATCATAGCATTGTTCCCTCTAAGCTGCACGAATGCGTGGCCATGCAGCAATCGGGAACAGGTCACGCCCAAGCAATATTCCTGTTGAGATGCATGCACGTGCAGTTGTCCATCAACCTTAAAGGGACAGCGCAGTGAAACAAGCTGGCCATGCCCTGCAAACAGAAGTTAGAGAGAACATTGGACAATCGGAGCATTTGATTTTGAAGAGGGTGGGGGTAAGTGAGAGGGATGCTGGAG
This sequence comes from Heterodontus francisci, assembly GCF_036365525.1. Classification (NCBI taxonomy): domain Eukaryota; kingdom Metazoa; phylum Chordata; class Chondrichthyes; order Heterodontiformes; family Heterodontidae; genus Heterodontus; species Heterodontus francisci. Next base: position 45,986,522 of record NC_090401.1, read on the forward strand.
TCCAAGGATCTCCTGTGGGAAGATTTTTTTCTTGTATCCTGCCCAGGAGTGTGGGAGAAGTTTTACAGCCTCTTCAGATAAGAGATCAGGGTTTGAGTCTTGGCAGAATTTGGGCCATGCAGTGAATGAAAATATTCTAAGAACTTTTTAACATGACTAAAGGAACCAAGACAGCTACAAGAAATCAGGAGATGTGGACGTTTTTTATTTTGAGATCAGGGTAAACAGTGAGGCACTGAAGGAACTATGATGCATGTTCACTTACACACATTATTCCCACTGAAGCTCAGCTCTGTATTTTGACCCAGGAACTCCAAAAGGAATGGATTTTAATCAGGTTAAAGAGATGCTCCTGTCAATTGATGGGGTGAAAGCAATGCACAGCCTCCACATTTGGGCACTGACCGTGAACCAGCCAGTGTTGTCTGTCCACATCGCCATCAGTAAGTATTAGTGTATTTCTCTCGTTGGCAGAGATTGCTGTAAGTTTGTTCAGCTGTCGGCCATGTTTCAGTGGTATCCCATTCTCCTCTGAATCAGAAGGTTGTGGGTTCAACTCCAGGGAATTGATCATTCAAGCTGACGGTCCCAATGCAGTACTCTGTGAAGAAGAAGAAAAAGAAGAAAGAACAGTACAGCACAGGAACAGGCCATTCGGCCCTCCAAGCCTGCGCCGATCTTGATGCCTGCCGAAACTAACACCTTCTGCACTTCTGGGGCCCATATCCCTCTATTCCCTTCTTATTCATACATTTGTCAAGATGTCTCTTAAACGTCGCGATCGTATCTGCTTCCACCACCGCCCCTGGCAGCAAGTTCCAGGCACTCACCATCCTCTGTGTAAAAACCTTGCCTCGCACATCCCCTCTAAACTTTGCCCCTCGCACCTTAAACCTATGTCCCCTAGTAACTGACTCTTCCACCCTGGGAAAAAGCTTCTGACCATCCACTCTGTCCACGCCGCTCATAACTTTGTAAACCTCTATCATGTCGCCCCTCCACCTCCGTCGTTCCAGTGAAAAAAATGCGAGTTTTTCCAACCTCTCCTCATAGCTAATGCCCTCCAGACCAGGCAACGTCCTGGTAAACCTCCTCTGTACCCTCTCCAAAGCCTCCACGTCCTTCTGGTAGTGTGGCGACTAGAATTGCACACAATATTCTAAGTGTGGCCTAACTAAGGTTCTGTACAGCTGCAACATGACTTGCCAATTTTTATACTCTATGCCCCGACCGATGAAGGCAAGCATGCCGTATGCCTTCTTGACTACCTTATCCACCTGCGTGAGTGCTGTACTGTTGGATATGATAAACTGAGATGCCATCAGGTGGATGTAAAAGATTCCATAGTGCTATCAGAAGAGCAGGGGAATTTTCCCTGGTGCCCTCGGCCAATATTTATCCCTCAACCGATGTCACTAAAACAGATTATCTGGTCATTGTCAAATTGCTGTTTGTGGCAGCTTGCTTTGTGCAAACTGGTTGCCGCATTTCCTGCATTACAAAAGTGACTACAACTCAAAAAAAAAAAAAAATGTAAAGCACTCTGGGACATCCTGAGATTGTGAAAAGTGCTATATAAATGTACTTTTTTTTTTTCTTTTTGTACCTCTATTAAAAGGGGAAAGGAAAGCCCAAAGTGAAACTTTGACCACATCATACTCCCATCAACAACAGTATCTGTTCAATCCAGTCCATATTATAAAATACTCCAGGGCTGGGAATTTCCTTTCAGCGGTTCTACTGGCATAACTTTGGCAGAAACCCTATTTATGCACCACGCACATAGTTTCTTTCATACTTGCGGTAAAGTCACAATACCATTTAAATCAGAGGAAATTTCCAGCTCTGACCATTTTTTAAAAAAGTAATGTGAAGAACTCCATGTCTGGTCTTCAGGATGTCCCTAATGACCATCATATTTGCCTACATAACTGTAATTATACTTCACTTGCTATAAAGCACTTTGGGATGCCCTGAAATTGCGCAAGGTGCTATATAAATGCAAATTTGTTTACCAGATGGTTTTAAAAGTGCATTTATCAGCAGCCTCCCTCACTGGTTTAAGACCAGATGGCTGGATTAGATAGAGTCTTGATTGACAAGGGAGTTAAAGGTTATAGCAGGTAGTCAAGAAAGTAGAGTTGAGGCCACAATCAGATCAGCTATGATCTTATGGTAGAGCAGGCTCGAGGGGCCGAATGGCCTATTCCTGTTCTTAATTCATATGTTCATATTACTCAACTCTGGATATATTCCTGGAAGTTTTCTCACATAACCTCCTGTCTTCAACCACCCTGCCCCCACACCCTCGCCATTGGTCACCTGATGCCCAGCCTTCTAGCACCCTGCCTTCCCACGACCAATTAGAAAGTGAACAGACTCTTCATTGGACGATTCTTGACTGTCAATCAGGTAATCAAACAGCCTTTTTCCCCATGCCTGATATTTTAATAAGTTCTTTGATCCCTACTTTTTCTTTTTTAAAAAAAAACACTTTTTACTGCCCCGATGATTTTTCTCCAAAGTTGCTCGCAATATTGTCCTGGAGATTAATCCTTTAAATTCCCGGAGTCTCCAGAGCAATCCTGGAGGGTTGGTAATCTTACCCCTGCCCCTGTAGTAGTGAGGTCCAGTATCTAGATATCAATAAGCCAGTTTTTCCTTCCTGTCCTGTACATTAGTATGCAGGGGAAAGTGTACTGATTTTTCTCTCTCTCATTCCTTTCAGTTTTATATGACCGTGGTCAGGGCAGTGTTAATGAAGCTGATGGTTTACTATGATTCGAATGTGACAACTTTGGTTGTGCACAGGCCACAAACAACCGCTGAACAGCATAGCACCAGCTGATGGGGCTGCTGAGCATCTAAAGCAGGCTTTCTCCTCCCCAGCACCACCATGATGCTCTAGTCTTGGTTAGAAAAAATCATCTCTGTTTAAATTGTGGGCCTGTCATTTTATAAATGGAAGGAGACACATACAGAGTCTTAGGTAGGGCAGTTAGGTGGTCTATTTGTTGAATTGAGCCTTACTGATTAAAGGTGTTATCTTACAATAATTCAACCACGGGTATATCATTGCTAGAGTCAATAAGACACCAATATTTTAATAGGCTGTTGCAGGGAGAGTATCTCTCAGACCTGCCTTTTAGTAAGGAGACGTTTGTTTTTTTTCAAACAATATACTTTATCCATAAAATGTGTTAAATTTGACATTACATAAATGTCAGATCAGTTTCTTCCAATACAGTACAAGGTGCCTCGACTACACTTGCAATTATGGGTCATATTTACAATATACATTTACATTTTATGTCAAACATTCTCTGGTACATACAGCCCAAGGGGTTTTACATGGGTTCCAGCCCTCAGTGTATTATGGCAGGAGGACCTTGGACTGTGGCCTTTCCCTATTGAGCCTTTGTGGCGATAGCCCTAAGCTTTAGTGCGGCCCTCAGCACGTGATCCTGGACTTTGGAATGTGTCAGTCTAATACTCATTCATTCGTGGACAACTTTGTGCTGGAGCCCAACATGTTTTGGGCAAACCAAAGAGCATCTTTCACTGAATTGATGGTCTTCCAGCAGAAGTTGATGTCCCAATGTGCATCCCTGAGAACAGCCTGTAGAGTCTGTCATTTATGGCACAGAAGGAGGCCGTTTAGCCCATCGAGTCCATGCCGCCTCTCTGTGGAGCTATGCAGTTGGTTCCACTCCCCTGCTCTATCCCTGTAGCACTGCAAGTCTAATCCCTTCAAGTGACCATCCAATTTCCTTTTGAAGTCATTAATTGTCTTCCACCACTCGTGGGCAGCAAGTTTCAGGTCATTATCACTTGTTGCGGAAAACAAAAAGTTCTTCCTCTTATTTGCCCTGCATCGCTTGTCCAAAACCTTCAATCTGTGTCCCCTAGTCCTTGTACCATTAATGAATAGATTTTCCTTGTCTAACTTATCTAAGCCTGTCATAGTTTTGTACATTTTTATTAAATCTCCCCTCAATCTCCTATGTTCTAAGGAGAACAATGCCAGTTTTTGCAACTTAATCTTATAACTAAAAGAACCTATCCCTGGAATCATACTGGTAAATCTCCTCTGCACCTCTCAAGGACCCTCACATCCTTCCTAAAGTGCAGTGACCAGAACTGGATGCAATTCTCCAGTTGGGACCTAACCAAAGCTTTATAAAGGTTCAGCATAACTTCTCTGCTTTTGTACTCAATGCCTCTTTATGAAGTCCAAGATCCCATATGCTTTACTAACCACTCTCTATATCCTACCACCTTCAAAGATTGGTGCACATGCACCCCCAGGTCCCTCTGTGTTACTGCATACTGTTTAGAACTGTGCCATTAAGTCTATATTGCTGCTCCCTATTCCTTCTGCCAAAATGCATCACCTCACACTTGTCTGTATTAAATTCCATCTGCCACCTCTGCCCATTTTGCTAGCCTATCTAGAGCCCGGAGTCCTGCAGTACAGAGCTGCTCAGGCTGAACCTTGACCAAAAACCATTGCATCTCTTTCCAGACTTTTTTTGTAAGATAAGCTCCAGAAGGAGTTGTGTGATGGTCTGTTCCCCACTGCAGCTGCCTCTAGGACAGTGTGCGGTGGTGCTGAGACTCCAGGTGCACATGAAGGATCTGTCGGAGAGGGCCCTCCTCACCACCAGCCAAACTACATCGTGGTGCTTGCTTGAAAGTTCTGGAACTGAGGCATTCTGCCAAATGATTTTGACAGTCTGCTCAGGGAATCATCCGGCAGGATCCACCATCTACCTTTCCCGCAGGGTCTTGAGGACATTGCGTGCAGACCGCTGCCTGATGGACTTGCGACCGAAGGCTTTTTCTGCACAAATTCTCCCAACTGAATGGAGTGTTCCACAGCAACATGGCCAGAGCCATCCTTTGCAATACTGGGGAAAGATAGAACCTCAGCACTTAGTGGCACTTGGTGTTTGCATATTGAGGGTCTATGCACAGTCTGATGTGGCCATCAGGATGTAGCTGAGGTTTGTTATGCACTTTCCTTCCCCATTCCCCACCCTTATCTAGAGATTTGTACATTGTGTTCCTGTGGACATGGTTCATCTTCGATCTCCAGATGAAGTGGAAGATGGTTTGGGTGACTAGAGCAGGGTGTGGGCCAGACCTGCAGCATGCACAAAACATCTGATGACCAGGTTTTACCTGCCATGGAGAGGGAGTGTTGCTCTCATTTGCCCAGTTTCTGTTTTACCTTGGCTATATGCCAATATTTGGCACATGCCTCGCATCTTCAAACCATATCCCAGCACCTACTGACCTGAGGAGGAAGGGGACTAAAATTGTGAAACATGGCTACATGCTGAAGAATCTTGACAAAAGTCATCTTGAGCTGTGTACTATGAGTGGTCCTAATGAAGCAACACAATGAGATGATTGAGACCCCCAACTCTGAGTCAGTTTATACTGATTGTTTATTCCTAATATGGGGTTGTGATGTAGGAACATGGGAACAGGAGGAGAACTTTCAGCCCCTCTCTCGCCTGTTTTGCCATTCAGTTAGATCATGGCTGATCTGTATCTTAATCCCATTCTGCCTTGATTCCGTAACACTTTAATACCCTTGCCTAATCTCAGTTTTGAAATTTTCACTTGATCCCAGCCTTGGCTGCTTTTTGGGGGAGTTCCAGATTTCTGCTACCTTTTGTGTGAAGTGCTTCCTAACATCGCCCTGAGCAGCCTAGTTCTAACTTTAAGCTTATGGCCCCTTGTTTTGTCCTTCCTCCCAGCCCCCCACCAGAGGAAATAGTTTCTCTCTATCTACCCTATCAGTTCCTTTTTCACTGCCTTAAACACCTCTTTTAGATCATCTCTTAATCTTTTATACTTGAGGGAATACAAACCTAGTCTATGCAATGTGGCCTCATAATTTAACCTTTTATCCCTGCTATCATTCTGGTGAATCTGTATTGCACCCCCTCCCAAGGCCAGTATATCCATCCTGAGGTCTGGTGCTCAGAACTAAACGCAGTACACTTGATGTGTTCTAACCAGAGCTTTTTAAAAAACTGTCACCTCTTTGTATTTTAGCACCCACTTGAGATAAAGGGCAACATTCCATTAACCTTTTGAATGTTTTCTTGTACCTGGCTGCTCGCTTTTGTGATTTGTGTAATCTAATGGCTGTGTTTCTTGCAGATGAAGGTGCAGATGCACACATTATATTGGCTGAAGCTAACCAGATGCTCCAGAACAAGTTTGACTTCTACTCCATCACTATCCAAATAGAAAATTACTCTGATGATATGGTCAATTGCAGGGAATGCCAGGAGCCCAGAGACTAGTTCTCACCAATGCATTGAGTTTCTATAGTGTGTGTCAGAGAGACATCACTTATGACCATGACTCAGGGAATCACATCTGAATGAGATGAGTGCGAGGGGCAAGATGATGTGCGGAGTGATCTTACTGCTGGCTGACTGACCCATAGCCCAAGCATTATAGGTGAGCGTGAATTGCAGTGACCTTTTTTTTTGTACATTGGAAGATCAAAGGTCAGGCCCTTTTATGCATCCACATTGAGCACAGTCATAAATGAGACTTCAAAATGATGTTTGAACATAACTATCATTTGGGCATTCAACTGATATGTCTGTGTCTTTAGGGAGAGGGATGGAGAGAGAATAAAGCTTTTTTGTTAAGACCCATGTTCGTGGATGTAATGTGTGTTTTAGACTTGACATCTGTCCTCTTGTGTTTTCCATCAATGTAACTAAACCCTGGTGATGGGAGACTTACTTTTTTTAATATACTTATCATTCAGTGTTATTGGAATTGATGGCCTGTGTCCAGGCCTTGCATATTAATGCAAGGGTTCTTAATGTAAATTTTTGCTGAATCAAAATAAACACTTCTTGAAATTTGTAATCTCAAAAGTGTGTCAGATTGGTTCTTTTAACTTAAATTGAGCCTGAGGCAACATGAAATTTGTTTACAGTGAGATATGGACTGCAATGTGCCACCTAAAAGGGTGGTGGAAGTAGATTCAATGACTTGTTTCAAAAAGAAGCAGATAAATACTTTGAAAGGGAAAACTTTGCAGGGCTATCTAGAAAGAGCAGGAGAATGGGACTAATTGGGTAGCTCTTTCAAAGAGCCAGCACAGGCATGATGGGTGGAATAGCCACCTTCTGTGCTGCATCATTCTATAAATCTGGTTAATGACTATTGTTGCTTCACAATTAGGAGACAGACCTTGAATCCTGCTCCAAGAGCTGAAGACAACTTTCAAATCTCTTGTACTTTGACACAATCTGCAGGCGAGATGTTGAACAGTTACTTTTCTGGTCTGAGGAGTGATTTTTCTATAACAACGTTTAACATTGAGACAGGTGACCAAAAGTTGTGGCCCAAGAGTAGGTTTTGAGGAGCAGCTTCAAAGAGGGGAGAGAGGCCAATGGTGGACTGAGTTTTAAAAAATTTGGGAATGCTCAAGAGCCAGAATTGGAATGCAGACATCTGAGGATTACAGGGCTGTAGGGTTAGAGACAGAGACAGGTAAGGCATTGGAAGGATATGAACACAAGGATAAGCATTTTAAAACCAAGGTGTTGCCGGAATGAGGCAATGTAGGTCAGGGAGCACAGGTGATGGGTGAACATGACTTGGTTTGAGCTAGAATATGAGCAGCAGTTTCAGAAAAGCTGAAGTTTGCAGAGGGTGCAGAGTGGGATGCTGGCCAAGAGTGCATTGGGATAGTCTATTCTGGAGGTAATAAAGGCAGGGATGAGGGTTTCAGCAGCAGTTGAGCTGAGGCAGGTGTGGAATCAGGTGACTTGTTACTGTCTAGTCATGTCCCATTGCGGTTTGTCAGACCTTGCTGGAACAAAATGGCTGCTGCACTTGCCTGTAAAAAGTAATCCACAATGTCAAGTTTCTTCTGAGACATTTTGATATGGGGAGAAGCTAAATCCATACAGGTCTTAACATTTTATCGTAATTCTTTAGTTGTAGTGTAAGGAAAATATTTTCACTTAAATTATATGATGGTTACTGCAAACCTTTTCCAAAAGTAAATGTTTCGAAAGTATCAACATTGCCCCAGTGGACTCTGGTAAATGTCTTACTCAGTATTGTACTGAGCCATACAGAATATGCAGATCCCAGGCTAGAATTATAGAATCATACAGTGCAGAAGGAGGCCATTCAACTCATCATGCCTGTCCTGGCTCTTTGACAGAGCTATCCAATTAATCCCACTTCTATGCCTTTACCCATGCTCCCTGAAATTATTTTCCCTTCTGAGTGTATATCCAATTCTCCAGGGAAAGTTATCATTGTATTTGCTTCCACTGCTCTTTCAGACAATGCATTTCAGAACTTTTTTTTCATCTTGTTTTCCCTTTTTTTTTTGTCAGTTTCCTTAAATGTTCTACCGTCCGTGCAGTGGTGATTTGACCTGCAGTAGGAATGCTACTGTTGACATAATCTGAGCAAGTTATAGAGTAATGTTTTCCAGTAACCACTCTACCTTGAGCCATGTCTCAGAAATTGCCTCCATGCTATTTCACTCTACAAAGGAGTTTCCTGTACAGGCTGCTCTTAAATACACGACAAGTACATTCCCTTGCTTTGTCTTCCACCTGGACCATCACGCCATCTGGTGGGGAATGATTGGTGACTCTCTATGCAGGAGTCTTGCCCTGCACCTTTGGGGATCTGGAGTGGGGAGTGTTGCATGAAATGGTCCCACCCAAGAGGTTTTAAAGTCACTTCATGGACTCCCAGGCTGCCTGTAACTTGTGTGGCATGTAGGAGTCTGTTTCACATCTGCATGGCATGTGAGAGGTTGCAGCTCTTCTGTTATTTAAAGGGGCTGCTCCTCAATTTTTGGCTCCATTTCAGTCCACGTTCCTGATTGTTGGCCACTCTGTGCAGAGGGTGTGTCAGCAGATTTCCTCATGACACTGTTCCCGTGCAGGTTGGACATGGCCCATGGGGAGGGGGTGGTCACTCTGCTTGCCTCACTTCTCCAGACTTATCTGTGCCTGGGTGGAGGAGAATATGATGTGTATTGGCCATTAGCTATCCCTCGCAGGCGAGGATGATTGTCTTCCATGAGACTTTATAGTTATTAATTTGGGCCATAACTTGTTCTTTCCGCCATTCTTGCTTTTCCTCTTGACTTTGGTGTCATTTGGTCTCAAAATGCTGGGATTCTTCCCACAGACTCTACCTCCATCTGGTTCAATCCAGGGCGATGGTCTCCCAGGAGTTGATGTTGCATTTCTTGTATAATATAAACAGGAAGTGCTGGAAATACTCAGCATAAGGCATAGCTACCTGACCTGAACCTGACTATATGTGTCAGGGTCGGGTTGGGTCGAAATTCTGAGTCTAGCATTTGGGCTCGGGTCTGGTCGGGCTGGACGCTGCTTCCGGGAAGTCACGGGATCAGGCTTCCCCACAACTCCAGCTGCAGGAATAGCCTGCTGCCGGAACGGATGAAGGTGCGAAAAAAATTTAAGGGCTCAGGTCGGGTTTTAATTTTATACCCGAGCTAAACTTTAACTCAGCAGGTTTGGCAGCATCTGTGGAGAGAGAAGCAGAATTAACGTTTCCATTAACTTTGCTTCTCTCCCCACAAATGCTGCCAGACCTGCTGAGTATTTCCAGCACTTCCAGTTTTTATTTCAGATTTCCAGCATCCTCAGTATTTTGCTTTTATTGCATTTCTTCATGTTGGCCTTCAGCACATCCTTGAAGTACTACTTTTGGCCTCCTCTGGTGCATCTGCCCTGACAGAGCTGGGAGAAGAAGACCTGCTTCGGGTGCCTGGTATCTGACATCTGTATATGGTGCTTTGAAGCTTTTCTTGACTGGTAGGCCCCGAGGGCATTTTGGACACGGGTGACAATATTGTTTCATTTCATAAGTTTTCTTTGTTTATGGTTTAGGTTTCTATTAGTTCTGCCCCTTTTGAATAGGGGTTACTTTTTGTTTGAGTGACACGGGGTAACCTGGTGTCTCATTAAGAGGCAGACCGTAATTCTTTCAAATGAATTCGCAACGACCCCCGCAAAACCAAAAACTCAATCACTAAGTACGGTAAGCAGTACGGAAGTGAAGTCATTTACCCTCCATCTCTGATTTGCTCCTGGAAAAACAAGACCGCTTCCTGTTATAATATTGAAAGTTTCTATTTTACATAAGAAAGGTTCGAGGGCGAACTCGGAGGGCAAAACCTGGCGGATTTGGATTTGAAGTTTAAAGAGGTAAAAGGTTTTTTGTTTCGGGTTTTGGAAAGGCAGCACAATTCTTTCCTAATCCGTGTACGGATTTTATATTAACAAACGTTATCTTTTTGCGGACGAAAGATTCAGTTCTGTTTTGTTTGTGGTAACATTATCGAGTCGTGCAGTCGATCGTTTCTTGAATCTAATTTTAATTCAGAATTAAAAAGATGGAAGGTACACACATTGTGAGTGTTATTGTTTGAGAAGGGGAGGGTGAGAGATGTTTTTGGAATGTCGGACGTGCTGCGATACATTGTAGCAGCGCGTTTAGAACGTTGCAACATTGTCCCGGAATGTTGATTTCACTGGTGTTCAGAATGTTTGTTACAATGTCTCCAGGCGGCTGAAACTGACAAGTGAGACACCCAAGCTGCCGTGAAATTGACCTGGTCTTCTCTCCACCTCCACCTCCCTCTTCTCTCCACCTCCACCTCCCTCTTCTCTCCACCTCCACCTCCCTCTTCTCTCCACCTCCACCTCCCTCTTCTCTCCACCTCCTCCACCTCCCTCTTCTCTCCACCTCCACCTCCCTCTTCTCTCCACCTCCACCTCCCTCTTCTCTCCACCTCCACCTCCCTCTTCTCTCCACCTCCACCTCCCTCTTCTCTCCACCTCCACCTCCCTCTTCTCTCCACCTCCACCTCCCTCTTCTCTCCACCTCCACCTCCCTCTTCTCTCCACCTCCACCTCCCTCTTCTCTCCACCTCCACCTCCCTCTTCTCTCCACCTCCACCTCCCTCTTCTCTCCACCTCCACCTCCCTCTTCTCTCCACCTCCACCTCCCTCTTCTCTCCACCTCCACCTCCCTCTTCTCTCCACCTCCACGGCGTCCCTCTTCTCTCCACCTCCACCTCCCTCTTCTCTCCACCTCCACCTCCCTCTTCTCTCCACCTCCACCTCCCTCTTCTCTCCACCTCCACCTCCCTCTTCTCTCCACCTCCACCTCCACCTCTCTCTCCACCTCCACCTCCACCTCCACCTCCCTCTTCACCTCCACCTCCACCTCCCTCTTCACCTCCACCTCCACCTCCCTCTTCTCTCCACCTCCACCTCCCTCTTCTCTCCACCTCCACCTCCCTCTTCTCTCCACCTCCACCTCCCTCTTCTCTCCACCTCCACCTCCCTCTTCTCTCCACCTCCACCTCCCTCTTCTCTCCACCTCCACCTCCCTCTTCTCTCCACCTCCACCTCCCTCTTCTCTCCACCTCCACCTCCCTCTTCTCTCCACCTCCACCTCCCTCTTCTCTCCACCTCCACCTCCCTCTTCTCTCCACCTCCACCTCCCTCTTCTCTCCACCTCCACCTCCCTCTTCTCTCCACCTCCACCTCCCTCTTCTCTCCACCTCCACCTCCCTCTTCTCTCCACCTCCACCTCCCTCTTCTCTCCACCTCCACCTCCCTCTTCTCTCCACCTCCACCTCCCTCTTCTCTCCACCTCCACCTCCCTCTTCTCTCCACCTCCACCTCCCTCTTCTCTCCACCTCCACCTCCCTCTTCTCTCCACCTCCACCTCCCTCTTCTCTCCACCTCCACCTCCCTCTTCTCTCCACCTCCACCTCCCCTCTTCCCTCCACCTCCCTCTTCCCTCTTCCCCTCTTCCCTCTTCCCTCCACCTCCACCTCCCTCTTCCCTCCACCTCCACCTCCCTCTTCCCTCCACCTCCACCTCCCTCTTCCCTCCACCTCCACCTCCCTCTTCCCTCCACCTCCACCTCCCTCTTCCCTCCACCTCCACCTCCCTCTTCCCTCCACCTCCACCTCCCTCTTCCCTCCACCTCCACCTCCCTCTTCCCTCCACCTCCACCTCCCTCTTCCCTCCACCTCCACCTCCCTCTTCCCTCCACCTCCACCTCCCTCTTCCCTCCACCTCCACCTCCCTCTTCCCTCCACCTCCACCTCCCTCTTCCCTCCACCTCCACCTCCCTCTTCCCTCCACCTCCACCTCCCTCTTCCCTCCACCTCCACCTCCCTCTTCCCTCCACCTCCACCTCCCTCTTCCTCCACCTCCACCTTTACCTCCCTCTTCCCTCCACCTCCACCTCCACCTCCCTCCACCTCCACCTCCCTCCACCTCCACCTCCCTCCACCTCCACCTCCACCTCCCTCCACCTCCACCTCCCTCCACCTCCACCTCCCTCTTCCCTCCACCTCCACCTCCCTCTTCCCTCCACCTCCACCTCCCTCTTCCCTCCACCTCCACCTCCCTCTTCCCTCCACCTCCACCTCCCTCTTCCCTCCACCTCCACCTCCCTCTTCCCTCCACCTCCACCTCCCTCTTCCCTCCACCTCCACCTCCCTCTTCCCTCCACCTCCACCTCCCTCTTCCCTCCACCTCCACCTCCCTCTTCCCTCCACCTCCACCTCCCTCTTCCCTCCACCTCCACCTCCCTCTTCTCTCCACCTCCACCTCCCTCTTCTCTCCACCTCCACCTCCCTCTTCTCTCCACCTCCACCTCCCTCTTCTCTCCACCTCCACCTCCCTCTTCTCTCCACCTCCACCTCCCTCTTCTCTCCACCTCCACCTCCCTCTTCTCTCCACCTCCACCTCCCTCTTCTCTCCACCTCCACCTCCCTCTTCTCTCCACCTCCACCTCCCTCTTCTCTCCACCTCCACCTCCCTCTTCTCTCCACCTCCACCTCCCTCTTCTCTCCACCTCCACCTCCCTCTTCTCTCCACCTCCACCTCCCTCTTCTCTCCACCTCCACCTCCCTCTTCTCTCCACCTCCACCTCCCTCTTCTCTCCACCTCCACCTCCCTCTTCTCTCCACCTCCACCTCCCTCTTCTCTCCACCTCCACCTCCCTCTTCTCTCCACCTCCACCTCCCTCTTCTCTCCACCTCCACCTCCCTCTTCTCTCCACCTCCACCTCCCTCTTCTCTCCACCTCCACCTCCCTCTTCTCTCCACCTCCACCTCCCTCTTCTCTCCACCTCCACCTCCCTCTTCTCTCCACCTCCACCTCCCTCTTCTCTCCACCTCCACCTCCCTCTTCTCTCCACCTCCACCTCCCTCTTCTCTCCACCTCCACCTCCCTCTTCTCTCCACCTCCACCTCCCTCTTCTCTCCACCTCCACCTCCCTCTCTCTCCACCTCCACCTCCCTCTTCTCTCCACCTCCACCTCCCTCTTCTCTCCACCTCCACCTCCCTCTTCTCTCCACCTCCACCTCCCTCTTCTCTCCACCTCCACCTCCCTCTTCTCTCCACCTCCACCTCCCTCTTCTCTCCACCTCCACCTCCCTCTTCTCTCCACCTCCACCTCCCTCTTCTCTCCACCTCCACCTCCCTCTTCTCTCCACCTCCACCTCCCTCTTCTCTCCACCTCCACCTCCCTCTTCTCTCCACCTCCACCTCCCTCTTCTCTCCACCTCCACCTCCCTCTTCTCTCCACCTCCACCTCCCTCTTCTCTCCACCTCCACCTCCCTCTTCTCTCCACCTCCACCTCCCTCTTCTCTCCACCTCCACCTCCCTCTCCTCTCCACCTCCACCTCCCTCTCCTCTCCACCTCCACCTCCCTCTCCACCTCCACCTCCACCTCCCTCTCCTCTCCACCTCCACCTCCCTCTCCTCTCCACCTCCACCTCCCTCTCCTCTCCACCTCCACCTCCCTCTCCTCTCCACCTCCACCTCCCTCTCCTCTCCACCTCCACCTCCCTCTCCTCTCCACCTCCACCTCCCTCTCCTCTCCACCTCCACCTCCCTCTCCTCTCCACCTCCACCTCCCTCTCCTCTCCACCTCCACCTCCCTCTCCTCTCCACCTCCACCTCCCTCTCCTCTCCACCTCCACCTCCCTCTCCTCTCCACCTCCACCTCCCTCTCCTCTCCACCTCCACCTCCCTCTCCTCTCCACCTCCACCTCCCTCTCCTCTCCACCTCCACCTCCCTCTCCTCTCCACCTCCACCTCCCTCTCCTCTCCACCTCCACCTCCCTCTCCTCTCCACCTCCACCTCCCTCTCCTCTCCACCTCCACCTCCCTCTCCTCTCCACCTCCACCTCCCTCTCCTCTCCACCTCCACCTCCCTCTCCTCTCCACCTCCACCTCCCTCTCCTCTCCACCTCCACCTCCCTCTCCTCTCCACCTCCACCTCCCTCTCCTCTCCACCTCCACCTCCCTCTCCTCTCCACCTCCACCTCCCTCTCCTCTCCACCTCCACCTCCCTCTCCTCTCCACCTCCACCTCCCTCTCCTCTCCACCTCCACCTCCCTCTCCTCTCCACCTCCACCTCCCTCTCCTCTCCACCTCCACCTCCCTCTCCTCTCCACCTCCACCTCCCTCTCCTCTCCACCTCCACCTCCCTCTCCTCTCCACCTCCACCTCCCTCTCCTCTCCACCTCCACCTCCCTCTCCTCTCCACCTCCACCTCCCTCTCCTCTCCACCTCCACCTCCCTCTCCTCTCCACCTCCACCTCCCTCTCCTCTCCACCTCCACCTCCCTCTCCTCTCCACCTCCACCTCCCTCTCCTCTCCACCTCCACCTCCCTCTCCTCTCCACCTCCACCTCCCTCTCCTCTCCACCTCCACCTCCCTCTCCTCTCCACCTCCACCTCCCTCTCCTCTCCACCTCCACCTCCCTCTCCTCTCCACCTCCACCTCCACCTCCCTCTCCACCTCCACCTCCACCTCCACCTCCCTCTCCTCTCCACCTCCACCTCCCTCTCCTCTCCACCTCCACCTCCCTCTCCTCTCCACCTCCACCTCCCTCTCCTCTCCACCTCCACCTCCCTCTCCTCTCCACCTCCACCTCCCTCTCCTCTCCACCTCCACCTCCCTCTCCTCTCCACCTCCACCTCCCTCTCCTCTCCACCTCCACCTCCCTCTCCTCTCCACCTCCACCTCCCTCTCCTCTCCACCTCCACCTCCCTCTCCTCTCCACCTCCACCTCCCTCTCCTCTCCACCTCCACCTCCCTCTCCTCTCCACCTCCACCTCCCTCTCCTCTCCACCTCCACCTCCCTCTCCTCTCCACCTCCACCTCCCTCTCCTCTCCACCTCCACCTCCCTCTCCTCTCCACCTCCACCTCCCTCTCCTCTCCACCTCCACCTCCCTCTCCTCTCCACCTCCACCTCCCTCTCCTCTCCACCTCCACCTCCCTCTCCTCTCCACCTCCACCTCCCTCTCCTCTCCACCTCCACCTCCCTCTCCTCTCCACCTCCACCTCCCTCTCCTCTCCACCTCCACCTCCCTCTCCTCTCCACCTCCACCTCCCTCTCCTCTCCACCTCCACCTCCCTCTCCTCTCCACCTCCACCTCCCTCTCCTCTCCACCTCCACCTCCCTCTCCTCTCCACCTCCACCTCCCTCTCCTCTCCACCTCCACCTCCCTCTCCTCTCCACCTCCACCTCCCTCTCCTCTCCACCTCCACCTCCCTCTCCTCTCCACCTCCACCTCCCCTCTCCTCTCCACCTCCACCTCCCTCTCTCTCCACCTCCACCTCCACTCTCCTCTCCACCTCCACCTCCACCTCCACCTCCCTCTCCTCTCCACCTCCACCTCCCTCTCCTCTCCACCTCCACCTCCCTCTCCTCTCCACCTCCACCTCCCTCTCCTCTCCACCTCCACCTCCCTCTCCTCTCCACCTCCCTCTCCTCTCCACCTCCACCTCCCTCTCCTCTCCACCTCCACCTCCCTCTCCTCTCCACCTCCACCTCCCTCTCCTCTCCACCTCCACCTCCCTCTCCTCTCCACCTCCACCCCCCTCTCCTCTCCACCTCCACCCCCCTCTCCTCTCCACCTCCACCCCCCTCTCCTCTCCACCTCCACCCCCCTCTCCTCTCCACCTCCACCCCCCTCTCCTCTCCACCTCCACCCCCCTCTCCTCTCCACCTCCACCCCCCTCTCCTCTCCACCTCCACCCCCCTCTCCTCTCCACCTCCACCCCCCTCTCCTCTCCACCTCCACCCCCCTCTCCTCTCCACCTCCACCCCCCTCTCCTCTCCACCTCCACCCCCCTCTCCTCTCCACCTCCACCCCCCTCTCCTCTCCACCTCCACCCCCCTCTCCTCTCCACCTCCACCCCCCTCTCCTCTCCACCTCCACCCCCCTCTCCTCTCCACCTCCACCCCCCTCTCCTCTCCACCTCCACCCCCCTCTCCTCCCCACCTCCACCCCCCTCTCCTCCCCACCTCCACCCCCCTCTCCTCCCCCCCTCTCCTCCCCCCCGTCTCCTCCCCCCGTCTCCTCCCCCCCGTCTCCTCCCCTCCTTCCCCCCCCCCCCACCTCCTTCCCCCCCCCCACCTCCTTCCCCCCCCCCCACCTCCTTCCCCCCCCCCCACCTCCTTCCCCCCCCCCCACCTCCTTCCCCCCCCCCCACCTCCTTCCCCCCCCCCCACCTCCTTCCCCCCCCCCCCCACCTCCCCTGTCCCCCCTTCTCCCCTGTCCCCCTTCCTTCCCCCACGTCGTGTCCCCCCCCTTCCTTCCACAGCCACCTTCCTGTTCTCCCTCGACACATAGTCTCCCTCCTGTTAAAAAGAGGCAGCCCGCTGCCTTTTCCAATTCTCCATGTCTTGAGAAGATTCCATCCTTTCCTCCCTATATATCTATCAATACATGTTCATATAAAATATTTAATTTGGATTAATTTAAAAGTCGGGTTGGGTTTCTCTTAACGCAAATCCATGATTCACTTTAAATCCTATTCTGAATTGTTTCCTCTCCATAGCTGGCTGTATGGCGGGGGCCGTTGCCTGGGGGAAGGTGAGGCTGCACGGTCTCCTATTGAGTGTTTGCAATTTAAAAAGGACCCCAACAAGGAAAGATTTTTTAAAAAATGCCCCCCCCCCAGTATGAGGGTAAATACTCAAGTATGACAGCATCTGTAGTGAGAGAAGCAGAGTTAACGTTTCAGGTCAGTTCTGATGAAAGGGCACTGACCTGAAACATTAACTGCTTCTCTCCTCATAGATGCTGCCAGACCTGCAGAGTATTTCCAGCCCTTTCTGTTTTTATTTCAGATTTCCAGCACCTGCAGTATTTTGCTTTTAAATACACAAGTGTGTTGTGATAACACCTGCTGACCTGACTTCGGTCAGTGGTACCATAGAAAATTTATGACACAGAAGGAGGCCATTCGGACCATCGAATTCGTTTCAGTTGACCAATAGTTACCCAGCCGAGACTCATCTTCACTAGGTCTGTAGCCCTACAGGTCATGGCTCTTGAATAGGCATCCAAGTACATTTTAAATGTGGTAAGAGTTTCTGTCTCTATCATCCTTTCAGGCAGAGTTCCAGGTCCCTACTCCCCTCTGGGTGCAAGCATGTTTCCTCATCTCCCCTCTAATCCCATTTATTTTAAATCTATCTACCCATTATTTTAAATCTATGACCCCCCCTGAAAAGGTAAATAGGCCCCTCAAAATGTCATACACCTCAATTAAGCCTCCTGTTCCAAAGAAAACAACCCTAGCCTATCCAATCATTTCTCTTAGCTAAAATTTTCCTGTCCTGGCAACATCCTTGTAACATCCTCTGCATAGTCTCCAGTGCAATCACATTTTTCCTGTAATGTGCCCAAAATTGTATGCAGTACTCGAGCTGTGGTCTAACTAGTTTTGTATACAGTTCAAGCATAACCTCCCTGATCTTGTAGTCTGTGTCTCGGCTAAGAAAGGAAAGCATGCCATATGCCTTCTTAACCACCTTATTGAGCTGTCCTACCTTTAAGGATCTATGGACATACAATCCAATGTCCCTCTGTTCCTTCACACTACTCTGTATCCTCCCATTTATTGTATATTCCCTTGCCTTGTAGGACCTTCCAAAATGCATTACCTCACACCTCTCCAGATTGAATTCCATTTTCCGCCCAACTGGCCAGACCATCTATATCTTCCTGCAGTCTAAAGGTTTCCTCCTCACTAATAACCACATGACCAATTTTTGTATCATCTGCAAACTTTTTTTTACACCCCCTACATTTGAGTCTAAATTATTAATATAAACTACAAAAAGCAAGGGATCAAGTACTGAGACCTGCGGAACTCCACTGGTAACAGCCTTCCAGTTGCAAAAACCCCCAACAACCCTTTGCTTCCTGCCACTAAGCCAATTTTGGATCCAATTTGCCACTTTTCCTTGGATACCAAGGGCTTTTAGTTTTTTGACCAGCCTGCTATACGGGACCTTTTCAAAAGCTGTATCAAACCTTGAGCGAGAAGGCAGAAAAATTGAATTATTTTACTGATGCTTTTGAACACTAAATACATTTTTTGTGGCTTTAAAAGATATATAAGGCTTCTTCCATTCTACCTTCCTCCTTTTCCTTCCTTCCTGTTTTCCTTTCTTCCCCCTCCTCCCTTTTCCGGACAGCCGGATCCCTTCCTTGCCTGTCATCAGTTTCTAGCAAAAGTTACCTGCTATGTATTCTGCCCTCAAGCTGGAGTTGTTGAAGCTGATCATCTTGAGCTCTGGTTTGAAAGGGTTAAAATGTGAGGACAGGTTGCTGTCATGGCTTGTGTTCTCTTGAGTTTAGAAGATTGAGGGGGAATCCAGAACAAGGAGGCATCACTTTAAAATTAGAGCCAGGCCATTTAGCAGTGAAATCAGGAAGGACCTCTTCACACAAGCTATAGTGAAATTTGGAACTCAATTCCTGTAGCTGTGGGTGCTTGGGAGTTGTTTGAAAGTTTAAAGACTGAGATGAGCTGACTTTTATTGGGCATCCCAAAATTTGCGGATGACATCAAATTGGAGGGTGTAATAAATACAGAGGAGGACTGTGACAAAATACAAAAAGACATTAATAAATTGCAGCTTGGGTGTGTAAATGGCAATTTAACTTCTATATAGATAAGTGTGAGGTAATATATACGAATAATGAGTCCCATGCTCCTTGGAAATTAAGTGTATACATGGGGTAGAGGAACAGAAGGATCTGGGCTTACAGATTCACATCACTAAAAGTAGCAACGCAGGTTAATAAGGCAACTAGGGATGCTTAGTAAATTCTGGCCTTGCCAGTGACACTCACATCCCAAAAATGATTTTTTCTAAAGAAAATAAGTAAAATCAGTAAAGAAGTCATCTTTATTCAGCAGAATAAAGGGGAAAAAAGCAGAAACTCCATCTGAGTAACCCATAAAGGAAAAAGGACTCTACAGATTATTGTCTTGTGTATGTTAACAGTTTAAGATTTTATTGGCTCCATGCCACTATAAACAGCATATTCCCATTCTGATACACCATTTGCTGATTCCATGACTTGTAATTTAACAACCGCACTTTACATTTAGGATCTTTGGCATAGCAAGACATCCCAAGGAACACAGCACCATTAATTAGAGAGAAATAGATACTGGGCCAAAGATAGAGATAGGGGTGACTAAAAGCTTGGACAAAGAGGCTTTAAGAGGTTTTAAGGAGGGTAGAGAGATGAAGAGGTTTATGGAGGAAATTCTAGAGCTTGTGGCCAATGTGACTGAAGGTGCCAATGGTGGCATGAAGGAAGCGGGGGATGCACGAGATGCCAAAATTGGAGGAGCATAGAGAACTCGGAGGGTTGTAGGGCTGGAGGCTCCAGAGATAATTGAGGGCTGAAGCCATGGAGGGTTTTGAATACAAGGATGAGAATTTTTAAAATCGAGGTGTTGCTGGACTGGGATCCCGCGTAAGTGAGCATGAGTGATGCATGAAGAGGACTTGGTGCAAGTTAGGATATGGGCAGTAGAATTTTGGGTGAGCTGAAGTTTCAATTGTGGAAACAAAATAGTCAATAGCGCTGTACAAACCACAAAGGTCTAAAGGTTTGATGTGTGTGCGGGCAGGCTTTTGCTGATTTAACTAAAATGTTAATTCTGAATCCAAAAAAAATTACATTTATACAGCACCTTTCATGACTCCAGGACACCCCAAAGCACTTTACAGCCAATGAAGTAGTTTTGACGTGTAGTCACTGCTGTAATGTAGGAAACACGGAAGCCATTTTGTGCACAGCAAAATCCAAGACAGCAATGCGATAATGACCAGATAATCTCTTATTTAATGCAGTTAGCTCAGGGATAAATATTGGCCAGGACACTAGGGATAACCCCCCCCCCCCCCCCCCCCCCACTCCTCTTTGTAGTAGTGCCAGGGGATCTTCTATGTCCACCTGAGATGGCAGATGGGACATTGGTTTAACGTCTTGACTGAATAGCACCTCCGACAGGGAAGTATTCCCTACTAATGCATTGGATTGCCAGCCTAGGTTTCTGTGCTCCAGTCTTTGTAATGGATTTTGAACCTTTTGATTCGGGTACTACCAACTGAGCCTTGGCTGTCTGTAAAATGGGATCTGTTTTTTAAATTATTATATTATTATTACAGACTCTTTATGACACTTTTGAGTTCAAATTTCTTTTTACCCTCTTATTCTCTCCCGGCCTGCAATTTAATCCCCATTTCTTTATCCACCATGATTGACTTCTCTGTTTGGATGGGTGCAGTCTTCTCACAGACTGCTGGCACAAGGTACCAGATATTGCATAGGGGTAGGAGTTCCATCATTGAGATAGATCAAAGCTGATCTGTGTCTCAACTTTATTTATCCTCCTTCACTCCATATCTCTTGACACCTCTACCCAACAAGTATCTACAGACTTCATGCAAGTTCCAATTGATCCACAGCTTTATGAGGGACAAAATTTCAGAATTCTACTACTTGTTGTGAGAAAAAATATTGGTATCACTTCCAATTTCACTCCATAACCACCTCCAGCCCTAAAACTCACTGCAGTGTCTATGCTTCTTCAGTTCTGACCTTTTGTGCATTCCCAAGTTTCATTGTTCCGTCATTGGCTTCAGCTGTCTAAGCCCTAAGGTCTGGAATTCCCTCCCGAAACCTCCCTCCCTCTCTCTCTCTCTCTCGCTCTTTAGATGCTCCTTCTACCTCCTTGATCAAGCTTTAGGTCACCTGTCCTGTTATCTCCATATATGGCTCAGGGTCAAACCTTGTTTGATAACCATGCTTGAAGTGGTGTATAAATGAATGTTATTGTTGAATGGCCTAGCTCAAATTTTAACATCATGCCCCTTGTTTCTAGAATTCCATGATCAGATGGAATCAACCAATTGAATCATTTTAAATATCCTGATCAGATCATCCCTTAACCTTCTAAACTCCAAGTACCCATTTGCTTATTTGTCTCTCCTTGTTATTTGCAGGTTTGCCTCGACAGGTCATGACGGCACTTCCAGGGGCTGGGCCAAGGATCCCTGGCCTGCACTCACAACCTGCCACACCCGTCCACCCTGCTGCGCCAGTCAACCCGCAGCAGCCACAGAGTGCCCTGCGCGAGATCACATGCGTCACCCTCTGCAAGGTCGGCCAGGAAACTGTTCAGGACATTGTGGCGCGTACGATGGACATCTTCCACATGCTCCGGGCGACACAGGTGACTGGTTTCTCCCTCTCTCCTCCTCAATTTAATTCACATTAAAACGAGACGTGTTGTGGTGAGCAATAGGACAATTTTTCCATTTCAGGCATAAGGCATTTGCATCAAGAATTTCCAGCTAAGTTACAGAATGGGTTAGCCATACAGGGTACAGGAAAGGACCCCATTGATGTCACGGGAGCCTGATTTGCACACTTTAATGAGACTTCCACCTGATCCAGGGTCAAAAGACTTGCATAATAATAAAAGCAAAATACTGCGGATGCTGGAAATCTGAAACAAAAACAAGAATTGCTGGAATCACTCAGCAGGTCTGGCAGCATCTGTGGAAAGAGAAGCAGAGTTAACGTTTCGGGCTCAAAAGACTTGCATTTGTGTAGCACCTTTCACAACCTCAGGACGTCCCAAAGTGTTTTACAGCCAATGAAGTACATTTGAAGTGTAGTCACTGTTGTAATGTAAGAATCACACAGCAACCTTCCATAAAAAGCTACAAGATAAATGACCAAATAATCTGATTAGTGATGTTGATTAAGCGATAAATACTGGCAAAGACACCAGAGAAAACTCCCATGTTCTTTGAATAATGCCATGGGCTCTTTTACATTCACCTGAGAGGACAGGTGCCCATAACTGCCCTCTGAAATGGTTTAGCAAGTCACTCAGTTGTAGTTTTGTGCAGCCATTTCATACAATAAGAATAAAACCAGATGGACCACATGGTATTGAGCTAGGGACCTGACACAGCAATTGCACCTCCCAACCCAGACAACCTTGCAATGTCCTTCTCGCTAATATCTGGGGACTTGTGTCAAAGTTAGGAGGGCTGTCCCATAGACTAGTCAAGCAACAGCTTGACACAGTCATACTCAAAGAATCATACCTTTAAGCCAACTTCCAGATTCCTCCATCACCCTCCCTGGGTACATCCTGTCCCACTGGCAGTACAGACCCAGCAGATGTGGTGGCACAGTTGGGAGGGAGTTGCTCTGGAATTCTCACCATTGACTCAGGACCCTATGAAGTCTCATGGCATCAGGTCAAACATGGACAAGGAAACCTCCTGCTGATTACCACCTGTTGGCCTCTCTTAGCTGATGAATCAGTAATCCTCCATGTTGAATACCAATTGAATGAAGCACTGAAGGTAGTAAGAGCACAGAATGTACTCTCGGTGGGGGACTTCAATGTCATCACTAAGAGTGGCTCGATAGCACCACTACTGACCGAGCTCACTTAGTCCTGAAGGACATAGCTGCCAGACTACACTTGTGGCAGATGGTGAGAGAACCAACATGGGAAAACCTACTTGACCTCGTCCTCTCCAATCTACCCTGTTACAGATGCATCTGTCTATGACAGTATTGGTAGGAATGAACCCCTTCACAAGAACTGTGCAGTGAAATCCTGAGAACAGCCTCCAACACCAGTGGCACTACCACAATGCTAAATGGGATAGAATCAGAACAGATTTAGCAGTGCAAATTGGGCATCCATGAGGCGCAGTGGACCATCAGCAGCAGAATTGTATTCAGTCACAATCTGTAACCTCAAGGCCCAGCAGATCCCTCACTCTACCATTACCTGGCTCAATGAGGAGTGTAGAACAGCTTGATCGGTGCAGAATGAGGTAAAGGCCTGAACCCGACGGGACCTGACGACATGTACCGGGTTTGGGTCGGGTCGGGCCCCTCTTCCGGGTCCGACTTTTGGGCTGAGTTCAGGCTGGACGCACATGGTAAGTGCTCTGCCGGTAAGTATTAAAAATAAAAAACTTACCTGAGTCCAGGACGAAACTGAGTCTGCGCAGTGAATGAGTGACTTCCCAGTCGGAAGGTAAGTAAAGGGATGGTTGGGTCGGGTCGGGCTGGGGGTGAAATTGGAGGGACTCTGGCCGGGTCGGGCTCGGGTCCGCTGTGGTTCAGTTGGGTTCTTTTTCCCGACCTGAGCAGGCCTTTAGCATGAGGCGTACCTAAAAATCAAGTGCCAACTTGGTGGAGCTGCAGCACAGGACTGCATGCATGCTAAAAAGCAGAAGCAGCATGCTATAGACAGAGCTTAAGCAATCCCACAACCAATGGATCAGATCGTAGCTCTGCAGTCCATCCACATTTCAGTGCTGTATCTCTAAACTAAACATCCAGTTGTGAATGGTGGTGGACAATTAAATGACTAATGGGAGAAGGAGGCTCCATGAACATCACCATCCTCAATGATGAGGGAGCCCAGTACGAGTACAAAAGACGAAGCTGAAATGTTCGCAACCTTCAGTCAAAAATGCCAAGTGGATGATCCATTTCAGCCTCCTCCTGAGGACCCCACCATCATAGAAGCCAGCCTTCAGCCAATTCGAATAACTCCACGTGACATCAGGAAATGGCTGAGTGCATTAAATACAGCAAAGACTATGGGCCCTGACAATATTCCGGCTGCATGCTGAAGACCTATGCTCCAGAACTAGCCGTGCCTCTTCCCAAACTGTTCCAGTACAGCTACAACGTTGGCATCTACCAGACAATGTGGAAAGCTGCCCAAGTATGTCCTGTCCACAAAAAGTTAGACCGATATGATCTGGCCAACTACTACCCCATCCGTCTACTCTCAATCATCAGCAAAGTGAAGAAAGTTGTCATTGCAGCAAAAACCTGATCACTAATGCTCAGTTTGTGTTCCGCCAGGAGCCATCGCTCTATACTTCATTACATTCTTGGTCCAAAGATGGACAAGAGTTAATACCAGAGGTGATGTGAGAGTGACTTCCCTTGACAACAAGGACCCCTAGAAAAATTGAAGTCAATGGGAATAGAGAGGGGGTAGGGGGAAAGCTCTCCACTAGCTGGAGACATACCTTGAACAAGGGAAGATGGTTGTGATTGTTGAAGGCCAATTAACTCAGTCCCAGGACGTCACTGCAGGAGTACCTCAGGGCAGTGACCCAGGCCCAAACCATCATCAGCTGCTTCATAGGGTTAGAAGTGGGGATGGTCACAGTGTTCAGTTCCATTCACATCTCTGATAATGAAGATGTGAGTGCTACTTACCACTTAACTGCCAAGCAATGACCATTTCCAACAACAGAGATCTAATGATATCCCATTGACATTCAACCATTGCCAAACTTTCCACCAGCAACATCCTGGTGGTCACCATTGACAAGAAACTTAACTGGCTCAGCCACACAAATACTGTGGCTACAAGGGCAGGTCAGAGTTTGGGTATTCTGCAGCGAGTAACTTACTTCCTGACTCCCAAAGTCTGTCCACTGTGACCAAATACTCTCCATTTGCCTGGATGAGTGCAGCTCCAACACACAAGCTTGACCCCATTCAGGACAAAGCAGCCTGCTTGACTGGCACCCTATCCATCACCTTAAACATTCACTCCCTCCACCACTGGCGCACAGTGGCTGCAGTGTGTACTATCTACAAGATGCACTACAGTTGCTCACCAAGGCTTCCACACAGCACCTCCCAAACCTGTGACCTTTATCACCTCGAAGGACAGGGGCCGCAGGTGCATGGGAGCACCATCACTGGAAGGTTAACCTCCAAATTGCACACCATCCTGACTTGGAAATATATTGCTGTTCCTTCATTGTCACTGGGTCAAAATCCTAGAATTCCCTACCTAACAGCGCCTGAGTACCAACGCCATACAGACTGCAGTGATTCAAGAAGGTGGCTCACCCCTTCTTAGAGGCAATTAGGCATGGGCAGAAAATGCTTGCCTTGCTAGTGATGCCCATATAACATGAAATAATTTTTTTTTAAAAAGCACCTTGGTTTAATGTCTTTTCCAAAAGACAGCACCTCTGACAGTGGAGCCCTCCCTTGGTTTTGGAGTGTCAGTCTAGATTATGTGCTCAAAGCTTTGGAGTAGGACTTGTACTGCAAACCTTCTGACTGAGGCGAGAATGCTACTCACTGAGACACAGCTAACACACCTGTGTCATTATTATTGCAATATGAGATTTGAGCTGCATCAGTGTTTCCTGTTGAAAGTCACAAGCGTGATTTCTGAGTGCCTGCCTGTGATTTTTTTAAAAACAGGAAATATGTAGCCAGTCTGTCAACACCTGACATGACTTGGGCAGATTCGTGCTCTCATAATGGTGTCGCGACTGGGCCATACAAACCACAAAGGTCCTAGATAGTGTCAACCGTGACGAGCCCCTTGTCCAGAACAGTAGAACCAGAGGACATGGTCTGTGCTTGAAGGGGTAAATTTTAAAACTAATGTGTGGATCTGAGATTTAAGTGAGCAAGTGGTCAATCTTTGGAACAGGCTCCCGAAGGAGATGATGAAAGCTGTTAATATTCATTCAAATTTAGATTTCTTTCAGAAAGTAACATTTTAGGATGTAGTATATGAATAATTGGAGACGTGATAAGTGTAGCATGCTTGGGAGGAAGAGGAGACTTTGAGCCTATAGTTCCCAAAGCTCTCCACCACTGGGCTTTCCCTCTCCTCCTGTCTGGGTCTGTTTGAATCTGAGGATGAGAATTATAAATTGAGGACACTGGGGATCCAAGAGCCATTGCAGGTTAGCAAGAGGGATACAGGGCAGCAGAGCTGAAGTTTATGGAAGGTGGAAGATGGGAGGCCATCCATTGGAGTAGTAGAGGATGAAGGTAATAAAAGAATGAAAGGGGTTTTCAGTGCTAGTTGGGCTGAGACAGGGGGTGGAGGTGGGTGATGTTATGAAGGTGAAAGTAGGGGGTCTTTGTGATGGAAAGGATGTGGAGCGGGGTCTCAGTTTGGAGTCAAATAGGATGGCGAGGTTGCAATAAGTTTTTTCTTTCTCATTCATGTTGTGGTCCCTGACATTTTTTTGTGGTGTTCAACCTCCTGGAGGGGGCAGTAAATAACACTGCCCAAGGTTTGATATTTTTGATCCTGTTTCTCTTTATTGTGACTCCAATGACTCAATGCTGACTGACACCTTAACAACTTGGTTGCAGGAAGGAAAGAGCTTGCATTTATATAGCACCTTTCATGACTCGGGCTGTTCAAAGCACTTTACAGCCAATGAAGTACACTTCAAGAGCACTCACTGTTGTAGGAAATGTGGCAGCCAATTTGTGCACAGCAAGATCACACAAACAGCAATGTGATAATGCCCAGATAATGTTTCAGTGATGTTGGTTGAGAGATAAATATTGGCCGGGAGATGGGTTGAACTCCCCCTGTTTTTCTTCAAAATAGTGCCCTGGGATCTTTTATGTCCAATTGAGAGATAAGATGGGGGCAACTCTTCAATGTCTCATTTGAAAGATGGCTCCTCCGACAGTGCAGCACTCCTTCAGGACTGCACTGGAGTGTCAGCCTAGACTTTGTCCTCAAAGTCTCTGGAGCAGGATTGGGACTTGAACCATGGCTTTCTGACTCCAAGGTGAAATGCTACCACTGAACCAAGGCAGACATGCCTAACTTAAATTTAAATCCAAGGTTTATGTTCTAATCTGTGAAGCCATGATCAAGATCCAGTGAATTCAACCACCCTCGTACCCTTTACTGATGTTTCTCGGTGCATTGGTAAGCTGATGTCCTTATCTAATCTCTGTGTTTGCCAGAAAAATTCCAAAACTATCAAAGATTGATGATGCTTCACTTGTTGACACTCTTTCATGTTCATTCTCAAGATGTGGGTGTAGCTGGCAAGGCTGGTGTATATTGCCCAATCCTAATTGTCCTGGATACAACTTGAAAGGCTTGCTACACCACTTCAGAGAATAGTTAAGAATCAAACATATTGGTATAGGACTGGGGTCACAGACCAGACTGGGTAAGGACAGCAGATTTCCTTCCCGAAAGGGCATTAGTGAACCAGGTGGGTTTTTACAACAACTTGAAAGCTTCATGGTGATTTTTACTGGTACCAGCTTATTATTTATAGATTTTTAAAACTGAATTCAAATTCTGACATTGTCATGGTGGGCTTTTAACTTGCCTTCTCTGTATTACTTGTCCCATAATATATCCACTACACGATCGGGCTGCCAACTCTGGATGTATTTCTGGAGGGTTAATTACATGACCACCTACCATTAACTGCCCCACCCAGTCAAACAGCCTTTATTTCCATCTTAGTTATGTTTATAATTAATAAATGAAAGTACAAATAAAATGAAGGCACAATTCAACATAGCGGCACCTCATCAGACCCCTTTCCTATCCTGAGTGGCGTGAAACAGGGCTGTGTTCTCGCACCCACACTTTTTGGGATTTTCTTCTCCCTGCTGCTCTCACATGCGTTCAAGTCTTCAGAAGAAGGAATTTTCCTCCACACAAGATCAGGGGGCAGGTTGTTCAACTTTGCCCGTCTAAGAGCGAAGTCCAAAGTATGGAAAGTCCTCATCAGGGAACTCCTCTTTGCTGACGATGCTGCTTTAACATCTCACACTGAAGAGTGCCTGCAGAGTCTCATCGACAGGTTTGCGGCTGCCTGCAATGAATTTGGCCTAACCATCAGCCTCAAGAAAACGAACATCATGGGACAGGACGTCAGAAATGCTCCATCCATCAATATTGGCGACCACGCTCTGGAAGTGGTTCAAGAGTTCACCTACCTAGGCTCAACTATCACCAGTAACCTGTCTCTAGATGCAGAAATCAACAAGCGCATGGGAAAGGCTTCCACTGCTATGTCCAGACTGGCCAAGAGAGTGTGGGAAAATGGCGCACTGACACGGAACACAAAAGTCCGAGTGTATCAAGCCTGTGTCCTCAGTACCTTGCTCTATGGCAGCGAGGCCTGGACAACGTATGTCAGCCAAGAGCGACTTCTCAATTCATTCCATCTTCACTGCCTCCGGAGAATACTTGGCATCAGGTGGCAGGACCGTATCTCCAACACAGTAGTCCTCGAGGCGGCCAACATCCCCAGCTTATACACACTACTGAGTCAGCGGCGCTTGAGATGGCTTGGCCATGTGAACCGCATGGAAGATGACAGGATCCCCAAAGACACATTGTACAGCGAGCTCGCCATTGGTATCAGACCCACCGGCCGTCCATGTCTCCGCTTTAAAGACATCTGCAAACATGACATGAAGTCCTGTGACATTGATCACAAGTCGTGGGAGTCAGTTGCAAGTGTTCGCCAGAGCTGGCGGGCAGCCATAAAGGCGGGGCTAAAGTGTGGCGAGTCGAAGAGACTTAGCAGTTGGCAGGAAAAAAGACAGAAGCGCAAGGGGAGAGCCAACTGTGCAACAGCCCCGACAAACAAATTTCTCTGCAGCACCTGTGGAAGAGCCTGTCACTCTAGAATTGGCCTTTATAGCCACTCCAGGCGCTGCTCCACACACCACTGACCACCTCCAGGCGCTTACCCATTGTCTCTCGAGATAAGGAGGCCAAAGAAGATTCAAAGAAAATGAATAAAATCTCTTTAGTGCCACTATGATTTTTCTCCGGGGCTGCTCGTGGAATTGTCCAGGAGATTAATCTTTATTGCCTGCTGACTCCAGGATAATCCTGGCAACCCTACTACCCCACATTACCTGTCTTAGTGTAGGGTGTGGGTACACACATGATGGATTGATAATCATGATAACATGGTATGCGAGGCAGACACAGAATAAGAGCTGCTGAGAAGAGGCAACATGCATTCTCCATTAGAAGGGAAATGGGGTATAAAGGGATGTGTCCCCACAGGACGTCAGCAGAAGCTTCTGAATGTTCCAATCGACCAAACGTCATTGTGTTTTTTTTTTCAAGAGTTGCAGTACAGGATCATAACCACCAGAGGATGCAGTTGCTCTTTGAACAATCGCAGCCACCTGTTGGGTGCAGTTATTTATTTATTTAGAGATACAGCACTGAAACAGGCCCTTCGGCCCACCGAGTCTGTGCCGACCATCAACCACCCATTTATACTAATCCTACACTAATCCCATATTCCTACCACATCCCCACCTGTCCCTATATTCCCCTACCACCTACCTATACTAGGGACAATTTATAATGGCCAATTTACCTATCAACCTGCAAGTCTTTGGCTGTGGGAGGAAACCGGAGCACCCGGAGGAAACCCACGTAGACACAGGGAGAACTTGCAAACTCCACACAGGCAGTACCCAGAATTGAACCCGGGTCCGCTGGCGCTGTGAGGCTGCGGTGCTAACCACTGCGCCACTGTGCTGTTCGGGTTACAATGTTTTATCATCTGTTAGTTGGCAGCAGGAGTAATGAGCACATACTCTGAATTTGAGCTTCTTTGTTAATGGAAGTAAGACAAAGGTTTTGAAAAGTTGTACTGAAGAGCAGCACGTGAGTTTCGTATATTTTATTGTCACTCAAATCAAAGAATGATACAGCACAGGAGGCCATTTGGCCCATTGTGCCTGTGCCAGCTTTTTGAATGTACTATCACCTGCTCTTTCCCCTTCAAGTACATATCCAATTCCCTTTTTGAAAGTAATTGAATCTGCTTCCATCTCCCTTTTAGGTAGTACATTCCAGAGCATCAAAATTGCTGCATAAAAAAATTTCTTCTCATCTTGCATCTGGCTCCTTTGCAAATCAGCTCAAACTTGTGGCCTCTGGTTCCCGACCATTCAGCTGTTTCCCTTTACTTACTCTATCAAAACCCGTCTTAATTTTGAACATCTCTATCAAATCTCTTCTCCTTAGAGCAGAAAAATTTAACTATCCCAGTTTCTCCAGTCTCTCCATGTAACTGAAGTCCCTCATCCCAATATTGTTCAGGAAAAGATGTTTAATTCCGCCTTTAAGATAAAGGGACGGAAATTCCCTGAGCGGGAGGAGCTCAGTAATGTGGATCTTTTTGGATTGGCACCGAATGTTGCCACTCAGCTGTGACAGCACCCTTACTTCCTCGTGTGGCCATGTGAAGATTTAGCTTAAAATATAAAGAGAAAATGCTGGAAACGCTCAGTAGGTCGGGCAGCATCTGTGGAGAGAGAAACACAGTTAATGTTTCAGGTCTATGACCTTTCATTTCTCTCCCTCCCTCTGGTGAGTCTGCAGCATTTTTGTTTTTATTTTAGATTTCCAGCATCTACAGTGTTTGCTTTTTTTATTGTAAAATCTATCTTTACCTCTAACTCTTGGGAGCTGAATTAAGTGAGCAGGATGGCTATATAGTACAATTTACATTGATACAGTCCCTTTAACTTAGTAAAACATTCCAAAGGTGCTTCACAGGAGTGTTACCAAGCAAATTTGGTACAAAGTCACAAGGCGATATTAAGACAGGTGATCGAACTCTTGGACAAAGATGTAGGTTTTATGGAGAAACTTGGAGGAGTAAAGAGAGAGTGGAGAAGAGGTTTAGGGAGGAAATTCTAGAGCTTAGGGCCCAGGCAGCTGAAGGCATGGCTGCCAATGATGAAGTGATGAAAATTGGGGATGCACAAGAGGCCAGAATTAGAGAAATACGGAGATTGCAGAGGGATGTAGGGAAGGAGAGGCCATTGAGGATTTGAAAAAGAGGCTGAGATTTTTAAAACTTGATCACAGTTAGACAGGCAATGAAGAAAACCAATTCAGCACAATGTAGTTTCTCTATCCAGATGGAACCTACACATTGCTTCCCCTGCACACCCTCTGTCCAAAGCATTTAATTGTTTACAGTTTTCAACTCTGCTATTCCATTCAGCAGTTCATGTTGCATGTTGGTTGCTGTGTTTGTGTGAAGCACCTCTTAAATCAGTCTTAAATTTGTCTCTCACCAGTTTGAGTTTGTATCCCTGTCATTGTTTAATCTAAGGCAATGTTTCAGGTTTACTATTTCCATCCCATTTACTCTTCTCTGCCTCTATTAGGTCACCTCTCAGCTACTTCCCTTTAAAGTTCTAGAGCCAAGTTTTCTTTTTCTAACTGAATGCTCTTGCACCATCTCCTCTGTGGCACATCCTTTGCTTGGTTCCATTCCTACCTGTCCCAATGCAGCAAGTAATTGTAGCCTTGCATTGACTGGAAATGTTAAGCATCATCCCACAACACATTATAAAGCACAGCCACTGGTAAGACGGAACCTGAAATAAGGGCACAGAATCTGCTGGGAAAATAACGGTGAGGTTAATGGTGCTCGCCATTATTCAAGTGTAAATCATCCAGCAGCTTGTGGTGAGGACAAGATGTCCCTCTGAGTTGTGAATCACCACAAGTCATTGGAAATTTGTGACGTTCCACCATTGGCCTCATTAAAACGGCAGCTCGTCCTCAACCTCCCTGCAAGTTTCAAGATATTGCTGTAATTGCATATTTATTACCCACTAAACACGTGCAGAAAGTTATGGCTGGTACTTAATGGCATAAGGATCCTTGAGATGATATTTATGTTCCTGCAATGTCGCTCAAACACTCCGACTCAGAAAGGGAACAACTAAAATAGTGAGGTCTCATTCCTGCAGGTGGTAAATTGTTCTT
The DNA here is from genome assembly GCF_036365525.1 of Heterodontus francisci. Taxonomy (NCBI): domain Eukaryota; kingdom Metazoa; phylum Chordata; class Chondrichthyes; order Heterodontiformes; family Heterodontidae; genus Heterodontus; species Heterodontus francisci. The sequence continues at coordinate 46,018,563 of NC_090401.1, forward strand.
AGAGTTTTTAAAATTTGATAACTTCTTTCTTTCTCTTTCGCTCTCTCACCCCCACCCTTTCTCTCTTCCTTTTTCCCACCCCCCCACCAGCTCTCATAAAGCCTGGCTACCCGACCCAAACCCAACTGGATCCAACTACATGTGTCGTGATTGGGTTGGGTCTATATTCCGTGTCCAGCCTTCGGGCTCGGGTCGGGTCGGGTCAGGCTGGACACTGCTGCTTCCGGGAAGTCACGAGATCAGGCCTACCCATGATTCCCCACAACTCCAGCTGCAGGAATCGCCTGCTGCCAGAACGGATGATCGATATTCGTGTCGGCTCGGGCACGAAAGATATTGAAGGGCCTGGGTCAGGTTTTAATTTTTATACCCAAGCCAGGCTTTTACCCTCTTGCTTACTCCTGTCCTCCTCACCCTCCCTCCCTCCCACTCCCTCCCTCCACACCCTCACTCCCTCCCCCCCCCCACATCCCTCCCTCCCTCCCTCCCCCCACACCCTGACTCACTCCCTCCCCACACACACCCTCCCTTCTTCCCTCCCCCCCCCCCCCCCCCCTCACCCACCCTCCCTTAGCCTCAGTATCATTCTGGTGAATCTGTGCTGCCTGTCCTCCAGGGCCTGTATATCCTTGCTGAGATTTCCCATCACATTTTTAGAATGGGCATAAAGTAGTCGACCTCCTGCCTCCCTGACAACTCCATGTCTGGTTTTGAACTTGGAAAGTTGATTATATCCATCTACGTTGTCCCTGTTACACATCCTGCTGCACAAGCCTGGGTCACTGATTAAAGCAGTCAGGCTGTAACCAGCCCCTGCAGCACACACTGAGCTGGGTTAATTAAGAGGTGATGTTGAAATGTCACTTGCTTTCATCCTTCCAACAAAAACTTCAACATAGAAAAGCGCTCCAAGGTGTAATTAAAGGAAAATGGAGGGCTTTGTGCCTCAAATGTTTCATGGAGTCTTGTAATACAGAAGGAGTCTATTCAGTCCATCGTGCCTGTGCTAGCTGTTTGAAAGAACTATCCAATTAGTCCACTCCCCTGCTCTTACTCCATAGCCCTGCAAATTTTTCCTTTTTAAGTATTTATCTACTTTCCTTTTGAAGTTACTATTGAACCTGCTTCAACCACCCTTTCAGTGCATTCCAGATTATCCTAACACACTGCATTAAAAAAAAATCTCATCTCACCTTTGCCTCTTTTGCCAATTACTTTAAATCTGTGTGCTCCCGTTGCTGACTCCCTCACCAGAGGGAACAGTTTCTCCTCATTGACTCTCAAGATCTGTCATGATTGTGAATATCTCCATCGAATCTCTCCTTCACCTTCTCTGCTGCAAGATGATCAATCCCAGTTTCTCTAGTCTCTCCACGGGACTGAACTCCCCCATCCCTGGTTCTGTTATAGTAAATCTGCACCCTCTCCAAGGACCTAATTCAGGTGAAAAATAAATATTGGGGGTGGGGAATAAAGTCATGTATCTTATCGGCAAGCTGTCCTGCTTCCGGAAATTTCCAGTTCTGATCTATCGTGTTTCTCCCAAAGTATTGGTGCATGGTGGTGGTAAGAAGGGGAGTAGGTAGGTGTTGGAGAGAAGAAGAGAGTGATAAGGGGGCAATGGGTTGCAGTGATTGGGAGTGACTCTGTTGGTATGTTGATAGTATTTAAATCTCTCTGTACCCAATCAATATTCCACTCTTTGTTTCTTTGCAGCTTCCGAATGGTGTGACACAGAATCACATGGTGTACCAGGAGCGGTACAACAAACTCCAGGAGCACCTGCGCCAGCTCACTCTGCTCTTCAAGAAGCTGCGGTTGCTGTACGATAAATGTGGAGAGATGTGCGGGGTCACTGACGTCTCTGTAACAGAGGTACCTAGTGATGAGTACAGGCTTCTTTCTAATGGGTTCTCTTTTCAGTGCAAATAATGGGCCAAGAGAATTGTAATGAAATGTGGAATTAGTGCGCACCTCTCTCTTTAATTAATTAATCATCGCTGAACGAAGGGCAGGTTTTGGCCAGCCGAAGCCCAGCAGGGGTATGTTGGCCTTGGCGAGGGTACAGGGCAGATATTTCCGAGTGGTAGCAGGGCTTAAAAGATTACGTTTTGAGAACAGGTTTCACAAACTTGGTTTGTAGGAGAAGGTTGAGGAGTGATCTGATTGAGGTGCTTAAAATGATAGAGATTTCATGGAATAGATACAGAAAAACTATCCCCTCTGGTGGGGGAATGCAGAATAAGAGGACATAGCTTTAAAATTAGAGCTAGGCCATTCCAGGTTGATGTCAGGAAGCACTTTCACACAAAGGGTATTGGAAATCTAGGAACACTCTCTCCCAAAAGGCTCTGGATCCTAGGGGGTCAGTTGAAACTTTTGAGATTGTTAGAGTTTTGTTGGGACAGGGTATTCAGGAACATGGAATAAAGGTGAGTAAATGGAGTTGAGGTACAGATGGGCCATGATCTAACTGAATGGCGCAGCAAGCTTGTGTAGCTGAATGGCCTGCTCCTGTTCCCATGTGCCTTTACAAACCCTGCTGTCCGTTTTTTCTCTCCGCAGTTAATTCCTTTTGTGGGCGAGGAGCCCTTCAGACCTTCTGATTTTCCAAACGTTGGTGGTTTAGCAAACAAAGAGTGCCAGGAAATCCTCGAGGTAAAGTGCGCGTGCTCGCAGCTCTCTGATTTTGAAATCATTTCTGCATCATGCTCATAAAACGTGCAGTAGGCCTTTGGTTAAAATCACCTTGGGCAAAGCTCTGCCTCGGGAACCCCTAGACTCACTCCATCCAGCGTTTTTTAAATAATAGCGGCTAGCCCCAGGTGTACTCTGGTTCTCCGAACTTCCAGACGCACCATGAGGAAACCTTGTTTCACACAGCGAGTTATGATGTATTGGAATGCACTGAAATGTCAGGGTGAAAATTCAAAAGACAATGGGGTAAATAAGGGGTCTGGGATTAATTGGATAGCGCTACCAAAAAGTCGGCAACAGGCACGCTGGGCCGAATGGCTTCATTCTGTGCTGATCATTCTGTGATTCTAATTGTGAGGTTTAACTGCTAACCTGACCTGTTCTTTTTAAGGCCACTGTTTAAATACTGCTTGTGGGACTCCAGGTGACTTGTTGCTGCCTGTAAATTGCTTGTAAACAGTGAATGACTTTTTTTAACATCTGTATCAAAGTGAGTTGGCTGGAATATAATAAATGAGCTGGTGTCAATTGTGGTTGCTGTTCGTTGTGCTACAATTTGCATTAAATACAACAGATATTTCAATTTGACCAAATTGCAAAGGCAAACTCCTGAAACGAAAGCCTACTGGAGTGCTGTAGCATATAATTGTACACACCACGGGATTAAAATGTAAACGAATGGAGGAACATTAGCCAATACCTGAGTTTCCAGTGTTTTCTCAGGCAATCCGATATATCTTGGCACAAACATGAGAAACTCTCCCATAGAGATTGCACAATGCAGTTCAACATGAATGTGATACTGAGGGTGATGTCGTCTTTGAGATGAGGTTTTAAACTGAAGCCCCATCTGCCCTCTCGGGTAGACGCAAAAGATCCCATGACATTATTTCCAAGGAGAGTAGGGGACTTATCCCCAGTGTCCTGGGGCCAGTATTTATCCCTCAACCAACATGTTATTTGGTCACTATCTCATTGCTGTTTGTGGGACCTTGCTGTGTGCAAATTGCATTTCCCTACATTACAGCAATGATTACATTTCAAAAGTACTTCAATTGTTGTAAAGCACATTGGGATGTTTTGAGATTATGAAAAATGCTTTTTAAATATCAATTCTTTCCCTTTTTTGCGTGCTCTTACTCCTCTTCGCCCTCTCTTCCCTTTCTTGCACACTGTCTCAGCCCTTTGTCTTTATATGATATATATTATTGAGGATGAAAAGCCAGGGATGCAAATCATATAGTGCAGGTTGCATAGTCAAACAGAGAAGATAAGCTAACTCCAGGAGCTTCATAGAATCATAGAAAAGTTACGGCACAGAAGGAGGCCATTCAGCCCATCATGTCTGTGCTGGTTGAAAAAACTAGCCGCCCAATCTAATCTCACTATCCAGCACCTGGTCCGTAGTCTTGCAGGTTACGATAATTCAGGTGCATGTCCAGGTATCTTTTAAAAGAGTTGAGGGTTTCTGCCTCCACCACCGTTCCTGGCACCCACCACCCTCTGGGTGAAAATGTTTTTCTTCTTGTCCCCTCTAATCCTTCTACCAATCACCTTTTAAATCTGCAAATTATGCAACCAGACTTTCCTCCTTTTTTTTCCTCCTGTTCCCGTGTGCCATTTATATTCTGTTCCATGTTTTTAGCTACTCTGTCATTCCAGGGAGGTGTCTATTCATTGTGCTTTGAGTTACAGTCCTGAGTTGAGCCAGTAGGTGATGGTATATAGAGGGTATGTATCTTGTCTGACTTACTGTTTAAGCTTGTTGATGAGAAAGTGGCATTTGGTTCATCAAATCTCCTCTCTCCAGTACGTTAATTGAAATAACTACAGCTGTAGTCACACAATAATTAGAAACTGCTCAGTTTTTTTACAGAATAGTCCAGGAGTTGAGTGTATTTACCAGAAATAGTAACCGGATGTTAATAGGTAGAAATTTCCCCCTCTCTCTCCCTCTTTTTCTTTTCCCTGCTCCTGTCCATCAGAATTCTATACTCAGATCAATAGATAAGTACAGTTTGACTCTAAGTTGAGTTGGGAACAGCAATGAACTGTTGCCTTATTCATATGCCTGCTGTATTACAAGTGTTAAACCACAGAAGGCCATGTTATGTTCTTGGTCTCTGTTAAATGTCAGATTACTTTTGTGTCTGTGCGCGATATCCACTCATATCGGACCTTGCGTAATTTATGTAAAAGGTTGCTCATTAAGTTCAGCTTTTCTTTAAATGCCAAGGACTCTTGTGCAATATGGACCTGAGCCAGATAAATCTCCAATTACTGGCTAATTCATGTCTGAAAGCAAATTGCAAATAATTAGTAAAAAGGTCAGTGCAATCATCATGGTGGAAAAAAAATTGCCAAATGTTACTAGATCCCAGTGTTGGTGCATCTGGGTAAGTTCATTAGACTGAAAGAGTGTATTTTGGGGTCAGATCTGGGGCTTCTAAGAACATCTGATCCATTGTTGTGTACAAAACAGTGTATTGTTTGACGGAAGGGACTTCAGTTATGTGGAGAGACTGGAGAAGCTAGGGTGGTTGTTCTTAGCGCAGAGAAGATTAAGGGGAGATATGTTGAAAACATGTGGCTAAAAACTTTCAAGAGGAGGGGGAATGCCAACCGTTCCTGTTCTTAATACATTCTTTTCTTTGTTCTCCCAGAAACTGCATCAGAAGAACCAAGAACTGAAGCACATTATGGACCAGCTACGGAATCTCATATGGGACATCAATTCTATGCTGGCAATGAGGAACTAGGTTCAGGATGAAAATCCCATTTTGTTTCACAAACTGACCTCTCCATTTAGATCTTTTTTAAACACTGAAACCTTCAAGTATTTGGTGTATTTTTTTTTTATTGTTTTTGCACTGTATATATAACTTTTCTACATTTACAAAAAATGTATAATTTGTACACGAGGGGGCTGGGGGGAGGGGGTGGGATGGTAATTCATTTGACAGGTCAATAACTACTTTCTCCAGTAAATTTGTTCAGACGCCATGGGTCTCACTGAAACAACGTGTTGCGTTATTTTGGTGTGGGAAATGGTGATCCGATTCAGTCTCTCTTTGTGGGAGTTCTTGGCAACGTGGGGAAGGTCCAGGACTCGGGTTGCCAACTCTCCAGGGCAGTCCCGGAGTCTGCAGGAATTGAAGATTGATCTCTAAAACACTGCTGGGGAACAACACCCAGGAGAAAATTTATCTGCACAATAAAGAAACTAGTGTGCTTCTTAAAATTTTCTTGAAATTGTCCTGTCTGACTTACTGTTTAAGTTTGTTGATGAGAAAGTGGCATTTGGTTCATCAAATCCCTCTCCAGTACAGTGAAATAACTACAGCTACAGTCACACAGTACACTTATTAGTTATTTAAAATAAAACACTGGAGACGGGCAAGTGGGATGGCTGAGTGTGTCAACGAGAGTCTCGGAACAGGAGTAGACAATGCATCTATACCCCCCCCCCCACGTCTTTCCTGAGTCTGTTCTGCCATTCAGTTAGATCATGGGTGATCTGTAGCTTTTGACTCCAACCACCTGTGTTGGTTCTGTAACCCTTGCCTAACTCAAATCTTTCAAATTGGTTTTAAAATTTTTAATTGGACCTCCCCAACCCCAAAACCTTTTTGAGGGAGACAGTTCCAAGATTTCCACTCCCCTTTGTGCGAAGAACTGCTTCCTGAAATCACCCTAAACGACCTAGCTCTAATTTTGAGTCAATCTAACAATCTAAAGTAGGACTTCTAAATTGGAAGAGGGCTACCTTCAATGGGATGAAAGGGGATCTAGCCAAGGTGAAATGAAACCAAAGTCTGACAGGAAAAACTGTAACAGAACAATGGGGGAGAGGTTTCAGGTACAGGCTAGGTAAATTCCAACAAGGACGAAATATGTGGGAACCAAAACCAGAGCTCTCTGGATGAGGAAGGAGATAGAGACTATGATGCATCATACACCCTCTTTGTTTCATGTCAGGTGAATTGTAGATGAGTTGAGATGGGAAGTGAAGTGGAAAATAAGACTGGCAAAGAGAGAGCAGAAGAATAGAATGGCAGTTAACATAAAAGGAAACCCAAAACTCTTCTATCAGTATGTAAATAGTAAGCAAGTAGTAAGAGGTAGGGTGGGGCCTATTAGGGACAAAGCAGGTAATATATGCTTAGAGTTGCAGGGCAGGACTAGAATACTTAATGAGTACCTTGAATCGGTGTTTACTAAGGAAGAGGATGCTAACTAAATATCGATAGAAGTGGAGATGGTTGAGGTAATGGATGGGGTGAAAATTGACAGGCTGGCTGTGCTTCGAGTGGATAGTCAGCTGGTCTGGATGGGTTGTATTCCCAAAGGAACTGGGGGTGAAGATAGCAGAAGCGTTTGCCATAATCTTCCAAACTTCCCTAGATATGGGGGAGGTGAAGAGGATTGGGAAGTGGCAGATGTGACACCTTTGTTCAAGAAAGGGTGTAAGGACATTCCCAGTACCTACAGACTGGTCAATTTAACATCAGCGGTGGATAAGATTTTTGAAACAATAAAGGAAAGAATTAACACTCACTTGGAGAGGTTTGAATGAATTAAGGAGAGCCAGTAAGGATTTGCAAAAGGCAGATCTCGTTTGACTAATCCAATTGAGTCTTTTGATGAAGTAACAGAGGTTGATGAAGGGAATGCTATTGTCTGTATGGATTTTAAGAAAGTGTGTGACAAAGTACCACATAAAAGGCTGGTTAACAAAATTGAGGCTCATGGAATAGGAGGGTTAGCTTGGATAAAAATATTGGCTTAAGGACAGTGTGTTGTGGTAAATGGTTGTTTTTCAGACTGGAGGGTGGTTGACAGTGGTGTTCCCCAAGCGTCGGTGCTAGGATCACTGCTTTTTTGATTTTATGTATATAAATGACTTGGATATTTGAATATGATGATATCAGACTTGGAGATGTGGCAGATAGTGAGGATGATACCAATCGAATGCAACAGGACATGGGCTAGCAGAATGAGCAGACAAGTGGAAGTAGAGCATAGCTACCTAACACGAACCCGACGGGACCCGACGACATGTGTCGGGTTCGGGTTGGGTCGGGTCTGGTCTGTCTTCTGGGTCCAAAATTTGGGCTCGGGTCAGGTTGGGCTGGACATGGACAGAGATCAGGACAAACAGAAATCGGAGGTGAGAAGAGTGGGGGGCGCGGTCGCAGTTGGCGGGGCGGGGGTGGGGGGGAAGAAACTACAAGTTCCAACATAAAGCACCCGAGTGAAATTAACCCAACCCTTTACGCTCAAATCTATCAAGTCTGGGAGAAACTGACAAGCCTGGGGAAGATGCCAGTAACTGCAGTAAGTACAGAAACATCAACTGAGTGCCTGCTTTAATCTATACTTGGCCCAAGGATTTAAAATTATCTGGAAATGGGGAGATTAAACTTCCCAACCTGAGTTCTCTGTGGAGATATTTTTTTGTTAATGACATTGGAACTTGATACAGTTCAGAAGCTTGTTTGCTACGTTGCATGATTTGCTGAAGTGAATACTTTTTTTCCCGCGAGTGCTCAGAGTTACGGTGCCTTCGCCTGTTTGAAATCAGTGTTTGTTTTTTTTTCAAACTTTATGATAAGTGAACACAGGTACATCAACAACTGACACCTGTACTCGGTCACAGGTCTAAAGCCTGGCTACCCGACCAAACCTGAATATATGTGTCGGGTTCGGGTCGGGCATTTAAAAAAATTAAAGGACTTGGGCTTGGGTCGGGTTTGGGTTGGCTGTTGTCGGGTCAGGCCTGGGTCGGGTTTTAATTTTATACCCAAGCCAGGCTTTAAGTGGAAGATGGAATTTAATAGAGAAGTGTGAGGTGATGCATTTTGGCAGAAGGGATAGGGAGAGGCAATATAGACGTATTGGCACATACGAACATATGAATTAGGAGCAGGAGTAGGCCACTCATCCCCCTCGAGTCTGCTCTATCATTCAATAAGTTCATGGCTGAACTGATTACTCCACATTACCACCTCCCTCCGATAACCTTCCACCCCCTTGCTTATTTAGAATCTATCTACCTCTGCCTTAAAAATATTCAAAGACTCTGCTTCCACCGCCTTTTGAGGAAGAGAGTTTCAAAGACTCACGAACCTGTGAGAGAAAAAAATTCTCCTCATCTCTGTCTTAAATGGGCGACCCATTATTTTTAAACAGTGACCCCTAGTTCTAGATTCTCCCACAAAAGGAAACATCCTTTCCACATCCACCCTGTCAAGATCCCTCAGGATCATATGTGGTTCAATCAAGTCACCTCTTACTCTTAATTCCAGCAGATACAAGCCTAGCCTGCCCAATCTTTCCTCCTAAGCTAACCAACCCACCCATTCCAGCTATTAGTCTAGTAAACCGTCTCTGAACTGCTTCCAATGCATTTACATCCTTAAATAAGGAGACCAATACTGTACACAGTACTCCAGATGTGGTCTCACCAATGCTCTGTATAGCTGAAGCGTAACCTCCCTACTTTTGTATTCAATTCCCCTCGCAATAAAAATAACATTCTATTAGCTTTCCTAATTACGTGCTGTGCCTGCATACTAACCTTTTACGATTCATGCACTAGGATACCCAGATCCCTCTGCATCTCAGAGTTCTGCAATCTCTCACCATTTAGATAATATGCTTCTTTATTCTTCTTAAATTCAGTTTGAAAGAGTGTGTAGGGACAGAAGGACATTGGGGGGGGGGGGTGCAGGTGCATCAATCTTTGAAGGTGGTAAGACATATTGAGACAGTGGTTAGCAAAGCATATGGGGTATTGGGCTTCATAAATAAAGGCATAGAGTGCAAAAGCAGGGAAGTTATGCTGAACTTTTTAAAAGTCAGGCCCCGCACAGCCTATCGGGTCCAGTTCTGGTCACCGCACTTTCAGAAGGATGTGAGGGTCCTTGAGAGGGTGCAGAGGATATTTACCAGAATGGTTCCAGGGATGAGGGATTTTAGCTACAAGGTTTAGGCTGGAAAAGCTGAGTTCTCCCTGGAGCAAAGACGATTGAGGGTAGATTTGATAGAGGTGTACAAGCTTATGACAGGTTTAGATAAAGTAGACGGATGGTACAAGGTTTAGAGGACACATTTAAGCTTTCGGGCAAGAGATTCGAGGGGAGATGTTAGGAAGAACTTTTTTATGTACTGAATGATAATGACCTGGAATTCGCTGCCTACGAGGATGGTGGAAGTGGAGACGACAAATGATTTCAAAATGAAATTGAATGGGGAACCGGACTGACCGAATTGCTCTATAGAGAGCTAATGTGGACTCGATGGGCCAAATGGCCTCCTTCTGTGCCGTTATGTCTCTACGACTAATTTTAAGGTTATGGCTCCTTGTTCTCGTCTCCCCCACCAGAGGAAATAGTTCCTCTCTGTCTACCTTATCAAATCTTCTTAAACACTGCAATTAGACAACCACTAACTCTTTTTTATATTCAAGGGAATACAAGTCTAATCTATCAAACCCGTCCTCATAATTGTAGCCCCAGTATTACTGGCGTATCTACACTGCCACTAGGCCAGCATATTCTTCCTGAGGTGTGGTGCCCAGAACTGAAAGCAGTGCTCTCAAATGCATCTAACCAGAGCTTTATACACGGTGGCAAAACATCCTAGCCTCCTTGAGATAAAGGCCAACATTCCAATAGCCTTTTACATTATACACCTTTGTACCTGACCATTTTGTTTTGGTGATTTCTGTACTTGGACCCCTAAATTTCTCTGTTCCTTCTTGAAAAGGATGGCTGAGAAAATCTGATGTGCCAGTTAGTTTCTTGGTGAGTTTTCCAGTGGTTCAGCTGTAAATCCCTTGCCCGCAGTTGTGCCTTCGCACGCGCAAAAGCATTTGCACTCTGTGAACCCTAGTTGCATTTCCATCCCACGTTTGTTGGGCAAAGGTATTAAAGATCATGGAACTGAGGAGGGTAGATGAAGGTAAGATACAGATCAGCCATGATCAAATGGAATGACCGAACAAGGCTCGAGGGGCTGAATGGCCTACTCCTGTTACTATTCAATTCCAAATGTAGCTCTTTGCCTCGTTGTAATACATTACAAGGGGAGGCGGTGGTAGTGGCGTTGTGGTATTATCATTGGACTAGTAACCCAGAGTATTGATCTGGGGACATGGGTTCGAATCCCACCACAGCAGAAGGTGGAATTTGAATTTAATTTACAAATCTGGAATTAAAAGCTAGTCAAATGATGGCCATGAAACCATTGTCGATTGTTGTAAAAACTCATCTGGTTCACTAATGTCCTTTGGGAAAGGAAATCTGCTGTCCTTACCTGGTCTGGCCTACATGTGACTCCAGACCCACAGCAATGTGGTTAACTCTTACATGCCCTCTGAAATGGCCTAGCAAGCCACTCAGTTGTACCTAACCGCGACGAAGCCAATAAAAAGGAATGAAACCGGACGGACCACCCGGCATCGACCTCGGCACTGGAAACGACAATGGCAAACCCAGCCCTGTCCACCCTGCAAAGTCCTCCTTACTAACATCTGGGGCCTTGTGCCAAAGGTGGAAGAGCTGTCCCACACACTAGTCAAGCAACAGCCTGACATAGTCATACTCACAGAATCATACCTTACAGACAATGTCCCAAACACTGCAATCACGATCCCTGGGTATGTCCTGTCCCACTGGCAGGACAGACCCAGCAGAGGTGGCGGGACAGTGGTCTACAGTAGGGAGGGAGTTGCCCTGGGAGTCTTCAACATCGACTCCAGACCCCATGAAGTCTCATGGCATCAGGCCAAACGTGGGCAAGGTAACCTTGGAGGAGGCAGTGAGGGTGGCAAGGGCACAAAATGTACTCTGGGCGGGGGACTTCAATGTCCATCACCAAGAGTGGCTCGGTAGCACCACTACTGACCAAGCTGGCCGAGTACTAAAGGACATAGCTGCTAGACTGGGACTGCGGCAGGTGGTGGGGGAGCCAACATGAGGGAAAAACATACTTGACCTTGTCCTCACCAATCTGCCTGCCGCAGATGCTTCTGTCCATGACTGTATTGGTAGGAGTGACCACCGCACAATCCTTGTGGAGACGAAGACCCGCCTTCACATTGAGAATACCGTCCATCGTATTGTGTGGCACTATCACTGTGCTAAATGGGATAGATTTCGAACAGATCTAGCAATGCAAAACTGGGCATCCATGAGGCACTGTGGGCCATCAGCAGCAGCAGAATTGTATTCAACCACAATCTGTAACCTCATGGTCCGGCATATCCCCACGTTACCATTACCATTAAGCCAGGAGACCAACCCTGGTTCAATGACGAGTGCAGGAGGGCATGCCAGGGGCAGCACCAGGCATACCTCAAAAATGAGGTGTCAACCTGGTGAAGCTACAACCCAGGACTACTTGCATGCCAACTGCACAAGCAGCATGCAATAGACAGAGCTAAGCGATCCCATAACCAACAGATCAGATCTAAGCTCTGCAATCTTGCCACATCCAGTCATAAATGGTGGTGGACAATTAAACAACTAACTGCCTCCACAAATAGCCCCATCCTCAATGATGGGGGAGCCCAGCACATCAGTACGAAAGATAAGGCATAAGCATTTGCAACAATCTTCAGCCAGAAGTGCCGAGTTGATGATTCATCTCGGCCCCCACTCCTGAAGTCCCCAACATTACAGATGCCAGACTTCAGCCAATTCGATTCACTCCGCGTGATATCAAGAAACGACTGAAGGCACTGGATACTGCAAAGGCTATGGGTCCTGATAATATCCCGGCAATAGCACTGAAGACCTGTGCTCCAGAACTTGCTGCACCCCGAGCCAAGATGTTCCAGTGTAGCCACAACACTGGCATCTACCCGGCAATGTGGAAAATTGCCCAGGTATGTCCTGTACACAAAAAGCAGGACAAATCCAACCCGGCCAATTACCATCAGTCTACTCTCAATCATCAGTAAAGTGATGGAAGGTGTCATCAACAGTGCCATCAAGCAGCACTTGCTTAGCAATAACCAGCTCAGTGCTGCTCAGTTTGGGTTCCGCCAGGGCCACTCAGCTCCTGACATCATTACAGCCTTGGATCAAACATGGACAAAAGAGCTGAACTCAAGAGGTGAGGTGAGAGTGACTGCCCTTGACATCAAGGCAGCATTTAACCGAGTATGGCATCAGGGAGCCCTAGCAAAACTGAAGTCAATGGGAATCAGGGGGAAAACTCTCTGCTGGTTGGAGTCATACCCAGCGCAAAGGAAGATGGCTGTGGTTGTTGGAGGTCAATCATCTGAGCTCCAGGACATCACTGCAGGAGTTCCTCAGGGTAGTGTCCTAGGCCCTACTATCTTCAGCTGCTTCATCAATGACCTTCCTTCAATCATAAGGTCAGAAGTGGGGATGTTTGCTGATGATTGCACAATGTTCAGCACCATTCACGACTCCTCAAATACTGAAGCAATCCGTGTAGAAATACAGCAAGACCTGGACAATATCCAGATTTGGGTTGATAAGTGGCAAGTAACATTTGCACCACACAAGTGTCAGGCAATGACCATCTCCAACAAGAGAGAATCTAACCATCTCCCCTTGACATTCAATGGCATTACCATCGCTGAATCCCCCACTATCAACATTCTAGGGGCTACCATTGACCAGAAACTGAACTGGAGTAGCCATATAAATACCGTGGCTACAAGAGCAGGTCAGAGGCTAGGAATCCTGCGGCGAGTAACTCACCTCCTGATTCCCCAAAGCCTGCCCACCATCTACAAGGCGCAAGTCAGGAGTGTGATGGTATATTCTCCACTTGCCTGGATGAGTGCAGCTCCAACAACACTCAAGAAGCTCAACACCATCCAGAACAAAGCAGCCTGCTTGATTGGCACCCCATCTACAAACATTCACTCCCTCCACCACCGACGCACAGTGGCAGCAGCGTGTACCATCGACAAGATGCACTGCAGCAATGCACCAAAGCTCCTTAGACAGCACCTTCCAAACCCGCGACCTCTACCACCTCGAAGGACAAGAGCAGCAGATGCATGGGAACACACCACCTGCAAGTTCCCCACAAATCCACACACCATTCTGACTTGGAACTATATCGCCGTTCCTTCAGTGTCGCTGGGTCAAAAACCTGGAACTCCCTTCCTAACAGCACTGTGGGTGTACCTACCCCACATGGACTGCAGTGGTTCAAGAAGGCAGCTCACCACCACCTTCTCAAGGGCAATTAGGGATGGGCAATTAATGCTGGGATAGCCAGCGACGCCCACATCCCATGAATGAAAAAAAAACTGGCACCCTGGCTAAGAGCTACTAATGCTCCACATTGCACAGGACACATGTACCAGCTGAGCCATCTGAACACAAGCTGCTCAAATCTCTTCAACCACTGGAAAAGCTGCTCTCGGCAACAGAGCATTCACACGTGTCAGACTACGGTGCACTACTGCATTCGTGAGAAACACATTTCCCTGCTATATCTCGGAGTTAGGGGGCGTGATTCCTCATTGCACACGGGTTGTTGTGCAATTACCCATTGTTAGTCAGTCGGAGGAAGCTGCCAATGTCTTATTTATGTAGAAAAATGCAAATGAACAGGTAGTTTTTGTTTAGATCCCATCAGTCAATGAAAACCATTTGTTAAATTGATCTATTTTGTAAACTGTTTGAATTAGAGAGGGCATAATCCAATGCTTGTCAAGAGTTTAGTCAATTTTCTCATCTTATTCTGAGTCTGCCTTGCATTCAAAGGAGATGATGATTCCCTGAGCGCTCATCTCATGCTCAAATGTACCATTTAGACCAAAGAGGTTGCAGGTTTGTGCACAGGCTGTACTGTCAGCTGGTCTTAAGTTGGGTATGAGAGCTGGCCTCAACAACACTGGGCCAGGGACAGGTTTAGCCAAGGTTGCACCTCCTGGCTCTCCTGTCCAGCAACCTTTGCTGCTAAATGCACATGTGGATATCAGAAGAAGAGGGGATCGGACTCGGCTTTGATGCCACTGTAGGTGAATAGCTGGCTGGCAACCAAAAAATGGCCACTTGGATGAGGTACAGAAAGATGGATGTTCTGACACAAATCAGTGCATTTAGCAGAGGAGCCTACGAATATCAGTTACAGATTGGGAAGAGATGACAACATTAGCGGCAAGTGCTACTAAGGAGACCTGATTTGTGAAAGAAGGACAAACTTTTTTTGTCCATTATAGAGTGCTGCCTCTTTAATAATGCCCACAGTACATATTCCTGATATGCATCCATGCCTTTGTTATCTACAGACTTGACAATTCCAATGCTCTCCACACTGGCTTCCCACCTACCACAATTCAGAAACTTAAACTCATTCAAAACTCTGCTGTCTGTATCCTAACACCAATCAGATCAAAGCTGTGCAGTCCTGCCACAGCCTGTCATGAATGATGTTGGACAGTTAAACAACTAACTGGAGGGGGTGTCAGAAACAGCTCCATCCTTAATGATAGGGGAGCCCAGCACATCAGTGCAAAGGACAAGGACCTCTACCACCTAGAAGGAAAAGAACAGCAGATACATGGAAACACCACCACACATTAAACAATATATAAAGAAAATGTCAGGGGCTGGGGAGTCAATCCATGACTAACCTAATCTCACAGTTTAATGATCGTTATCAACTGAGAGTTAGGGTCAATTAACTGGTCAAATTGAATACACTGTTCACTCACTTTTATCTAGCTGACTTAAAGATGAAGACCTGAAAAAATAATCTGGAACTCACTCCCAATATAGATATTCTATATTATATTCCATATAAAAACTGACTAGATTACAGTCTCTAACTCATGCCCAGGTATCTATTCTATGTCAAGAAATGCTGGATTCACTCAGCAGGTCTGGCAGCATCTGTGGAAAGAGAAGCAGAGTTAACGTTTCGGGTCAGTGACCCTTCTTCGGAACTGACAAATATTAGAAAAGTCACAGATTATAAACAAATGAGGTGGGGGTTGGGCAAGAGATAACAAAGGAGAAGATGCAGATTGGACCAGGCCACATAGCTGACCAAAAGGTTACGGAGCAAAGGCAAACAATATGTTAATGGTGTTTTGAAAGACAAAGCATTAGTACAGATTAGGTGTGAATATACTGAATATAGAACATCAGCAAGTGCAAACCTGAAGAAAAACAACCTGAAAAAAACAGTGGGTAAGCAAACTGAACAAACTAAGATGAAATGAAATAAATGCAAAAAATGTAAAAAGGAATGCAAACAAAAAAAGGAAGAAAAAATAACTAAAAATGACTAAAAATGAAAGTAAAGTGGGGGGCTGTCATGCTCTGAAATTATTGAACTCAATGTTCAGTCCGGCAGGCTGTAGTGTGCCTAATCGGTAGATGAGATGCTGTTCCTCGAGCTTGCGTTGATGTTCACTGGAACACTGCAGCAATCCCAGGACAGAGATGTGAGCATGAGAGCAGGGGGGAGTGTTGAAATGGCAAGCAACCGGAAGCTCAGGGTCCTGCTTGCGGACTGAGCGGAGATGTTCCGCAAAGCGGTCACCCAGTCTGCGCTTGGTCTCCCCAATGTAGAGGAGACCACACTGTGAGCAGCGAATACAGTATACTACATTGAAAGAAGTACAAGTAAATCGCTGCTTCACCTGAAAGGAGTGTTTGGGGCCTGGGATAGTGAGGAGAGAGGAGGTAAATGGGCAGGTATTACACCTCCTGCGATTGCAAGGGAAGGTGCCCTGGGACGGGGACGAGGTGGTGGGGGTAATGGAGGAGTGGACCAGGGTGTCGCGGAGGGAACGATCCCTTCGGAATGCTGACAGGGGAAGGGAGGGGAAGATGCGACTGGTAGTGGCATCACGCTGGAGGTGGCGAAAATGGCGGAGGATGATCCTTTGGATATGGAGGCTGGTGGGATGAAAAGTGAGGACAAGGGGAACCCTGTCACGGTTCTGGGAGGGAGGGGAAGGGGTGAGGGTAGAGGTGCGGGGAATGGGTCGGACACGGTTGAGGGCCCTGTCAACCACAGTGGGGGGAAATCCTCGGTTGAGGAAAAAGGAGGTCATATCAGAAGCACCGTCATGGAAGGTAGCATCATCAGAGCAGATGCGTCGGAGACGGAGAAACTGGGAGAATGGAATGGAGTCCTTACAGGAGGTAGGGTGTGAAGAAGTGTAGTCGAGGTAGCTGTGGGAGTCAGTGGGCTTATAATGGATATTGGTAGACAACCTATCCCCAGAGATGGAGACAGAGAAGTCGAGGAAGGGAAGGGAAGTGTCAGAGATGGACCATGTAAAGGTGAGAGAAGGGTGGAAATTGGAAGCAAAGTTGATAATGTTTTCGAGTTCGGGGCGGGAGCAGGAAACGGCACCGATATAGTCATCAATGTACCGGAAAAAGAGTTGGGGGAGGGGGCCTGAGTAGGACTGGAACAAAGAATGCTCGACATATCCCACAAAAAGACAGGCATAACTAGGACCCATGCGGGTACCCATAGCGACACCTTTTACTTGAAGGAAGTGCGTGGAGTTGAAGGAGAAGTTGTTCAATGTGAGAACAAGTTCAGCCAGGCGGAGGAGGGTGGTGGTGGATGGGGACTGGTTGGGCCTCTGTTCCAGGAAGAAGCGGAGAGCCCTCAAACCATCCTGGTGGGGGATGGAGGTGTAGAGCGATTGGACGTCCATAGTGAAGAGGAGGCGGTTGGGACCAGGAAACTGGAAATTGTCAAAATGACGTAGGGCGTCAGAAGAGTCACGGATGTAGGTGGGAAGAGACTGGACCAGCGGAGAAAAGATAGAGTCTAGATAGGAAGAAATAAGTTCAGTTGGGCAGGAGCAGGCTGACACAATGGGTCTGCCGGGACAGTCCCGTTTGTGGATTTTGGGAAGGAGATAGAAGCGGGCTGTCCGGGGTTGCGGGACTATGAGGTTGGAAGCTGTAGAGGGAAGATCTCCAGAGGAGATGAGGTCAGTGACAGTCCTTTGGACGGTGGCTTGATGTTCGGTGGTGGGGTCATGGTCCAGAGGGAGGTAGGAAGAGGTGTCTGTGAGTTGGCGTTGAGCTTCTGCAAGGTAGAGGTCGGTACGCCATACAACAACAGCACCACCCTTGTCTGCAGGTTTGATGACCATGTCGGGGTTAGACCTGAGAGAACGGAGTGCCTCAAGTTCAGAGGGGGACAGGTTAGAGTGAGTGAGGGGGGCAGAGAAATTGAGACGACTAATGTCTCGCCGACAGTTTTCAATGAAGAGATCAAGAGCGGGTAAGAGGCCAGGGTGAGGGGTCCATGTAGAGGGAGAATGCTGGAGGCGGGTGAATGGGTCTGCTGGTCGGGGGGAGGACTCCTGGTCAAAGAAGTGAGCCCGGAGGCGGAGGCGACGGAAGAAGAGCTCAACGTCATGCTGAGCGCGAAATTCATTGAGGTGGGGGCGTAAAGGGATAAAACTGAGTCCTTTGCTGAGTACAGAACGCTCAGCATCAGAGAGGGGGTGGTCAGAGGGTATAGTGAATACACGGCAAGGGGTCAGATCAGAAGGGGTGGGGTCAGAGGGAAGTGAAGCGGAAGGAGGATCTGGAGGGGCATTAGTCCCCATCAGCTGCTGGAGCTTGCGTTCCTTAACACCTGAAAGGAAGAAAAAAAGTTTTTTGTTAATGCGTCGGATGAGACGTAAGATGAGATGAAACTGCAGAGTAGAACAGATTTGAGATAAGGTGAGACGGTGCTGCTGGAGAGAGAGGTCCAGTGTGTGCATATGGCGGCGCATAGCACTGAGTGTAGATCTCAGGATGCGGCGAGAGTAGCAGTCCGAGGAACGTTGTATTTCTCGGAGATACCTGTGATCCTGGGTGGTTTCAAAGCATGATGGGTGAAACTGCAGTTGGAATCCACGTGGAATCAGTCGGAGCCGGAGACAGTCACTGAGGAAGGAGATGTGGCTGTGAAAACGAGTTTTGGTAGATACCTTATCAAACACCAGGAGGGAAATAGAAAGCAATGAAGGTGAACAAGGTAAAAGAGACAAACGAAAATCCCGTCGGAGAGAAGAGCAGAACTTCTTCAAGGTAGGCATTCCTGGAAGAGAAGTGGCAGTGAATTAAACACTAAAATAAAAGCAAAATACTGCGGATGCTGGAAATCTGAAACAAAAACAAGAAATGCTGGATTCACTCAGCAGGTCTGGCAGCATCTGTGGAAAGAGAAGCAGAGTTAACGTTTCGGGTCAGTGACCCTTCTTCGGAACTGACAAATATTAGAAAAGTCACAGGTTATAAACAAATGAGGTGGGGGTTGGGCAAGAGATAACAAAGGAGAAGATGCAGATTGGACCAGGCCACATAGCTGACCAAAAGGTCACGGAGCAAAGGCAAACAATATGTTAATGGTGTTTTGAAAGACAAAGCATTAGTACAGATTAGGTGTGAATATACTGAATATAGAACATCAGCAAGGGCAAACCTGAAGAAAAACAACCTGAAAAAAACAGTGGGTAAGCAAACTGAACAAACTAAGATGAAATGAAATAAATGCAAAAAATGTAAAAAGGAATGCAAACAAAAAAAGGAAGAAAAAATAACTAAAAATGACTAAAAATGAAAGTAAAGTGGGGGGCTGTCATGCTCTGAAATTATTGAACTCAATGTTCAGTCCGGCAGGCTGTAGTGTGCCTAATCGGTAGATGAGATGCTGTTCCTCGAGCTTGCGTTGATGTTCACTGGAACACTGCAGCAATCCCAGGACTCCATTCCATTCTCCCAGTTTCTCCGTCTCCGACGCATCTGCTCTGATGATGCTACCTTCCATGACGGTGCTTCTGATATGACCTCCTTTTTCCTCAACCGAGGATTTCCCCCCACTGTGGTTGACAGGGCCCTCAACCGTGTCCGACCCATTCCCCGCACCTCTACCCTCACCCCTTCCCCTCCCTCCCAGAACCGTGACAGGGTTCCCCTTGTCCTCACTTTTCATCCCACCAGCCTCCATATCCAAAGGATCATCCTCCGCCATTTTCGCCACCTCCAGCGTGATGCCACTACCAGTCGCATCTTCCCCTCCCTTCCCCTGTCAGCATTCCGAAGGGATCGTTCCCTCCGCGACACCCTGGTCCACTCCTCCATTACCCCCACCACCTCGTCCCCGTCCCAGGGCACCTTCCCTTGCAATCGCAGGAGGTGTAATACCTGCCCATTTACCTCCTCTCTCCTCACTATCCCAGGCCCCAAACACTCCTTTCAGGTGAAGCAGCGATTTACTTGTACTTCTTTCAATGTAGTATACTGTATTCGCTGCTCACAGTGTGGTCTCCTCTACATTGGGGAGACCAAGCGCAGACTGGGTGACCGCTTTGCGGAACATCTCCGCTCAGTCCGCAAGCAGGACCCTGAGCTTCCGGTTGCTTGCCATTTCAACACTCCCCCCTGCTCTCATGCTCACATCTCTGTCCTGGGATTGCTGCAGTGTTCCAGTGAACATCAACGCAAGCTCGAGGAACAGCATCTCATCTACCGATTAGGCACACTACAGCCTGCCGGACTGAACATTGAGTTCAATAATTTCAGAGCATGACAGCCCCCCACTTTACTTTCATTTTTAGTCATTTTTAGTTATTTTTTCTTCCTTTTTTTGTTTGCATTCCTTTTTACATTTTTTGCATTTATTTCATTTCATCTTAGTTTGTTCAGTTTGCTTACCCACTGTTTTTTTCAGGTTGTTTTTCTTCAGGTTTGCACTTGCTGATGTTCTATATTCAGTATATTCACACCTAATCTGTACTAATGCTTTGTCTTTCAAAACACCATTAACATATTGTTTGCCTTTGCTCCGTGACCTTTTGGTCAGCTATGTGGCCTGGTCCAATCTGCATCTTCTCCTTTGTTATCTCTTGCCCAACCCCCACCTCATTTGTTTATAATCTGTGACTTTTCTAATATTTGTCAGTTCCGAAGAAGGGTCACTGACCCGAAACGTTAACTCTGCTTCTCTTTCCACAGATGCTGCCAGACCTGCTGAGTGAATCCAGCATTTCTTGTTTTTGTTTCAGATTTCCAGCATCCGCAGTATTTTGCTTTTATCTATTCTATGTATAAGCCATCAAACTCCTTAATTAGATTCCAGCCTGTAACTCACTATTGGGTACCTATTATTCTATACAAACTATCCAAACTGTCCTGATTAAATTCCAGCCTGTAACTCATCTTTGGGTATCCCTTGTACTATATATAAGCCATCCCTGGGAGTGAGTTACAGGCTGAAATCGCATCAGTTTTTTTATATGGAAGTGAGTTCTAGATTAATTTTTCAGGTTTTCATCTCTAAGTCAGCTAGATAAAAGTGAGTGAACATTGTATTCAATTTGACCAGTTAATTGACCCTAACTCTCAGTTGATAACCATCATTAAACTGAGATTAGGTTAGTCATGGAATGACTGCCCAGCTCCTGACATTTTCTTTATATATTGTTTAATCTGTGGAGGATTTAATTCTCTTTTCCCTGAAGCGATTGCTCTCCATTGACGCTGACAAGTTCATATTACAGCTTGTTCTATGACCTTCATAAGGGACAGTGATTTGGAATGCTGAATCTTGTGTCACTCACCTGGCTTTCTAATAAATACTGGATGCTGTAGGGACACTCCAATGCAAAACCCTTCCCTATTTGCTGAACACAATGGATAGCCTAGAGCCTGTCAGTTTTTAAAATTCATTCCTGGGATGTGAGCAATGCATCCCGCAATCCCTAATTGCTCTTGAGTAGGAAATTATCACAGGCTGATTGGATTCGACCATGTTGCTCACTCCTGGGCTTAAACATCTGAAGCTCTTGGTTGGATTGAAGCCTCTGGTGTTATATACATCTTTAATGATATTTTAGTTATTCTGTTAGACATAATGAGCTGCCCTCATCCTAACGCGCATCGAGTCCCATTCACTTATCATCGCTGTGCTCGCTGACCTTGAGTGGTTCCCATTCCAGGAAGTTCTTGATTTCAGAATTTTAATCCTTGTTTACAAATGCCTCCATGGCCTTTCCCCTCCCTATCTCTGTAAACTCTGAGATCTCTACACCCCCTTCAATACTGTGTTCCTCCCTGATTTTAATTACTTCACCGTCCGTACCTATAGCTGCCGATAGGCCCTAAGGTCTGGAATTTTCCCTGAAGCTCTCCACCTCTCTTTCTCTCCTCGTCTCTGATGCTCCTTAACCCATCTTTGACCAAGCTTTGGCCACATGTCCTAATATCTCCTTACGTAGCTCTGTGTTAGATTTTGTTTGATAATGGTGCTGTAAAGTGCCGTGGGATGTTTTACTGTGTTAAAGGCACCATATAAATGCAAGTTGTTGTAATGGGTGTTTTCGACTAACACTTCAGTACTTAAGGAGTGCTGCGTTGTCATGAGATGTTAAGTTGAGGCTCAGTCTATCCTCCACATGGCACTTTCTGAAGAATGAATTCTTGTGTCCTCGACAACATTCTGTGCTCAGTCAGTAGTTCACCTCATTGTTTTTGTGGTACCTTGGCACCACATTGTGTTACATAATAACAGTGATTGCTTTTAGGAATATAGGAACCGCTCGAGCTGTCCAACATTCAATTAGACCATTGGATGTGTGTCTTAACTCTACCTGCCTTGGTTCCATATTCTTTGTCTAACAAAAATCTAGCAATCTCTTTTTGGAATTTTCAGTTGATGACCCCCCCCCCCCCACCTCCCCCTCACCTCCCCCCCACCTCCCCACCTCCCACAGCCTCAACAGCTTTTTGTGGGAGAGAGTTCCAGATTTCCACTACCCTTTGTTTGAGGAAGTGCTTTCTGACATCACCTCTGAATGGCCTAGCTCTAATTTTAAGCTATGCTCCCTTGTTCTGGATTCAGAGTTTCCATTTACCCCACCAACTCCTTTGATCATTTTAAACACCTCAATTGGAAATCCCCTTCATCTTCTACATTCAAGGGAATACAAGCCTTGTCTATGTAATCGAGCCCCATAATTTAACCCCTTTAGTCCTGGTATTAACTCATCTAATTGACAGGATTGGATAGTTTATATATCGAACAAGGAATACCCAATGGCTGAGTTACATGCTGGAATTTAAACAGGGGTGGGGGGGGGGGGGGTGGTGTCAGATCGTTAGTATATAGAATATTGTGTACTTAGAAATGAGTACAAAATTATGACAGGTTTTGATAGAGTAAAAAAGGAGAAACTGTTTCCACTGGCAGAAGGGACAGTAACAAAAGGACACAGATTTAAGATAATTGGCAAAAAAATAGGGGAGGTGAGGAAAACTCTTTTTATGGAGTGAGTTGTAATGATCTGGAATGCACCATCTGAAAGGATGTTGGAAGCAGATTCAATAGTAACTTTCAAAAAGAATTTGGGTAAATACTTGTAGGGAAGAAAATTGCAGAGCTATGGGGAAAGAGAAGCGGGAGTAGGATTAATTAGATAGTTCCTTCAAAGAGCCAGCACAGAAACAGTGGGCCGAGTGGCCTCCTTCTGTGCTGCATAATTGTATCATTGCATGTGAGCTATTTTGGGACATATTTGAGAGCGAGCGTTATGCAAAGCTATTTGTTTTTACTACACATCTATTAAGAAATATATTGGAGTTAATTACAGGCACTGTGTAGTAATTGCCTAAAATATAAATGGAGCAGAAGCCGATTGCCTTGGAGGGGAGCCCTGCTTTCACATTGTCCAGGGGAAAGGGAGATGCAGCAAAATACAAATAAACAATCGCCAGAGTATTTCAGTGCTTCTCAGATTCACAGCTCTTGTCAAATATTCCCTGATAGAACTATCAGGGAACAGGATGATCATGCTACAGGTCAGAGAGCTAAGTGTGCGGAGACTGATCGATTGGCAAAGGGAAGATGTCTTGTGCTACTGCAGTCTGCAGGCTCCTGGATCTAAACTTCAGACATTATTCTCTGTCATCCTCCACCTGAGAATAACCTTAGAATTCCTGTTGTGTGTCATTTCGGTCACCTTGTACTACTGTTTGTAGGTACAAGGATGTGTTGGTATTGCAAATGAGGATATTACTGTTGCCATTGACGCAAAGACTGCCGCCAGTCCCTTAAGCTGCAATTTATAATTCAGGAGGATTTAATTTAAATGGCAAATTTGTCACACAATTCAACAATTACTTTCCATCCAGCTCCTGTTTTAAGACCCAATCTGTCTATGACCCTACTCAGAATTCATGTTGCTCTACTCCCTACTGCATTGTAATACAATTCCTTTTTAAATGTTTCAACTAATTGGATAATTACTGGAGCGTTTGGCGGTTCATTCATAAGTTAATGACCCCCACAAGAAGAATTCACAACAACATCAACAACTTGTATATATATAGCAGCTTGAACAGAGTAGAGTGTCCCAAGCACTGCAACAGAATCATTATCAAACAAAATTTGACACTGAGCCACATCAGGAACTATTAGGACAGATGACCAAATGTTGGTCAAGAGGTAAGTTTTAAGGTAGGTCTTAAAGAAGAAGGGAATGGTAAAGAGGTAGAGAGGTATAGGCAGGGAATTCCAGAGCTCAGGGCTTTGACAGTGAAGGGACAGCGGACAATGGTGGAATGATTAAAATTGGGGGTGCGCAAGAGGCCAGAATTGGAGTAGAGCAGAGATTTTGGAGGGTTAAGGGCTGGAAGAGATTGCAGAGATAGGGAGGGGCAAGGTCATGGAGGGATTTGAAAACAAGGAAGAAAATTTTAAAATTGAGGCATTGCAAATTGGGAGCCAATGTAAGTCAGTGATGAGTGAACAGGACTATATTACAGTAAGGTTTAGTTCTTGGCTTCTTTAGTTTATCATTGTGTTCTTTGGTTTTCCATGAATTATATCTGCACAACAACAATTTATATTTGTGCAGCGCCTTTAACATAATAAAATGTCCCAAAGCTTTACAGGAGCATTATAAAACAAAGTATGACACCGAGCCACAAAGAGATATTTTGGCAGATGACCAAAGGCTTGGTCAAAGAGGTAGGTTTTAAGGAGTGTTTAAAGGAGGAAAGTGACGTAGAGAGGAGGAGAGGTTTAGAGAGGGAATTCCAGAGCTTGGGGCCGAGGCAACTGAAAGCTTAGCCACCAAAAGTGCAGTGATTAAAATCAGGGATGCACAAGAGGCCAGAATTAGAGGACCGCAAATATCTTGGGAGGGTTGTGGGGCTGGAGGGGATTACACAGAGATAAGGAGGGGTGAGGCCATGGAGGGATTTGGAAACAAGGAAGAGAATTTTAAAATCAAGATGTTGCTTGACTAGGAGCCAATATAGGTCAGCAAGCAAAGAGGTGATGGGGGAATGGGACTTGGTGCGTGTTAAGACAGGGGCAGCAGATTTTTGGATGACCTCAGGTTGACAGAGGGTAGAATTTGGGCGACCAGCCAGGAGTGTGCATGTACTGCATCATTTTAAGGTTTGAATCTTACCTCCTCCCTGTAATCATTTCATTGCATGCAGATTAGTCCCTTGCTTAAGAAGGTAAGGAAAGAGAACAGGTTTCTTGGCTTATTAAACTCATTCACTTCACAATCCATGGTCAATTAACCCAATCAGAGGCTCTATTCAATATCCTGTAGCAGCTCCAACCACAGATAAACCCCTAAGGAGATAAAGCTCAGTGAAATTTCTACCCTGTCCCCCCATTTGCAATCCAATCAAACTCCAAAACATTTATCAACCACAGCACCATGCTCCACCTAGTACTTCATCTGCCTAGTTTCGGAAGGTTGTAAGTTTAAGTCCCACTCCAGAGACTTGAACATTTAGTCTCGAATGACACTTCAGTGAGGCACTGAGGGAATGCTGCACTGTTGATGATGATAAACTCTGCCTGTCCATTCAGATGGACATTCAAAGATCCCACGGTATTATTTGAAGTAGAGCAGTGCGTTCTCCTGGTCTCCTGGCCGACAGGCATCCCTCAAACAACACCACCAAATTTAGTATCAAATTGGACTGAATTTTTGTCATGGAGGCAGGAAATAGGAGCAGGGTTTGTTTTCGGGTCACAAACCCACCTCTGGTGGGAAGCTGATTAAAGTTAAGATTTTCACGTGGGTGAGCCCTTAATTGATATGGAGATGGGTTTCCTGTCCAATTAGAGCCAGTGGGGGCGGGAACGGAGGTGGGTCAGATGAAGTGTGGGACTGGGAGAGGAGGAGGGAGGTCTTCTTCCCAGAGGGTGGCAGGAGGAGGCCACCTTATTGTGCAGCAAGGGCACCTCACTGTTCAGGGCCATCTCCCTCCACCTCCTCTTCCTGCTCCTCTCTCACCTCCTGCTCCTCCCCTAATGAGCTGCCTACTTCCAGGGCCTCAACATCCTCAATGTCCACACCTCTCTGGAGGGCCATGTTATGGAGAGCACAGCAGACCATCACAATGAGTGAGGCCCTTACAGGAGGGTATTGGAGGGTGCCATCTGACCAGTCCAGAGACTGAAATCGAATCTTCAGAGCCTGATGGCCTGCCCAATGGTTGTCCTACTGAGCAGGTGGCATAGGTTGTAATACCTCAAAGCCTCTGGGGCTCCCATAGAGGGGTGAGTAGCCATGCCTTCAAGGGCTTGTCCCCTAGGATCCATCCACGCACTTTGGGAGTTGGAGTGAAGGTCTGATGCAGTCTGGACTGGCGGAAGGATGAAGGAGTCATGGCAGCTGCCAAGAAAACGAGTGCACACATGGAGGAAGCTCATCAACCTGAAACATTAACTCTGCTTGTCTCTCCACAGATGCTGCCAGCCTACTGAATATTTCCAGTATCTTCTGTTTTGAGTATTGGAGGAAGCAGTTGTTGTGGTCACAGACCAGTTGAACGTTGAAGCAGTGGAAGCCTTTTCTCTTGATGAATCTCAATAGGAGTTTTGATAGCTACATGGGTGAAATCGATGATGCTCTGCACCTGGGGGAATCCAGCGATGGTGGTGAAACCCAATGACCTCTGTCACTGCGAGGCTGTGTCTGTCGTGAAACGAATGCACTGTCCATCTGTGGCAAAGAAGGCATTGGTGACCTGTGAGTGGTGTGCAGCCATTTGCAAGATGCCACAAGTCCACAGCTGATCCTTGGAAGGACTCAGAAGCAAAGAAGTTCAAGGCCACAGTGACTATGATGGCTGCTGGAAGGGCATGGTGACCAGTGCTGTGAGGTGCAAGGTCTTTGGCGACGAGGTCACAGATGTCTGTGACCATCTGCCTGGAGTGTCGGAGTGTCCTTCGAAACTGGGTCTTGGTCATCCCCAGGTAGCTCTGTCTTTGGCAGTAGTTCCTGTGATGATGGTATGGTCTACATTGTCTTCCTATCCCTTTTTCCTCTCTCATTCCCTCCTACTGCTACGGGTTCACCTTTCCTGTAGACAGAGATGCCCCTGATCGTCGCTCGTTCCAAAATCTGACAGTTGTTACGACTAGGTGAGAAAGGTGTCTAGGGGTCTTTTGCTGTCTTCACCTGGTCTTATTGTAACAGGGTTTACTTTTAAACACACTGTGTTTTGAGCTCCCCCTTTGTGAATCCTTATTCACAGCTTTGCAATTATAAGACAAAGAAACCAATTCACACAGGTTTTCTGAGGTTTAAAGGAGAAAGATGAACTTTTATTACAACTTCAACTTAAACTCTAATATGGTTCACGCCAACGAGTATACAGCACACCCACGCTAGCATGCACATGCGATACACACATGCAAATAGGCACAGAAAAGAGAGGAAAATATGGTAGAGAGGGGCTTGAGGCAATATCAGAAGAGTTTCTTGTTTACTGTGCTTTGAGCTCACTTGATTGTAGATAGTTTTGCTGTTCATCGGGGCTCAGTGTTCTTCTCTAACCTTGTTCACATAGGAGACTTTTCTCTCTTTGAGGTTCATGTGTTTTCACAAGATTAAATTCCGTGGGAAAGAGATGGAGGCAGGCAGGACTGGGTAGGAGGTTCTGTTCCAACCGGGAGCACACAGCTTTTTCATTTTAAACACTGTTTTCTCCAATTTAAAACTCTCAGTTCAAACTTCTGCAACAGCCAGTTAGTCATGTGACTAAAACTGGTCTGACCATTCTTCCGTGTATTGGGGAAACAATGACTGGGTCTCCATTGTTCCAACACTATCTGTTACTATGCAAATGTCTTTCCAATCCGGGGCTTGCAATTTTAATTTTTAATGTTCCTGTGGTGAAATAATGTGTGCCTCAGTCTTGGCAGGTGGGGGGTTTGCCTGACACAGTCATCACCCCATTGCCAGCTGCAGCCTTCCTTTTGGACAGGTGACCAGCCAATTGTCCTTGGCAGGCTTACCCCCTGCTCTTCTGCCCCCCCCCCCCGTGATGCCAGCGGGCGGTGACAATCCCACTCAATGCGTGAGCACTGAGTGCCCACTCTCCCCGCCACCTGCGCAGCACCAAGGACACCTCCTTACGAAAGGGTGAGTCCCTCTTTGCACTGCTGACCCTCTGATGGGGCCAGGGTGATACCCTGGGGCAGCCATGGCAGGCTCCCCACTCTGTACCCACCTCCCATCAGCAAATCTGCAACAGACAATGCCTGAAACCTTTGAACCCTCTTCAAAATTCCACCCTTCAAAGTTAAGAAGCTCTTAACGAGCCTATAAACTACTTTAATTGGCCTCAATGGGGAGGAGAGTGAGATCCCTGTCTCACCCTTCCCGTATCCCCCACCCCCTGAAACTGACACGCTGGCCGACGCCAGCAATTTCAGGCCGCACCCACTTCTGTTCCCAATTTCACCCCAGAGATAACGCTCCTGTGAAGCAGCTTGGGGCATTTTATGACTTTAACGGCTCTATATAAATGCAAGTTGTTTTTGTTGCACATCAAGAAGGCAATTCATTTGCTGTAAAAACATTTTGGGATGTCCTGAAGATATGATTAGGTTCTATAGCAGTGCAAGTTCTATTTATTACCTTTCACTTTCGGATACTGACTGACCTGCTGTGGAGTTTGAGCACGTTCCATTTTTACTTTGGGGAAAATCAGAGAGAAAGAAACAAAGGCTTTGCATTTAAATGGCAATTTATCACATCTCTCAGAAATATCCCAACACACTTTACATAAGAGAACCCTAGAAATTACAACACAGATCAGGGTAATTTCACCTGTGCATCTGTTAGCTCCTCTACATTATTTCCCAAATACCTTTTACATTCCTTTCCGAATCTTTATCTAATGCTCTTTTAAATCATGTTATTGTCTGCCCCGATAGTTACTTGAGGTGAAATGTTCCTTCTTCAAATAACCTTCTGTAAAAAAATCTTCCAGCTTCACTTCATTGTTTCTAGCCCAGCATTATCCAACAGAACTTGCCGATCAGTCTCGTGTGACTAAAGTGGACACCGTTTTAGCCACATGTGCTTATTTTAGTAGAAAACGCCTTGTACACAATATGGGTCCATGCACTTCACACGGGTATATTTACTTAACAAATGCCCACCACCGTGCAGTAACCAAAGGGGTAAAGCCCTCACAATGATCATAAAATACTCATGCACTCTACTTTTCATCGAACATTTTACCAACAAATGCACAAAAAGGTTAAATAATCCAGAGAACATGAATTCCAATCCTACCATGGCAGTTTGAGAATTTGAATTATGTTTTTAAAAATCTGGAAATAAAAATGCTCCCTGTCTGTTACCCCACCTGTCTACAAAATATGCAAAATCATCCCAAATTCTTTGCTAAAACTGAGAATCTTCCAATGATGTTTGTTTCAACCAAATAACATCCTTTTGCTCTGCTGCTTATGACTGAATCACCAACTGCCTCTGTCAGGAAGACCTCTTTTGACTAAAGTAGCTGGACCTTTGGATGTTCCATCCAGCTGTGAAACCCCAAACTATTAATCAGACACCAGCTTACAGCATCCTTCTCGAACATGTGCCTCCTACAATGCCCCAGTTTGAGCTTCTGCAAAGTACCAATATCATCCACAATAGAACCTAATCATCTTGCACATACATTGTTTGTAATGTCATTCACTGTGGCATCTTGCTTGGGTCCCAGTGTGGAATTCTCTAAGACTAATTTATTCTCTTACCTGGGAAATGTATTATTTTACACACGACATTATTGAGATCCTTCCCTTTCCTAGCTGACCACTATTAAGGGGATGGGGGAGGGAATCGTGTTGAAGGTTGTTCTTCTTTCTGATGCACCTTTATTAATGAATCCAGCTTTCCTGCTGATTCTGTTGGTGGATGTGCTACCCAGTGTAGAATGGAGAAATGCAGATCAGGCACTCCATTTAAATATTTTTTTCAAATCTTTCATTCATGGGATGTGGGTGTTGCTGGCCAGCATTCATTGTTCATTGCTAGCACCCTTGAGATGGTGGTGGTGGTGAGCTGCCTTCTTGAACTGCTGCAGTCTGTGTGGTGAAAGTACTCCCACAGGGTGTAGGGAGTTCCAGGATTTTGACCCAGTAACGATAAAGGAATGGCCAATATATTTCCATGTCGGGATGGTTTGTGACTTGGAGGAGAATGTGGTGGTGATGTTCCCATGCGCCAGCTGTCTATGTCCTTCTAGGTGGTGGAGTTCTCGGGTTTAGGTGGTGCTGTCAAAGATGCCTGAGCTAGTTGCTGCCGTTCATTCTGTAGGTAGTACACACTGCAGCCATGGTGCGCGAGCAGCAGCGGTCACAGCTTTGGCAGGTACTGTCGAAGGAGTCATGTCAAGTTGCTGCAGTACATCTTGTAGATGGTACACTCTGCATACATTCTGTGTTGCAGTTCTCCGTCCTCCCTCTCTCTAGCCAGACAAAGTTTCCTGATGATCCCATACAGAACTGCCAACTACCTATGAAACTCTCCTAACATCCGCTTCGCTCTTTATATTACAAACGCAACCAGAGGCAACATAACCTCTTCTATTAACCTTGTCTGTTTGCCGCTGCTTACAATTAGACCAACCTTCCCTCAGGTCACATTTTGCTAAATATTCCAGTTACCGTATATGCTGTAGATCTAACTCAACACTTATGCATTACTAAAATCTTTCCAGTAGCCCTAATCATTTTTAAATACATTGCCAAGTTGCACTGAACACTGATCCCTTATAGTTTCTGATTATTCTATTTAACGTCTATTTGACACACCTCCTTAGCTTTTCCCTCTCTCCTCAATCCTTCCATTTTATATTCTCTTTTACTTTTTTAGATTCCCTTGCATTCTCCTGCTCTTCTCCACTTCCCTCTTATCCGTTCAGCCAAATCATTTTTAACTACATTGCCAAGTTGCACTGAACACTGATCCCTTATAGTTTCTGATTATTCTATTTAACGTCTATTTGACACACCTCCTTAGCTTTTCCCTCTCTCCTCAATCCTTCCATTTTATATTCTCTTTTACTTTTTTAGATTCCCTTGCATTCTCCTGCTCTTTTCCACTTCCCTCTTATCCGTTCACTATCCAAGCTCATTGTGTCTCCCTGTTGTTGTTCCCATGCGTTTCATGTTGGCGTCATTTGCAAAGTCCAAAGCCAGTCGAAGAGGACAATTAATTCATAGAATTAAATAGAATGTACATCACAGAAACATAGCATTCTGCCCAAGTGCTCTATGCCGGTGTTTATGCTCCACACAAGCCTCCTCCCTCCTTACTTCATCTCACCCTATCAATATAACCTAACTATTCCTTTCTCACTCATGTACTTATCTAGCTTTACCTTACAGGCATCTATGGCATTCGCCTCACGTCCTCCATGTGAGAGCAAGTTCCATATTCTAACCACTCTCTGAGTAAAGAAGTTTCTCCTGAATTCCTTATTGGATTTTGTAGTATATTTATGGGCCCTCATATTCCATTTCAACACAATGAGGATCCAGGGAATATGAAGAGCTTAACCCAACCTGGTTAGGAAATTTACATTACTCTGTATATGAGATGCAAGATTATTTGTCTTGTTTGACTAGGGCACTGACCCTTGCTCGGTACAATGTTAAATACACATCAGCTTGGTTCAGTTGAGTGCACTCTCATCTCTGGGTGGGAGTTATGGATTGCAACCCCGTAACAGTGCTCAAGTTCCCAATCAAGGCTTATACTCCTGTGCAATATTGAAGGATGATTTATTAAATGGAGGTCCCATCTGTCTGTTCCAGAGTGAATGATATGCCATGACACTTCAGAGACATTTCCCTGGTGTCTTGGCCAATGTTCCTGTCTCATTTAGTACCATTTAAAACTAGTCCTTCACTTCATTGCCCATTGTGTGGGATGCTATTGATGCAGAATGGCTATCTCATTCAAAGTAAGGCATAATGGGCTGGGTCTCAGTTTTCATCCACCTGGAGAGACAGAGAAACTGAGATTATTCTCCTGAGAGCAGAGAAGTTTAAGAGGAGATTTAATAGATGTGCTCAAAATCATGAGGGGTTTTGATAGAGTAATTAAGGGGAAAGTGGCATGAATCAGTAACAGGAGGACACAGATTAAAAGTAATTGGCAAAAGAACCAGAGGAGAAATGAGGAGAAATGTTTTTACAGAGCGAGTAGTTCTGATCTGGAACGCACTAGCTGAAAGGGTGGTGGAAGCATGCACAATGGGCCAAATGGTCTCCTGTGTTGTAAGATTCTGCGATTCTGTGACGTGCCTTAGAAAGTTTTCTTTTACATTAAGGATGCTATAAGAATGGAAACTGTTGTTCCTGCCACATCTCAGTTTGATTTAATTACATCAAACTCCTTTTTATTTGTAATAATTCCCAGTATTTTATTGTTAGAGCTGCCTTCCTTTGAATGGGATGTAAAGTCAGGGTCCTGTGTACATGTTCCGCTGGTTCAGGTACATGTTAAAGATCCCACAGCAATTTTTGAAGAGCAGGGTGTTCTCCCCAGTCTCCGGCCAACATTCAACAATCAACCAACATCACTAAAATAGATTAACTGGTCAGTCGTCTCATAACCTACTGTGGGATCTGCTGGGTGCAAAATGGTGGTCATGTTTTCCTACCTAATGGCAATTATACTTGAAAGTAACTGATTGGTCTGTTTGAGTATTATATGTCCATCCACTAGGTGGAGCTGAGCTGATGCATTACTCTGTTGTTAGTGTGTAATGGCAGTGGTTTAACATTCACCTATCTCTGCATCTACGTTCTAGAAATAGTGAAGTTAATGTTTATGCTGCCATTGCCTCTGCCTCAATGGAATCAATAAACGCCTTAAGTCTTTACAAATATTTTGATATAATAATCCCCTTTAATGGAGATGGGAGAAAGACCATAAAAAATGTGCAATTATGTAGCATCTTACTTGACCTCAGAATGCGTTTTCCAGCCTATTAAGTACTTTTTAAAGTGTAGTCACTGTTGTAATGCAGGAAATGTGGCAGCCAATTTGCACACAGCAAGCTCCCATAAACAGCAATGGGATAATGACCAGATAATCCGTTTTATTGATAGTGCTTGAGGGATAAATATTGGCCGGGACATTGAGAAGAACATCTCTGCTGTTCTTCAAAACAGTGCAATGAGATCTTTCATGTCCACCTGAGAGGGCAGGCAGGGCCTTGGTTTAACGTTTCATCTGAAGGATGGAACCTTTGACTGTGCAGCACTCCTTCAGTATTCCCTCATGAACTGCAGTCTCAGGGAAAAGTGCCACCCATGAAGCCATGGCTGACACTGGATAATTTAGAAGAGGGAGGTCATTCAGTCCATCTTAATTCACCCGTCCAGAAATATCCCACTGTACACCCATTGCAGCAGCCATTTTGTTCTTAAATGATTCCAGGGCTTTGCCTCCAGTACACGGCTGGGAGTCCAGTCTATGTGTTAATCACTGAGTGAAGAAGAGCTTCCAGCACAGGCACGATGGGCTGAATTGCTTTCTTCAGTGCTGTATGATTCTATAATTTTGTTGTACGTAGCTTGTAATACCATCCTGTAACATTTCTGCATTGGCTTTTCACCCATATTTTGCTGTGTTTGAGCTGCATCGAGTGAGTAAGCATTTGCTAAAGGCTGTAATCTGTCATTGCTGTAGCCTTAGGACCCACTGGTTGGATGGTGAATTACTTTCTTCACAACTGGCCATCACTTTTAACTCACCCACTCCTTGTGTGTCACACTATTGTATTTGGTCTTATTGTCTTTGGGTTTAATGTTCATCCTAAATACTGCTCATTGGCTATCTTCAGTCTTTTAGGTAAAACTATTCTGCGAGCTTTGTAGACAGGATTTCAATCTTCACTGTAAGAGCATCCAATGGAATTTATTATTCTGTGGTCATCAGCTAACCAACCCTTTCAATCCTACTGGTTTGGACTTGGAACTCACCGAGCTGCTGTTTGTCCTTTGACCTTCTCTCTGTACCAGCATCTCCAAATGCATGCTTATTTTGACACTTTTCATGGATTTAGCGGCAGAGTAATCAAGCGAACATCAGGGATTTCAGAAAAATTAAACAATTAATAGAGACATTGCAAAAAGATTGGTTGGCTTGGGGGAAGGAATGTGCCAAAATATGACAAAATGATTTGAGACTACACTACTGTGTGACAGCATCTAGAGCTGGATTGCGAGTTTGTGACAGTGTTTGTGTGTGTAAGAGTCAAAGCACAAAGAGAAAATAGAGTGTCTGTATGGTGAGGATATTGTTTGTGTGTAGATTGTGAGGTTGCAGCGTTTGGATTGTTGACTGGTGTGTGTCTGTGTGGATTGTGAGGCTGGTATTTGTGTATCCCTGTGTGTGTGTGTCTGTGTGTGTGGGGGGGGGAGGGGGGTGGATTGTGAGGCTGGTGTGTGTTTGTGTGTTGGGGGGGGGATTGTGAGGCTGGAGTATATGTGTGTGCGTTTGTGTGGATTGTGAGGCTGGTGTGTGTGTGTGTGTGTGTGTGTGTGTGCGCGCGCGTGGATTGTGAGGCTGGACTATGTGTGTGTATGTCTGTCTGTGTGGATTGGAGGCTGGTGTGTGTTTGTGTGTAGATTGTAAGGCTGGTGTTTGTGTGTGTGTGTGTGGGGATTGTGAGGCTGGTGTGTGAATATTAATGGAGAATTGTGCTTGTATGCGGATTGTGTTGTGATGCTGGTGTGTGAATGTACAGTGGAAGATTGTGTGAGTGTTTCATGAGACTATGGCTCTATGTGAAGGTGTGTGTGGAGCATTGAGAATGTGGTGTGTGAGTGCAAGTGGAGGTGTGAGTGTGGAAGATTGCGATAGTGTGTGGAAGTTTGTGTGTGGTAGGATTGAGAGAATGTGGTGGGTGTGTTGCCCGAGTGTGTATTTGTTAGTATGTGTGAAAGCTTGTATCTGAGTATTAGTTTTAGTGGTGGATTATGTGTGGAGTATTGAGTGTATGTACGAAGGACTGTGTGCCTGTGGAGGACTGTGAGCGGGTGCACGGAGGATTGAGAACATGTGCAGGAAGAATTGTGAATGTGTGTGGAAGATTGAGAGCGGGTGCATGGAGCATCGTGAGTGTATGCAAAGGATTGTGAGAGAACACAAGAAGAAGACTTTCAGTGTGGTGGTGAATGTGTTGATGTTTATGTGTGTGCAGAATTGTGTGAACGAGTGTGAGGGAGCAGGTTTGTAAGTGTGTGATGCAATAGATTACAGTTTTCCTAAGTTAACCTGAAAATGCAGCAAGTGATTGAAATTTAGATGGAAATTCCTGAGGGATTCATCCCTTGTGCCCTGGCCCATAATATTCTATTCCTTCATTCAAGGGGAGGGCAATGTGGTTGACTCTTAAATTGCCCTCTGAAATAGCCAAGCATGTCACCATCACCTTCTCAAGGGCAATTAGGGATGGGCAATAAATGCTAGGTTTGTCAGCGATGCCCACATCCCATGAATGAATGAAAAAAATTGAACAGTGCTTACATGGTCCCCAAACCTATTGAGTCAAGAGTTTCTAATTGTGATAAATGTGGTGTCCGGCATTCGGGCTGTAAAATATGGCTTATCCACCTGCCCTGTCAGCATCACACAGCCCAAAGATGGGAAATAGGCAGTAAATGAAGGCAGTTTCCCTGGTGACCCCAAACAATACCTGAAGAATTCAGTCATTGCCCTTGAACTTACACTGCATGAACATTAGTGTGTGAACACTTGACGTATTGAGTGTCTGCTACTTTAAACAGCAGTAACCTGTTTATTTTTAATTAAATAAATTCAGCTGAAACAGTGGACAATGTAATTTTACACAAACACATTAAGTGTTCAATATGCTTAATTTACACAACGGAATTCCAAAGCTGTTATGTTTTTCTCTTATGAGGCCATATTAAGATAATTGGGAAAAGAATCAGAGGGGAGATGCAAGTATTTGTTTTAATGCAGTGAGTTATGATCTAGAATGCACTGCCTGAAAGGGTGATGAAAGCAGATTCAATAATAACTTTCAAAAGGGATATATACTTGAAGAAGAAAAAAGTTGCAGGGCTAGGGGAATTGGGACTAATTTGATAGCTCTTTGAAAGAACTGGCATAGATATGATGGGCCGAATGGCCAAATGTATGAGTCTAAGGCTGTGTGTTCCTGAGGTAGACTGGAAAGGCCTCTGCTAAATTATTCAATGCAATGCAACACCATTGGACAAAATGAAATTTAATACAACATAATCCTGTGGGCAGCAACATGCATCTTTCATTTTGAACTGCATTTAAAAAAAAATGTGAACAATTTGTCATTAAAACCAACTCACTGAATCTTCATGTAAACTGGCGTGTGCTAGACAGACCGTAATAGAATCACAGCAGGGGAGCCTCTTCAAGGCTTCTCTCTTTTTATACCATCTATATTCAAAAACACAGGTCCAGAAGCAAGACTCCTGCAAAAGGGAGTCTTATTCAAGCCCTGGCACTGACCTCTTGACACCCAATTTTTATATCAGTCGATTGTTACAGGTTTCTTAGGTTGACAACGAAAAGAATGAAATGTTGAATATTGTGTGTTAACCCAGTTTCCTTATTTACCCTGGAGAACTCACCATCCATAGCTTGATTGGATTATGGTTCTTTTATGGTACAGGCTTACAAATAACCAACACACAATCTTTCAGAAAAAGGTTAGAATATAAGCAACTGGGAAGAACTGGTTCACATTATAGCATTAGCTTAAGCTCAGTCTTGTGATGTGAAAATACTGTATAACCAGTTCTGGGAGGATATGGGCTACCTCTCTGAACCTCTTCCAAACTACCTCACTTAAGAGATAGATCATGTTTCTTTAAGTTCCACATGGATTGTGTTGTAGTAAATAACAGTGATTTTAAAAAATAAAGTCAGTTGGCCTATTCTTTTAGGCTGTGTAGAAGATTGTCTAAAAGATTTAAGGAGGTTACACAGAGCCTTGACCTGTTCTTTCTTGTCTTGCGTTCTTCTGAGAAGACCTTTGACCCTGTGATGTCCCTTGGGCAGGCCTACAGCGACTGACCGTTCCAAGCCTTTAGCTTCAAGGTCTCTCGATATCACGGTACTTTTTCCGAAGGATGGAGACTTGATCCTTGAAAAGGACGGGGTCAAGGCGTAGCTGTGATTGTACAAGGGGCATGGAGCCAAACCAGCTGGCAAATGTGTTAATGCAGTTCTGTCTCTGTGTGAAATGATCTGGATTGGCCCAGAGAGTGCTCTTTGACCCCTATGTGATCAGGAAAAAAAAGCAACCATGTCAGAATCCAAAAGCCATGCAGTCAAAAAATTACCCTCTGCTTTGTCACAGGGTTATACAACAACAACTTGCATTTATATACCCATTTAAGGTCCAGTTTTGAATCAAGCAAACAGTTTGACTTCGGAGAGTCAATAGGTTGCACTCTCTCCAGGATTGCTCTGGAGTCTCCAAGAATGAAAGGTTAATCTCCAGCACACAGCACCAAACAAATGCAGGAGAAATAAAAAACAAAAAACTGTTAAAACAAATGTGATTTTTTTTTCCCATTTTCTTTGAACATTAGTTATAAAAAAAATCGGTAGATGGGAAAAACGTTGTTTTACTGTGTGGGGGTGGGAGGGTGGGGTGGGGGACGATAGTTGGAGGTGGGAGTTCGTGAGATGAACTCTCCAGGAATATATCCAACCACAGTCGGTAATGTTAGTGGGGATGGGGTAGGGGCATGGGTGGGTGGGTGGTGGAGGGTAGAAAGAGATGCTAGGTTCTTGACAGTTTTGGGAAATGAAAACAGTTCAAGAAAACAGTCCATTTTTTACGTGATTGTTCCCTACTTCACACTTTTTAAAAAAGTTTTAAAACTACACACACTCAATTTCATTTTGAACTGGTCACCTCTACCACTCCCATTGACAATAACCCCAAGACAGAACCATTTGACCTGAAAGGGAGTTGGTGATGGCAGATACACAGTTCTCTATTGGTGACATTTGCAAATATTGGGACTGTCTGAGGGACCTACCCCTGTAAATATTGGAACACACCCAACAACCACCCTTTGAATATGGGTACATTCTCAGGAATCCCACCCCGCAAATATTGGTACAATTCCAGAGACTCCCACTGAACATTAACAGACCAGGGGATCCCCATTTTAACTTCCAGAAGGGCAGGGGGACTCATCCGCAGATCCCTCCCTAAGATGGTAGACAGATAGAGTGCGTCTTCTGTCTTAGTGACAAAATCAGAGGACATTTATTAAAATATGGCTGCATGTAGTGACACCACTATTCTTGGCCAGAGTGGAGTTGATTGTGTTCTGCCCTCATCGATCATGCCTCGAGCTGACAATGCTGTAAGCGACCGGAAATTATTTTACGCAGGTAATTTGTATTATGTAACCATCCTCCACTGACTGCATTTTGCTGGAGGAATCACCCTGTTCGTATTGGGAGATGCTGCTATAGTTTTGGTCATGAACTCTCTCCTCTTGTTCATAGAGACTTTTTTTAAATAGACTCTGAAGACTGTTAGTTTGATTCACTACTGGATCACATTAATTCTAACTTGCCAAGAAAAGTGCAGATGCTGGAAATCTGAAACAAAACACGAAAATGCTGGAAACACTTAACAGGTCAGGCAGCATCTGTGGAGAGAACAGGGGCTGGATTTTCATTCCAGGGTCAGGACCCTGATGCCCAGATAATTTCCAGGTCCTGCGACACTATCTTCCAATGTAAATGATCTAATTGAGCCAGGGGTGAGTGTGGTGCTCAACCAACAGTGCTGGGACTGACATGGAGGCGGAAAGTGGCTCCAGACTGCAATGTTGAAAGGCAGGGCTCACTGTTGGCTTGCAGAATGGTGTAGGCAGCAGGTCAGAGGGCCAGCAGCGTTACAGTGCAAACAAGTGGCCAAACGGTGACCAGGAAGGCAGCTGAAGTGCTATGTTTCAATCACACTTTTCTTTTCGATTTCTTTGAATAATTATCAGCATCAATCTCCAACCGCATTGCTCCCGACAGCTAATCACTTACACCCCCTGCTCTCCTCTTTGAAAATTTCCTTCTTGCCCTCCCCAGCCCATTAACAAGCTCCTCAAGCAGCTTAACAGGAGGCGGGCAGGCTCCTGGCTCTCACCCCCTGCCCTGTCTTTGAAAATTGCAGTGCATTCCGGAGGCGTCGGGATCCAAAGCTGCCTTCCAGGCGTGCAATCATCAATTCACGCCCGCGCCCACGCTTGGTTCCAAAGCGCTGTGAAAATCCAGCCCCAAATGACTTCATGCACCAAATCTTGCTGGAAAAATACCAGCATGTTAACAACGCACGCTCTTATCAATGCTGGAATTATTCACCAAGGTCAGGGGATTAAGAGATGTGGTGTGAGTTGAGCATCTCCAGAACTTGCTTGCTGCTCCCTTGTTTGCTTCACACAAATGACATCTCAGCATTCGCCTCCCTGTTACTTTTAAGAACTCGCTGGAATTGCCCATTAACCTCAGTGCAGAATGTTAAGGCTCATACTGAACAGTGAAAGTACCTTTTAACAATGATAATTGTTAATGCAATGCCAAGCAACATCTCTGCCACAGAAAGGGAATCACTAAAACTGTGAAGTCTTATTCTTGAATGTACCAAATTATTCTCAGATTTAAAAAAATCAAATTTCCATTTTTTTTCTTACTTTTCCTTTGTCTCTTTTTCCTTCTTACTTAATCCAAAATTTCTGATTTGACTCTAGTTCACTTTATTTTCTTCTCCTTTGTTCCTCAGTTTCTTTCTTAATCCTTAAATCTCATTGTTAAGGAGATGGACGGTTGGTCCCATCATTCACTGAGGTCCTGTTCCCCTCACCTCGCTATTTTCAGCTTGCTCTTCTAACCAGTTATGGTACAGTTCTAATCGAGCAGAAAGATGCAGGATAAAGGTCTTGTGCCACGAGGTGCCTCACTTCAGCACGATTTGGCCCAGTGTTTTTTTTGGGGGGGAGGGGCTTCTAATTACTGAGCAGAGTCAAAGCAGGTGTGTGATTGTAGAGCACATTCATGCAACACAGTGCTGCCAAAGTTGGAGAAATGATAGGCCCAAGGGAACAGCAAACAATTCAAAACAGGTAGTATTTAAGTAAAATTCTAAGGCTAGGCAGCTACACCACAGCAAATCATTTGTCCTGTTGAATAAATTCCACCGTACAGGTCCAAGCAGTTAATGCTAAGGGCACAGGTTTTTGGAATTCATTTACTTTACTCATTACTAGAATTACAGCCCCTAAATTATTCAGCAGGAGTTAATCAATAATATATCAACAACAAGGGACAGTAGCATGATTACTAAACCTTCCCTCCACAGTTGGCACATCATTGATCGCTTCATGTCAGTGTTAGTTCAACCATGAATAATGGTGTCTAAATCTCACAGGTCTACCTACCCAATCGAACCAGAAATCAATCCAGCTTCCAACTGCGAAGGGAATAGAATGAATGAGCAAATACTGTCTTGAAAACTGATTCCATCCACTTGATCTTAACAAACAGAGAAGACTAGTGGTGAAATGCTGAACCCTTAAAGTGGCAACGCTGAGTAGTCTGTCATACTGCTGGACAGGTTAGCCCCGGAAATCCTGCTGCAGTGGGATTTGAACTCAGGTTGTCTGGAGTACTGGTCCATTAACATAACCATTACACCACCCTGACAAGCATTAATGGGAGTGAGACCCCAGTGATCCGAAAAATCGATCCCAAAACCAGACCACATCTGGAAAGTCACTGGGTTAATTTTGGGGGAAAGTTTGTGACAGGTCCTGATATGGTTCAAGACATCTCACCAAGAGCAATGGCAACATCTAGATGCCAGCTGTTCTATTTAGATAACAGGGCTGACTCCGAGGGCATAAGGGTGGTAAATGTCACTGTTTCTTTCCATGCTCTTTATTTGGGGGCGGCACAGTGGCACAGTGGGTTAGCACCGCAGCCTGGGTTTGATTCTGGGTACTACCTGTGTGGAGTTTGCAAGTTCTCCCTGTGACCGCGTGGGTTTCCTCCCACAGCCAAAGACTTGCAGGTTGATAGGTAAATTGGCCATTGTAAATTGCCCCTAGTATAGGTAGGTGGTAGTAGAATTGAGAGGATGTGGTAGGAATATGGGATTAATGTAGGATTAGTATAAATGGGTGGTTGATGGTCGGCACAGACTCGGTGGGTCGAAGGGCCTGTTTCAGTGCTGTATCTCTAAATAAAAATAAATAAAATAAAATAAAAGTAGTGACCAGCAGCAGCCTTGAACTGGGGAGGGAAGTAGGCAAAGAAAGAACTTCCATTTATATAGCACATTTCACAACTTCAGGATGTCCCAAAAGTACTTTACAGCCAATGCCGCACTTTTCAAGTACTGTGGTAATGTCGGAAATGCAGTAGCCAATTTGCATACAGCAAGCTCCCACTAATAGCAATGTAATAATGACCAGATAACTTGTTTTAGTGATGCTGTTTGAGGGATAAACATTGGCCAGGATACTGGAGAGCAATCCCCTACTCTTCATCAAAATAGTGCTGTGGAATTTTTTTTTACATCTACCTCAGAGGGCAGACAGGGCCTTGGTTTAAAGTCTCAACTGAAAAACAGAACCTCTGACAGTGCAGCACTCCCTCAGTACTACACTGGGTGTCAGCCTTGATTATATACTCAAGTCTCTGGAGCAGGACGTGAACCCTGGACCTTTTGACTCAGAGGCGAGAGTGCTACCCACTGGTACTACAACAACTATGAGGGGGCCAAAGCTTGGGTGGGGGGAGGTGGGGAAGGTGAGGGGAAGCAGGAGCTTTTTTAAAAATTCATTCATGGGATGTAGGCATCACTGGCCAGGCCAGCATTTATTGCCCATCCCTAATTGCCCTTGAGAAGGTGGTGGTGAGCTGCCTTCTTGAACCGCTGCAGTCCATTTGGGGTAGGTATACGCACAGTGCTGTTAGGAAGGGAGTTCCAAGATTTTGACCCAGCGACAGTGAAGGAATGGTGATATCGTTCCAAGCCAGGATGGTGTGTCACTTGGAGGGGAACTTGCAGGTGGTGGTGTTCCCATGTATTTGCTGCCCTTGTCCTTCTAGTTGGTAGAGGTCGCAGGTTTGGAAGGTGCTGTCTAAGGAGCCTTGGTGCATTGCTACAGTGCATCTTGTAGATGGTACACACTGCTGCCACTGTGCGTCGGTGGTGGAGGGAGTGAATGTTTGTAGATGGGGTGCCAATCAAGCGGGCTGCTTTGTCCTGGATGGTGTCGAGCTTCTTGAGTGTTGTTGGAGCTGCACCCATCCAGGCAAGTGGAGAGTATTCCATCACACTCCTGGCTTGTGCCTTGTAGATGGTGGACAGGCTTTGGGGAGTAAGGAGGTGAGTTACTCGCCTCAGGATTCCTAGCTTCTGACCTGGTCTTGTAGCCACGGTATTTATATGGCTACTCCAGTTCAGTTTCTGGTCAATGGTAGCCCCTAGGATGTTGATAGTGGGGGATTCAGCGATGGTAATGCCGTTGAATGTCAAGGGGAGATGGTTAGATTCTCTCTTGTTAGAGATGGTCATTGCCTGGCACTTGTGTGGCGCGAATGTTACTTGCCACTTATCAGTCCAAGTCTGGATATTGTCCAAGTCTTGCTGCATTTCTACACGGACAGCTTCAGTATCTGAGGAGTCACGAATGGTGCTGAACACTGTGCAATCATCAGCGAACATCCCCACTTCTGACCTTATGATTGAAGAATGCTTGCTAATTCCACATTATACCCAACCTTCCCTCAATTTGCCTACCTAAATTTTTTTTTGGCAAATTTACCTGTCAATCGACAAGTCTTTGGCTGTGGGAGGAAACCGGAGCACCTGACAGAAACCCACGCCGTCACAGGGAGAACTTGCAAACTCCGCACAGGCAGTACCCAGAACTGAACCCGGGTCACTGGAACTGTGAGGCTGCGGTGCTAACCACTGCGCCACTGTGCCGCCCTTGACAGCATTTTCCCTTTTTGTCTACAATGTTAGGCTCAGTTGTTGAGGTCCAGTTAAGAATGGTTTAATGTGAAATATGTTGCTCATGGGACTCCTTTCGTTCAACTCTTCTCGTTGTATCAAACTCACGAAGCTTGTTTCAACTTAGAGATTGTGTAGAATGGGCCAAATTCTCTCATGGCTGAACAGCCCCCTGGCTCAAAGGTGAGGTGAGAGTGACTGCCCTTGACATCAAGGCAGCATTTGACTGAGTACGGCATCAAGGAGCCCTAGCAAAACTGAAGTCAATGGGAATCAAGGGGAAAACGCTCCGCTGGTTGGAGTCATACTTAGCGCAAAGGAAGATGGTTATGGTTGTTGGAGGTCAATCATCTGAGCTCCAGGACATCAAAGCAGGAGTTCCTCAGGATAGTGACCTCGGCCCAACCATCTTCAGCTGCTTCATCAATGACCTTCCTTCAATCATAAGGTCAGAAGTGGGGATGTTCGCTGATGATTGCACAATGTTCAGCACCATTCACGACTCCTCAGATACTGAAACAGTCCATGTAGAAATGCAGCAAGACTTGGACAATATCCAGGTTTGGGCTGATAAGTGGCAAGTAACATTCGCGCCACACAAGTGCCAGACAATGACCATCTCCAACAAGAGAGAATCTAACCATTTCCCCTTGACATTCAATGGCATTACCATCACTGACTCCCCCACTATCAACATCCTAGGGC
Organism: Heterodontus francisci; assembly: GCF_036365525.1. Lineage (NCBI taxonomy): Eukaryota > Metazoa > Chordata > Chondrichthyes > Heterodontiformes > Heterodontidae > Heterodontus > Heterodontus francisci. Next base: position 46,062,335 of record NC_090401.1, read on the forward strand.
TCACCATTGACCAAAAACTGAACTGAAGTAGCCATATAAATACCATGACTACAAGAGCAGGCCAGAGGCTAGGAATCCTGAGGCGAGTAATTCACCTCCTGACTCCCCAAATCCTGTCCATCATCTACAAGGCACAAGTTAGGAGTGTGATGGAATACTCTCCACTTGCCCGGATGGGTGCAGCTCCAACAACACTCAAGAAGCTCAACACCATCCAGGACAAAACAACCCGCTTGATTGGCACCCCATCCACAAACATTCACTCTTTCCTCCATCGATGCACAGTGGCAACAGTGTGTACCATCTACAAGATGCACTGCAGCAATGCACCAAGGCTCCTTCGACAGCACCTTCCAAACCTGTGACTTCTACCGCCTAGAAGGACAAGGGCAGCAAATGCATGGGAACACCACCACCTGCAAGTTCCCCTCCAAGTCATACACCATCCTGACTTGGAGCTATATTGCCATTGCTGCACTCTCGCTGGGTCATAATCCTGGAATTCCATTCCTGACAGCACTGTGGGTGTGCCTACCCCACATAGACTGCAGCGGTTCAAGAAGGCAGCTCACCACCACCTTCTCAAGGGCAATTAGGGATGGGCAATGAATTCTGGCCTGGCCAGTGACGCCCTCATCCCCATGAATGAATAAAAAAGACAACACAGGTTACAGCCAGATGGCTGGTGGAAATCCTTTGGGTGCCTGGCAGTTAAATCCTTAAGCAGTAGATTTTGAACATTGAGGCTCTGGTGATATTAACCTAGCTTGTCAGCTGGGAAACCCACAGGTGTCACATCTTGCTGAATATCACTCTTCATTCATTAATTCAAATGGAGACTAAAATCGGTAAGGCTGGAAGCCCAGCAGCAATCTCGTCAGTTTCCTGATGGGTGAGTTTACGTGAATGTTGGCTCCATGCGGCACAGTGGTGCAGTGGTCAGCACCACAGCCTCACAGCTCCAGCAACCCGGGTTCGGTTCTGGGTACTGCCTGTGCGGAGTTTGCAAGCTCTCACTGTAACCGCGTGGGTTTCTGCCGGGTGCTCCAGTTTCCTCCCACAGCCAAAGACTTGCAGGTTGATAGGTAAATTGGCCATTGTAAATTGCCCCTAGTGTAGGTAGGTGGTAGGAGAATGGTGGGGATGTGTCTCTGTGTCATATTTTATTTTATAATGCTCTTGTGAACGCCTTGGGGTATTTTATTATGTTAAAGGCGCTATATAAGTATAAGTTGTTGTTTTGTCATCTCAATATTCCTTCAATTCCGGCTTCGTGCACATGCCCAATTTTCATTTTACCATCATTGGCACTGTACCTTCAGCTGTCAAGGCCATAAGTTCTGCAATTCCCTCCCTAAACCTTTGCACCTCTCTTTCCTCCTTTAAGGCACTCCTTAAAGCCTACATTTTTGATCACGCTTTTGGTCATCTGTCCTAATATCTCTGTATGTGGTTCGTGTCAATTTTTGTCTGTTAATGCTCCATCTGGGATATTTTACATTAAAGATGCTATATAAATGCTTAGGACCAAGGTGATTCAAGGCATGGCCGCTAATGGTGGAGCGATAGAAATCGGGGATGTACAAGAGGCCAGTATTAGAGGAGTGCAGAGAACTCGGAGGATTGTAGGGCTGCAGGAGTTTACAAAGGTAGGAAGGGGGCAGTGCAATGCAGCGACGGGGGTTTTAATTTCAAGGTGTTGCCTGACAGGGAGCTAATGTAGGTTAGCAAGCACAGGGGTGATGGGTGAATGGAACCTAATGCGAGTTTGGATGCGAGCAGCAGAGTTTTGGATGAGCTCAAGTTCACAGAATATGGAAGGTGGGAGGCCGACCAGGAGAACATTGGAATAGTCAAGTCTAGAGGCAACAAGGTTTCTCTCCGCCTCTATCAACCATTATCATCGAGAGAGCTTAACTTTCATGTCTGTGTTTCTTTTAATATAAACTGGCTGCTGTAGTAAAGGACAAAGTTACAATCAATTACTTGAAATGATACACTGATGGGAGCCTTGCTAACAACTAAATGTGAAAGGATGATATCTATTATTTAAAGTGCTTTAATTAAGAATTGCATACAGCACGCATAATTAAATCGAACCAGACATAAAAATTACAAATGGATAATTTTTCACAACCAGCATACAGAACTGCTGTTGCCAGCAGAATGTTCCAGTTCCAACTCATGTTATCAGGAATTCACCACCTTAATCATGAGTGACTATTGATCATGGCAAAAACAGGCAGCTGGTAGACTTGTCACTGGAATATCGTGATGCTATCATTATTCAGCACTGAAATCATACGACCAAAACTAACTGCTGGAATTTATTTCTAATGATATGTTCTTTGTAATAGCTGTCTGACATTCTGTTTAATCATATCTCTAGCATTCCACACCCTTCCCCTTCAGTGTCACTGAGCTCGAGTTTCAGGTGGCTAATCAGGTGACTACATAATATGTCTACACTCAAGGGTGCCTTTGACCCATTTTTATTCTTCCAATTATGAGGAATGATTACATAAACTAGGTTTGTATTCATTGGAATATAGAAGGTTAAGGGCTGACCTGATTGAGGTTTTTCAGATTTTGAAAGCAATTGATAGGGTAGGTACAGAGAAACTTTCTCTGCTGTTGGAGGGAGGCTTAGACAAGGGGTCACAACCTTAAAATCAGAGGCAGGCCATTTAAGAAAGATGTTAGGAAACACTGCTTCATGCAAAGGGTGGTAGAAGTGTAGAACTCTCTCCCACAAAAAGCAGTGGATTTTAAAATTCTCATCTTTGTTTTCAAATCTCTCCATGACCTCGCCCCTACCCATCTCTGTAATCTCCTCCAGCCCCACAACTCTCCAAAATATCTGCACTCCTCTAATTCTGGCCTCTTGAACATTCCTGATTTTAACTGTTCCAACATTGGCAGCATACTTTCAGCTGCCTAGGTCCAAAGCTTAGACATTCCCTCCCTAAACCTCTCCAACTCACTTTCCTCCTTTAAGATGCTCCTTAAAATTTGCCTCTGCATCTGCCCTAACATCTCCTTACGTGGCTTGGTGTCAAATTTTGCTTCATAAAACTCCTCGGAAGTACCTTGGGATGTTTTTTATGTTAAGGGTGCTATATAAATACAAGTTGTTGCTGTTGTAGATGCTAGCTCAATTAATAATTTTAAATCTGAGATTGATAGACTTTTGCTAGACAAGAGTATTAAGGGATATGGTGGCATTGCAGGTGGATGGAATTAAAATACAGATCAGCCACAATCTCATTGAATACCAGGACAGGCTTGAGGGGCTGAATGGCCTCCTCACGTCCCATCATTTTCTTTTCTGCCGACTCTTTGAGCCCAGGTAACCCTCCATGACCTCATCCTTTACTCATGGGTTAGCCTAGTTGTTATCGGGCGAGTTCCACACTCTAATGCAGAAGGAATGTTCAAAGTAATCTCTTCTGCACCCACTCTAAGGCTTTGATATTCTTCCTAAAGTGTAGAAGGAGATACAATACTCCAGCTGATTACTGCCAGTGGAAATAATTTCTCCAGATTAAAAGCCTTCTGATACCATTTTTAAGCAATGTTCTAGGAACACCCATGGAGAAAATATCCTAACCATGGAGTTCCCTTTGTGTCTTTATGATTCACAGTGTAAACATATACGGCAAAATAACTTGACACACCTGCTGCATCAGCGTCTCTTTATACTGTTTCTTCTGTGTGACTTTGATTGAGGGAAGCTTAGTGACTGCTGACACCAGGAAATTCATTAGGATGTCTTCGCAGTTGGCTGTCTGGTCTAAGAGTGCGTGTAGACTTGCTGGCAGGTAATGTGTGAACAGGTGATGGTAATATCTGTTAAGGCACAAAAGAAAGAGCTCAGGAAACATAGACAGTGATCAAGGTTGGCTGTTTCTGTGCAGCTCCCCTGTTGCCTAAGTTGGTAATGCACCATTCACTGTGTGGTATTGAGTCATACAAAACATATAAGGTCCCACATTCAATTCCAGATCTGTGCAAGACCAGGTCTTAGTGGTAGCACTCTCATCTATGAACATCAGAACATCGTAGGTTCACGCCCCACTTCAGAGACTTGTGCACCTAATCTATACTGACACTTGAGTCAAGTACTGAGGGAGTGCTGCACTGTCGAAGGTGCTGTCTTTTGGATGAAATGATAAACCGAGGCCCCACAATGCCCTCTCAAGTGGGCATTAAAGATCACATGATGCTCTTTTTAAGAAGAGGAGTGGAGTTATCAGCCACGTTGTGCACCAATATTGATCCCTCAATCAATCTCACTAAAACAGATTATCTAGTCAGTATCAAATTGCTGTTTGTGGGAGCTTGCTGTGTGCCAATTGGCTGCCATATTTGCCTACATAACTGGCTACAATTCGGAAGTAATTCATTGGCTGTGAAGCGTTTTAGGAAGCCCTGATGTCATGAAAGGCACTGCGTGAATTTCTTCCTCACATACTTAAACATTATAAAACATCCCCACCTACAACAGCAGAGGTTGCATTGATCACATAAGATCACACTGGGTTTAAATATTGCTTTCTCCACTCACTGCGATTGTATAAAAAATTAAGATCTTCCAGAACTCAAAATAGACAACAGATTACAAAGCAAGGGCAAGTAACACAAATTTTAACCTGATTTATTATAGCCACCTCAGTATTTTCCCGAGAAGGCCAATTCTGAGCATTAATGCTCAACCTCTGCACATTTCTGGTCTCTATATTACACAAAAGAGTTAGAAGTGCTGGAGAAAGTGCAAAAAAGATTTTCAAGGAAGATACCATAACTGAGAGGTTATAGCTAACAGGAAAGACTGAACAGGCTGGGCTCTTTTATCTAGAAAAGAGAAATCTGATGGGTGGCCTGATAGAGGTCTTTACAATTCTGAAAGGGTTCAATACGGTAGACATAGAGAAGATGTTTCCACCTGAGTCCAAAATTAGCAACTATTAATATCATAGCTCCAGTTAAGATAGTGTAGGGTTGTTCTGGTTGTCTGGTTGGATGAACTAATATGTGCCAAATGGTCTCCCCCGTGTGATTTTGTGCTTGGGAGCGGGTTGGGCTCATCCAGGAGCACTGAGGCCAACTCTGTGATCCTATACTGTCACAGCTAACTCAGCACAGACTATGCAATGAATAAGTCAACTGTTTTTGTCCAAATATCTCACACGTAGGTACTCATACACCAACACACATGCTTGTACGCACACACACACACATGCCCATTTTGCCGTCTCCTGGTTAGCTTCTCACTACCATGGCAGGTAACAGTTGGCATCAGCCGTGGCTTGGAGGTGAGCAATTTTGCCTCCAAGTCAAAAGGTCATGGATTCAAGTTCCACACCAGAGACTTGAGCCGATAATCCAGGTTGACACTCCCAGCGCGGTACTGAGGGAGTGCTGCACCAGAGTTCTAATTGAATAGCAGAAAAGGTTCAAAGGACTGAATGAATGACTCTGGTTGCTATGATTGAGGCAAAGGGTCAGATTGAATATTCTGTTGATGCAAATGCATCAAAAGTCATTATATCGATTATTGCAGCTTGCGTAATCATAGAAACCAAGTGGGGAAAATAGATTTGTAATCAAAGTAGAAAAGAGATTTTCTGTGTCTGGTTTATATTCATTAGAAATTTCTGGACAGCCCAAACACTGGCGAGTCTTACTGCCGAGATGAAAGCTGAATAAACCTGTATACGCAACTCCAATGTGAAATATGCAAACAGTGTCAAAATAATTTTAATAATTTCCTGATTCAGACAGAGCCAATACTCTTTGGGGGGCCTGGTGGGGGTGCGGGGTGGGGAGGCAGGGGGAATGGGGGGGGGGACATTGAGTGGGGAGGGGTAGAAAGATGTCTTGTTCCAGAGCCTAAAATCCTTTTGTGGCCTCCAGGTGTCTCACAGACGCAACGAGCACTGCTTCTCTTTTCCTTCAGCTTTTGTTACCTGTGGTAAAATGCTGCTCCAGTTAAGACCATAGAATACTCATTGGTCCATTTTGACGTGTATCCCCATAATCGTTTGCTGCTGTCCCAAAAATGACTGCGAGCTGGGTAACCCACGATCCGATCAGGGAAGCTGCACCACACAATGAAAGCAAAGTCAACCTAGAGAGGGAACAAAGGCAATGGCTCATCAAGTTCTGTCTTTGAAGCAAGTCAGGGGCTTTGACGCAGCTTTAGGGACATCAGTAAACTTGCAATTTTTTACCTTCGCCTGAATGTACAATTCTACAGGTGCTTGTCATTCAACCGGAGGTTCATTATTGACATAAGAATTTTAACCCTGATAGCATCCTTAGTGAAACAGTTGAGCCTATCATGCAAGCAGACACACATTCTACTACAACCTACTGCCTAATGCTTAGGAGCAGGAACCTTAGCTGATAGTCCCTATCCCACACCCAGGTGTGCTGTGGCCTAAAGGCCTGCTACCCGACCCAAACCTGACGGGATCCGACGACATGTGTTGGATTTGGGTCAGGTCGGGTCGCATTTCCGGGTCCGACATTCGGGCTCGGGTTGGGTCGGGCAGCATCAGACACACTCTATCACCACCTCAGGTAAGTGACTCTAATGTTAATTTACTTCTTGGACTTTAAAGGTGGTTTTGTTACAGTTATTTTAAGCTTGTGCAGATAAGGAACAAAGTGAAAAACGGAAAGTAAGTTAACTGATGGTTGGGTCGGGCGAGGAAAAAAAAACGGAAGGACTCAGGCCGGGTGGGGCCCAGGGTCGGATGTGGTTCTGTCAGGCTCGGGTCGGGTCTCATTTGCAGACCCAAGCAGGCCTTTACTGTGGCCATTTGTAGTGCCCTTACTCCTGCCCAGTTGAGATGGGTGAATACAATGCAGACTGTGATCTTCCTTGTTTGCAGTTCAGTATCACACTAGCCAGTGTCTTTACCTACAAAGCTGAGACCAGAGTTGTAGTCACCCAATTCAATTTCCTTAGCGAAGAAAGATACGTTGGTCCTAGAGTAGAACCAAAGGTAAGGAAATATAACAGCTACAGCTGAATCGTTCATTAACCCTCAACATTAACAATAACTTGCATTTATATTGCATCTTTGATGTAGTAACACATCCTAAGGTGCTTCACAAAATTTGACACCAAGCCGCATAAGGAGATATTAGGTTCAGGTGATCAAAAACTTGGTCAAATAGGTAGGTTTTAAGGGGCATCTTAAAGGAGTGATGGAGAGACAAAGAGGTTTAGGGAGGGAATTCCAGAGCTTAGGGCCTAGGCAGCTGAAGGCATGGCCTCCAAAGGTGGAGCAATGAAAATCACCGATGCATGAGAGGCCAGAATTGGAGGAGTGCAGAGATCTTGGAGGGTTGTAGGGTTGCAGGAGGTTACAGAGATAGGGAGTGGTGAGGCTATTGAAGGATTTGGAAACAAGGCGTACAATTTAAAAATCAAGCCGTTGCTTGGCCAGAAGCCAATGTAGATCAGCGAGAACAGGGATGCCGGGCGAACAGGAGTTGGTGCGTGTCTGGAAAGGGGCAGAATGCTAAGTTAGGTGAGTTGGTTGAGGTTCCGGAAGTTTACCAATGCCCATGGAATCCAGCTTCGGGTGGCTGCTGAATGGAACATCTGAAATCTGTTGAGTATTTCTGGTGAAGTTACATATTTATCAAATTGGACTATCTACCAAAAAGTTCAATAGCCCAAATCAAATTACCATGAGGTAAATTTTTATAGAACATCTGCCTCTGAACGGAGACTCATACACATCCAGTGCATGTTGAGAAATGCAACTCAGGTATCCTATTACAATATACAATGGCTATAATTGAGACCCAAGCAATGGTGTGGTGCCTTGTAAATGTTAACCTCATCAGTCATTTGCTCCTTTGGTTTCCTCCACTGGTAAAACTCATGGCATGTTTGAACTGGTTCCTGCATGTAGACTGTTAAAATCATCTAGTTTAAAGAATACCAGAACATTGGTTTGACTTTGTCACCCCAATTCAACAGTGTCTTGATCACACAAAGTCAAATTCCATTCTCAACTGATTCAGTTCATTATGATAACATTTGCATTAAATAAAATACGGATATTTCAATTTGACCAAATTGTAAAGGCAAACTCCTGAAGATAAAGCCTAGTGGAATGTTGTAATGGATAATCGCAGTTTCCATGGGATTAAAAATGTAAATGAATGGAGGAAAATCAACCGCGCACACCAACCTGCCCGACTTTCTGATCTTTGCTCAGGCAATCCAGTAAGGCTTGACACAAACCCAAGAAACTCCCCTAGACAGTGCACAATGTAATTCAACTTGAGTGCATCGCAGTGGTGGTGCCGTCTTTTGGATGAGACGCAAAATGGAGGCTCCATCTACCTTCTCAGATGGATGTAAAAGACTCCTTGGCACTATTTTGAAGACAAGCAGAGGCATTCTCCCTGGTGCCCCTGCCCAATATTATCCCACAACCCAACATCATTAATAAAAGATTAACTTGCTATTACCTCATTGTTGTTTGTGGAAACTTGCTGTGCACAAATGGTCTGTTCACGTTTCTTCCATTAGAATAGTTACCACACTTCAAAAGAACTTCATTGGTTATAAAGGGCTTTGAGACCTGAGGTGTGAAAGGCCCTATATGCAATTTCTTTCTTTTTTCTTTATTACACACAGGAGAAAAACAGAATCTATTCTCCAGTGCCACAGATTCCAAGTTTGTTTGCAAGGGCAGTTTATTTCCTTTTGACTCACTGCACAACTCAGAGATGATGAACACTGATGGCATTGTGCTTTGATATGAAGTGCATTAATATTAATAGGGCTGACCATCTCATCCACTGTTGAATGAGCCATGTAAAAACACATCTCCTACTCAGTTCCACAGTGCCGAGGTGCTATTTTATCTCTTTCACTTATCTCGTTGGCCCAACCACTCAATCATTTATGTCTTTGGGCGAGCACTGACACTTATGAAAAACCACCGAACAAAGGGTGATAATGGCTGTTCTTTGCCGGAGGGGGGCATTCAATTGGAATGCTGAACTTTCCAGCCTCTGTAGTTACTCTAAAGCAGTGTAACTAATGCTTTGTAACAGGGACCACAATTCCCAAATAGTAGCTTGCTCACGGATCACTCTCAGGCATGCCACAGTGTGTTGCACAGTGTGTAATATGAATCTGTACATTCAGTTCTTAACTCCCTCCCCCTCCTTTGCCCAAGAAGGTGATTGCAACCACCAATTTAGTGAACATTTATGATCAGTTTTGCACTATTTTGCACCCAAGTGCCTACGGTTTTCCATTTCCGTGGGACATTTAAGTGAACACCATGGAGCATTGGGGGCCATAAAGCTTAATTGCACAGTCCCAATAGTTTTCATATCTCAACCTGTGGATATTGACAGATTTAGGACAAATGAGTCAGAAATGCAAGCACAGAAGCTGGTCCATGGCTCACAGTTCAAATACTCCTACTCTGGGGACTGAGCTGGAAGTATGTTTGACAGTAAGGGCTTTTACAAACATAGCAAGTGAAATAACAGTTAGAGAGGGAAGGACTGCTTAGCAGTGAATAGGGGAAGAAAGTTGTTTTGGGTAAAGGTGTGAAAGATATTAAATAAATATTCTGCATTTTTGTTTTACAAATGTTGGTGGAACTGAGAATTTAGGTCTACTTGGAGGAGAATATGGAATCGTTGTTGGAGATGGCTATAGACAAGGAATAGGTTCTGAATAAAATAGGAACATAGGAACTGGAGTAGGCCATTCAGCCCATTGAGCCTGCCCTGCCATTCAATATGATCATGGCTGATCATCCTCTTCAATGCCTTTTTCCCACACTATCCCCATATCCCTTCATGTCATTGGTATTTAGAAATCTGTCAATCTCCACTTTAAACATACTGAATGACTGAGAATCCATAGCCCTCTGGGGTAGAGAATTCCAAAGATTCACAACCCTCTGAGTAAAGAAATTTCTCCTCATCTCTGTCCTAAGTGTCTTCTCCCTTATTTTGAAATTGTGTCCCCTGGTTCTAGACTCCCCAACCAGGGGAAACATCTTAGCTGCATCTACCCTGTCTATCCCTTTAAGTATTTTGCAGGTTTCAATGAGATCACCTCTCATTCTTTGAAACTCCAGAGAATACAGGCCCAGTTTCCCCAATCTCTCCTCGTAGGACAGTCCTGTCATCCCAGGAACAAGTCTGGTGAACCTTCATTGCACTCCCTCTATGGTAATAATATCCTTCTTAAGGTAAGGGGACCAAAACTGCACACAGTACTCCAGGTGCAGTCTATTCAAGGTTCTGTACAATTGAAGTAAGACTTCACTACTCCTGTACTCAAGTCCTCTTGTAATGAAGGCCAACATACCATTTGCCTTCTTAATTGCTTCCTGCACCTGCATGTTAGCTTTCAGTGACTTATTGACAAGGACTCCCAAGTTCCTTTGTACATCTACACTTCCTAATCTCTTACCATTTAAGAAATACACTGCACATCTATTCCTCCTACCATAGTGGATAACCTCACATTTTTCCACATTATATTCCATCTGCCATGTTCTTGCCCACTCACCAAGTATGTCCAAATCTCCTTGAAGCCACTATGCATCTTCCTCACAACACACATTCTTAACTAATTTTGTGTCATCCGCGAATTTGGAAATATTACACTTGGTCCCCACATCCAAATCATTGATATATCTTGTGAACAGCTGGGGGCCAAGCACTGGTCCTGCAGTACCCCCAGTAGTCACAGCCTGCCAACACGAGAATGACCTGTTTATTCCTACTCTCTGCTTTCTGCCTGTTAACCAATCCTTACCATGTCCACCGACTCCCCTTTATCAATTCTGTTAGTAACAGCCTCAAAAAACTCCAACAGCTTCATCAAACATGATTTCCCATTCATAACTCCATGTTGACAATGCCCAATCAAATCATTATTATCCAAGTGTCCATTTATCACATCCTTTAGAATAGATTCTAGTATTTTCCCAACAACTGATGTAAGGTTAATAGGTCTGTAATTCTCTGTTTTCTCTCTGCCTCCCTTCTTAAATAATGGGGTGACATTTACGACCTTCCAATCTGCAGGAACCACTTCAGAATTTATAGAAGTTTGGAAGATGATCACCAAAGCATCCACTAACTCCAAAGCTACCTCGTTCAACGCTCTGGGATGTAGAATATCAGGTCCTGGGGACTTATCAACCTTCAGCCCCATTAATTTCTCCAATACAACCTTACTAATACTAATTTCCTTCAATTCCTCAATCTTCCTAATCCCTTGGATATCTAATTCTTGGAGATTTCTTGTATCTTCCTCAGTGAAGACAGACACAAAGTAATCATTTAGCATCTCTGCAATTTCTCTATTCCCCATTATAAATTCTCCTGACTGCCTGTAATGGATCCACATTTGTCTTAGCCAAACGTTTCCTTTTTACGTACCTATTGAAGCTTTTACAGTCTGTTTTTATGTTTTTTGCTAACTTACATTCATATTCTATTCCCTCTTTCTTTATCTGTTTCTTCATCCTCCTTTGCTCTATTCCACAATCCTCCCACTCCTCAGGTTTACTACTATTTTTGGCAGTTTTATAGGCCTTTTCTTTTAATCCTATACAATCCTTAACTTCTTCCTTTGTTATCCACAGTTGACTGCCTTTACTTTTGGGGTTTTGTACCTTGAAGGAATCTATAGTTGCTGTAAACTATTTTTAAAGACTATCCATTGCCTATGAACTGTCATACCTTTTAATGTATTTTCCCAATCCACCTCAGCCAATTTGCCCTTCATACCTTCATAATTTCCTTTGTTTAAATTTAACACCCTGGCTTCAGATTGAACTACCTCACTTTCAAACATTATGTAAAATTCTATCATGTTATGGTCACTCATCCCTAAAGATTCTTTTACAACATGATTATTAATTAGCCCTTTCTCATTACATAATACTAGATATAAAATAGCCTGTTCTCTATTCGGTTCCTCAACATCTTCTTCTTTGGCCTCCTTGTAGAAAACCATCCTTAACACATTCCAGAAACTTGTCCTCTACAGCATTAGTGCTCATTAGGTTTACCCAGTCTATGTGCAGATTGAAGTCACCCATGATTACTGTATTACCCAAGCTACATGCTTCTCTAATTTCCTGATTAATACCATGTCCCACACTACCACTGCTGTTTAGTGGCCTATAAACAACTCCTACCAATGTTTGCTGCCCCTTACTGTTTCTTAGCTCCACCCAAACATATTCCACATTTTGTTCTTCTGATCTGAGATCCTCCCTTACTAAAGTACTGATCCCATCCATTATCAGCGCAACACCACCTCCTTTTCCTTTTTGCCTGTCCTTCCTAAATGTCGAATATCCTTGAATATTCAATTCCCAGTCTTGATCACCCGTAGCCATGTTTCCGTAATGGCAATTAGATCATACCCATTTACCTCTATTTGGGCCTTTAAATCATCAACCTTGTTGTGAATGCTGTGTGCATTCAGGTAGAGTGCCTTTAACCTTGTCTTATTGAAATTATTCTGCATTCTAAGCCTAGTTGATGCTTGCCTTTGTTTCGCCTGCCTTCTAATGTCACTTGCTACCTTTCTACCTCCTGTTCCAGCTCTACTTCCTTCCAATTTGAGCTACCCCTCAGGTTCCCATCCCCCGGACAAGCTAGTTTAAACCCTCCCCAACAGCACTAGCAAATCTCCCTGCAAGGATGTTAGTTCTGGTCCTGTTAAGATGTAGCCCGTCCTTAAGTTATTGGGCCTTAATAACTTGTATCTTAGAGTGAGAAAGAAACAGAGTCAGAAGAAAAAATGATTCAGAAAGAAAGAAACAGACAGAAAAAACACAGAGAGGTGAGAGAAAGAGAAAGAAAAAAGAAAAAATAGAAAGAAACTGAGATAAAGAAAGGGAGAGAGAAGTAAAGTTGAAATCAAGAGAGGCAGGAAAAAGAGTGAAAGATATAGACAAAATAAAGGCAAAGAAAAAGAGACAGAAAAAAGGGAGAGAAAGAACAAAACAGAGAGACAGAAAAAAATAGAAATAAATAAAAAGAAAGCAAATGAGAGACAGAAAGAGAGAAAGACAGAGACAGAAATAACAAAAGAAAAATCAAAAAAGAGAGAAAGAGAAAGAAAGAACAATAAAAAGAAAGAGCATGACAGAAATGAGATAGGAAGAAGGAAGGAAAGAAGGAAGGAAACAGATCTTCCCTTCATACGAACACAAGGAAAAGCTGATTACACTTAAAGCCCTGCCCCTTGTAACAGATCAAACTCAATTAATGTTTCCCCAAAATAGCCTTCTCAACCCCTTCGCTCTTTGGAAATACACCAAACCGTATCTAGATCCCATTTACAGGTTTGAGTGGAGCATAAACACTGACATGCAGTGAGATGCAGACAGATGCAGCAAAATCTGGGCAACATTCAGGCTTGGGCTGATAAGTGGCAAGTAACATTTGCACCACACAAGTGCCAGGCAATGACCATCTCCAACAAGAGAGAATCTAACCATCTCCCCTTGATGTTCAATGGCATTACCATCGCTGAATTCCCCCACTATCAACATCCTGGGGGGTTACCATTGATCAGAAACTGAACTGGACCAGCCATATAAATACTGTGGCTACAACAGCAGGTCAGAGACTGGGAATTCTGCAGCGGGTAACTCACATCCTGACTCCCCAATGCCTATCCACCATCCACAAGGTACCAGTCAGGAGTGTGATGGAATACTCTCCAATTGCCTGGATGGGTGCAGCTCCGACAACACTCAAGAAGCTCAACACCATGCAGGACAAAGTAGTCTTCTTAATTGACACCCCATCCACCACCTTCAGTATTCACTCCCTTCACCACCGACGCACAGTGGCAGCAACTCACCAGGACTCCTTCAAAAGCCCCTGACCTCTACCACCTAGAAGGACAAGGGCTGCAGATGCAACACTGCCACCTGCAAGCTCTCCTCCAAGCCACACACCATCCTGACTTGGAAATATATCACCATTCCTTCGCTGTTGCTGGGTCAAAATCTTGGAACTCCCTTCTTAACAGCATTGTGTGTGTACCCCAAGGACTGCAACGATTCAAGAAGGCAGCTCACCACTACCTTCTCAAGGGCAATTAAGGATGGGTAATAAATGCTGGCCTAGCCAGCGACACCCACATCCCATGAATGAATAAAAAAAAAGTATGGACTGGTTGGGCTGAATAGCCTTTTTCTGTGTTATATATTCTATGTAATGCTGTGCCTGTCAGTATCTTTCTGTAATATCATTCCATAATTCTAATAGCCTTTAAGTGCAAAACTTCTCTCCGTCTTCCCTTCTTGTTTCCTTACTTCCTCAATTTAAAAGTTATATCCCTTGGTATTTTGATCACAGTTAACAATTTGCCTCATACAGCTTTGTCAATTGATTCCATAAACATCAGAGTCTCTTTACAAAAGAAAGCAAGTTGAACTTTTCCTCATGCTTTAGATTCCTGATAACATCTTCCAGTTTGCCTGTCTCCATCCAAGGACAGGGTAGTCCTTTTTGTAGCTACTTCACCACAGCTGCACAGAAGACTCCAAATGCAATCTGACCAACACACTATACAGCAGAGTTGTCGAACATACAGGTTGGACCAGGATCTGGCCTGCCAAGAGTTTCCATCTGGCCCGTGGATATAAACTGTACCCATATTCACAGCTGACAGGTACTGAGAGCAGGAACAGCAGTTGCTGAACTTCGGACAGATTCAGGGTCTTCCAGCGGGCTTTAAAAAAAAACGGAACCTGCTGGAAAACTCCGTATCTGTCCAAAATTCAGAAAGTGCTTTTTCTGCTCCCAGCACCTGTCAGGACAGATTCGGGGTTTTCCAGCGGGTTCTGATTTTTGTTTTAAAAAGCCTGCCGGAAAAACTTGAATCTGTCTTAAGTTCAGAAACCGCTGTTCCCGCTCTCAGCAATGGTCAGAGAGAGACGGGGGTGGGGGGGGGGGCAGACTTGGAGACAGAGAGAGATGGAGGGAGAGATAGAGACAGAGAGAGAGAGGGAGGAAAGATAGAGACAGGGGGGGAGAGATAGAGACAGGGGGAGAGATAGAGGCAGAGCAGGGGGGAGATATAGAGACAGAGAAGTGGGGGGAGATAGAGACAGAGAGAGGGGGGGAGAGAGAGAGACAGAGAGAGAGGGGAGGAGAGATAGCGACAGAGAGTGGGGAAGAGATATAGACAGAGAGAGAGGGGGAGAGAGAGCCAGAGATGGGGGAGAGATAGAGACAGAGAGAGAGAGGGGAGAGAGATAGAAGAGATAGAGATGGGGGGGAGAGATAGAGACAGAGAGAGAAGGGGGGAGAGACGGGAGACGGGGGAAGAGAGGGGGAGAGACGGGGAGGAAGAGCAGGGGAGAGACTGGGGGGGAAGATCAGGGGAGAGACGGGGTGTGGGGGGGGAAGAGCAGGGGTGACATTGGGGGAGAAATTGGGGAGGGGAGGGGAGACGGTGGGCAGAGATGGGGGAAGAGGGGAGAGAGATGGGGAGAGGGGGAGTGGGAGGGTGTGGGAGGGAGGGAGGGAGAGAGGGAGGGGGAAAAGAAAGAGATCAAGATCACTCCTGACAGATGGTCATCTATCTGGAATACTCCGCATTGCTATGTCAATTGTGCAGACAGAGATTGAGTATTTATGCAAGCAAAATTAATGCCAGGTATGTCACTAAATCAGTGTTCAACACAATGATGAGAAAGTAAGTCAATAAATTAGTTTCCTCATTGAAAGCTTCTTCACAAAAATGCATATTTGTTGTTTTGATAAAATAAATTTTTAATGCCTTTATCTTTCCGAAATTTTCTCACTGGCCTCCTATGTAGGACAAAAATTGTAATGTGGCCCCTGACGCATAAAGTTTGGACACCCCTGCTATACAGCAACAATACAACCTCCTTTGATGAGCATTCTATCCCTTTGCTAATGCAACTTAGTATCATATTTTTTCCTTTTTACACTAGCTAAACATTGGACTGATAGAATGATAGACATATAGGAACATAGGAAATAGGAGCAGGAGTAGGCCTTTTGACCCTTTAAGCCTGCTCCACCATTCAACTAGGTCATGGCTGATCTTCTAGCTCAATGTCATTTTCCCGCATTATCCCCATATCCCTTGAAATCTTCAATATCTAGAAATCTATCGATCTCTGTCTTGAACATACTCAATGACTGAGCCTTCATGGCCCTCTGGGTAGAGTATTCCACAGATTCACCACCCTCTGAGTGAAGAAGTTCCTCCTCATCTCAGTCCTAAATGGCCTACCTCTTATTCTGAGACTGTGTCCCCTCGTTCTAGACCATCAAGCCAAGGGAAACATCCTTCCTGCATCAACCTTATTGAACCCTGTAAGAATTTTGTACGCTTCGATGAGATCACCTCTCATTCATCTAAACTCTCGACAATATAGGCCCAGTCTTCTCAATCTCTCCTCATAGGACAAACACGCCATCCCAGGAATTAGTCTGGTGAACCATTATCCAAGATGAATTACAACAACTCACCAAGGTTTCTTCAACAGCACCTCCCAAACCTAAAACCTCTACCACCTAGGAGGACAAAGGTACCAGGTTCACAAGAACACCACCATCTCCATGTTCACTTCCAAGTCACACACTATCCTGACTTGGAAATATATCGGCATCCATTCATCGCTGGGTCAAAATCCTGAAACTCCCTACCTAACATCACTGTGGGAGCACCTTTATCACACGGACTGCAGCAGTTCAAGATGGTGGCTGACCAGCACCTTTTCAAGGGCAATCGGACATAGGCAATAAATCCTAGTCTTGTCAATGACACCTACATCCCATGAATGAATATTTATGAACTGCCGCGCTAAATATCAAGGCGGCTCAGCGGGACAAATCCCACGCCCCCATCGCTTAAAAAGCTCACCGCCAATATCGACGGTAAGCTGGTAAAATCCAGCCCAAAGAATCACAGAACAGTTACATTACAGAAGGAGGCCATTCAGGCTGTCAAGTCTGCGTTGGCTCTCCAGAGGAACAATTCACCTACTGCCTTCTCCCCGTAGCCCTGCACATTCTTCCTTTTCAGATAATAATCAAATTCCCTCTCGAATACCTTGATTGAACCTGCCTCCGAATGGAGATCCGAAGGCGCGGGAGATCCGACAACTAGCCAGAATATCAGCATAGGACGGCCGTCGCGATGAGGTAAGTAATTATGCTTTCATTCAAATTAATTAGCATATGTTAATAATATCCCCGGCGCTGAGCAGCAGCGGGGGGCAGCCACAAGGCCTCGCCACCACTGGTAATATGGGGTGGGGCCTTCCCGGCATCGAGGCCCAGGGTGGGACTCTCCTGAAGGTATTTTCTGGGCCCCCCGCTGTTGGGGGGCTGGTAAAATCTAGCCCTATGTCTTTGCTGATCAGCATATTATACCTCTGTTCCATGTAATATATAATCTCTTTCTTGGATCTTTGCTCAAATGTTAATTATGTTAAACTGCATGTGCCACTTAGTGGTCCATATTTCCTTCAGAATTGGATTGTATTAATATCCATTATTCGCACTGCTTATTGTTGTTATTTACAACATTGTAAACCTGGCATATAGATTTCTAATATATAATAAATATAATCCTCTTTCCAGACGCAGCTACAATATGCTTAAGTTTAGAGAGATGCAATGTACCTCATTGGTGGAGAGTACGGTATCCTCATCCAGACTCAGCACAGCATCCGTTGTTATGGCATTGTAGGGAAAGAAGCGACTGCTCATTGTCTTGAAAAGAAGAGGCATCAGGATTAGTATGGGACCTTTCCTGCTCAAGTGTTCCCATTTGTATTCTTGTACAGTTAGTACCCCACAGGTGAAGATTGTCAATTGGGGTGAGGTACCTGAGCAATAGCTCACTTAAGGACAGAAAAGGAAGAAAATTGGATTTTAACAAAAAAAGTGTAGCCTTCTCCTTGTTTGTCACTTCCTTTGTGGGAGGCTGATTCATGCTAGGATATGGCTCCACAGCCATCCGTTGTTCTCCATTATCATGCCTATTGGAGCTCTCCATGCATGATCCCATTGAGTGTCAGCAGGCTATTAGACAGTGGGAGGTATCATTGCTGAACCCAATCCAGTGCTTATTCAATGCCCACAGATGCAGAAGCTGCTGGGCAGTGATCAGTAGCAAGGGCCCCACTTAATATTTTTCTTTTTCTTTGGTCCAGGTGTACTATCTCAGCACAGACCAGGGTATTGAGTACAAGCAAGACTTTCCTTGTCTGCATGGTTTAAAGCCATATTGGGCTAGACATTTAACAACTGAGCTAATAGTCTTCCCAAACTCCAGGAGGGAGGAGTATCTGAAATCACCAGACACAGCGTCTGATTAAATGAGATTGTACAGCCCCTCATGACTAAGGTTGTCACCACTCCAGGGGATTGATTCCTGGAGATTCCAGGGCAAAGACTAATCTCCAGAACACTGCTGTCAGCAACCTCGAAGAAAAATCGTGGGGACATTAAAAAACCCAAAATTCTTTGAACATTTTTGTTTATCAGTTATAAAGAATAAAATTGGACATGTGAGAAAAAGCTCGTTTGACTGACAATCAAGAATCATCTAATCAGATAATGAACAGTCCGTTCACTTTCTGATTGGCTGTGAGAAAGTGGGGCACCGCAAGGACGAATATGTCAGGCAAGCAATGGCAGGTGAGTGTTGGGCAGGGTGGTTAGAGCTGGGAGATCATTTGATGACACCTCTCGGAATATGTCCAGCTAGAGTAAACAATTGTACTCATGACCAAAACCATCCTTTTCCATTGCCTGGTTAAAGTGTTATGTTTGTTGCAGAAGAGATTACTCTATTTGTAGGTGTGAGGTTAACAGATTGTCTGCACGCATTCTGTTTAGCATATGGAACCTGGAGTCTTGAACCTTGGAGTCTCACCCACCCCCCTCAATTAGTGTTGCGTTTAATTAGTGGATCATGTAAATAGTAAAATTACCAATCACACCCAACATACTATTAAAGTTTGTTAAAAAAATAACCTTGTCTTTGGCACAAAACTATAATTAGGTCCAATTCAAAAGCCTCTTGGCCAGTATTAACCTAGATTTCTTTGCACAAGAACCTTCATTTATATTCAGTTAGAAGTATTTCATGTCCATGTGGTATTCTGTGAATGTAGGTTACATGAAGTCCATATACAGATGACGTAGAGGCTGTGCACAGTCTGTATACAGTTTACATACAGACCCTATACAGGCTGGGCACAAACTATCAATAGGATAGGTTTAGGCTACTGACAAACCACATACAGGCTGCCTGTAGACTGGAAAGATACAGCATCCACATGTTATATGTAGGTTACACATAGGCTATGTATAGACTGTGTACAAGCTTATACCCACTGCTGATATTTATAGGATATACTTCTCTTTGGCCTCCATGTCTCGAGAGACAATGGGTAAGCGCCTGGAGGTGGTCAGTGGTTCGTGAAGCAGCATCTGGTTTGGCTATAAAGGCCAATTCTAGAGTGACAGACCCTTCCACAGGTGCTGCAGATAAAATTGGTTGCCGGGGCTGTTACCCAGTTGGCTCTCCCCTTGCGCTTCTGTCTTTTTTCCTGCCAACTGCTAAGTCTCTTCGACTCGCCACACTTTAGCCCCGCCTTAATGGCTGCCCGCCAGCTCCGGCGATCACGAGCAACTGACTCCCACGACTTGTGATCAATGTCACAGGACTTCATGTCGCGTTTGCAGATGTCTTTAAAGCGGAGACATGGACGGCCGGTGGGTCTGATACCAGTGACGAGCTCACTGTATAATGTGTCCTTGGGGATCCTGCCATCTTCCATGCGGCTCACATGGCGAAGCCATCTCAATAGGGTGGCTCAGTAGGGTGTATATGTTGGGGATGTTGGCCGCCTCGAGGACTTCTGTGTTGGAGGTACGGTCCTGCCACCTGATGCCAAGGATTCTCCGGAGGCAGCGAAGATGGAATGAATTGAGACGTCGCTCTTGGCTGACATGCGTTGTCCAGGCCTCGCTGCCGTAGAGCAAGGTACTGAGGACACAGGCTTGATACACTCGGACTTCTGTGTTCCGTGTCAGTGCGTCATGTTCCCACACTCTCTTAGCCAGTCTGGACATAGCAGTGGAAGTCTTTCCCATGCGCCTGTTGATTTCTGCATCAAAAGACAGGTTACTGGTGATAGTTGAGCCTAGGTAGGTGAACTCTTGAACCACTTCCAGAGAGTGGTCGCCGATATTGATGAATGGAGCATTTCTGACATCCTGTCCCATGATGTTTGTTTTCTTGAGGCTGATGGTTCAGCCAAATTCGTTGCAGGCAGCCGCAATGCTGTCGATGAGTCTCTGCAGACACTCTTCTGTGTGGGATGTTAATGCAGCATCTTCAGCAAAGAGGAGTTCCCTGATGAGGGCTTTCCGTACTTTGGTCTTCGCTCCTAGACGGGCAAGGTTGAACCTGCCACCTGATCTTGTGTGAAGGAAATTTCTTTCTTCTGAAGACTTGAATGCATGTGAGTGCAGCAGGGAGAAGAAGATCCCAAACAGTGTAGGTGCGAGAACACAGCCCTGTTTCATGCCACTCAGGATAGGAAAGGGGTCTGATGAGGAGCCGCTATGCTGAATTGTGCCTTTCATATTGTCATGGAATGAGGTGATGATACTTAATAGCTTTGGTGGACATCCGATCTTTTCTAGTAGTCTGAAGAGACCACGTCTGCTGATGAGGTCAAAGGCTTTGTTGAGATCAATGAAAGCAATGTAGAGGGGCATCTGTTGTTCACGGCACTTCTCCTGTAGCTGGCGAAGGGAGAAAATCATATCAATGGTGGATCTCTCTCCTCGAAAGCCACACTGTGCCTCAGGGTAGACATGCTCAGCCAGCTTCTGGAGCCTGTTTAAAGCAACTTGAGCGAAGACTTATCCCATTATGCTGAGCAGGGAGATTCCACGGTAGTTGTTGCAGTCACCGCGGTCACCCTTGTTCTTATAGAGGGTAATGATATTGGCATCGCGCATGTCCTGTGGTACTGCTCCCTTGTCCCAGCACAGGCAAAGCAGTTCGTAGAGTGCTGAAAGTATAGCAGGCTTGGCACTCTTGGTTATTTCAAGGGTAATGCCGTCCTTCCCAGGGGCTTTTCTGCTGGCTAGAGAATCAATGGCATCACTGATTTCCGATTTTGTTGGCTGTACGTCCAGCTTATCCATGACTGGCAGAGACTGGGCTGCATTGAGGGCGGTCTCAGTGACAACATTTTCCCTGGAGTACAGTTCTAGGTAGTGCTCCACCCAGCGGTCCATTCGCTTGCTTTGGTCAGTGATTGTGTCCCCTGATTTAGATTCGAGGGGGGGCCATCTTCTTGATGGTTGGCCCAAAAGCTCTCTTAAAGCCATCATACATTCCTCTGATATTTCCAGTGTCTGAGGCCAGCTGAATATGACTGCATAGGTGTTGCCAGTAGTCATTTGCGCAGTGCCTGGCTGTTCTTTGTGCAGCGCTTCTGGCTGCTTTAAGTTCTACGGAAGTTAACTTGCTGGGGGCTTTCTTGTAGTTCAGCAGTGCAATGCACTTAGCGGCTATGACAGGTTCCAGCTCTTCAAAGTGAGATTGAAACCAGTCTGCATTCTGCTTTACACGTTTGCCATAGGTGGTCATTGCTGAGTCATAGATGGCGTCTCTGATGTGGGCCCACTTGGTCTGTACATCCCCTGTAGGAGTGTTTTGAAGGACTTTTTCAAGTGAATTTAGAAACTTATGTAACAGCTGTGGATAAGAAATTCTGCTCGTGTTGATGTGCGGGCGGCCCTTCTGCTTGAAGTGATGCAGCTTCTTTGGTTTGAGTCTAACCTTGCTGCACACCAGAGAGTGGTCAGTGTTGCAGTCCGCACTGTGGAAGCCGCATGTGATTTGAATGCTGTTTAAAGAGGCTCACCTTGTGACGATGAGGTCCAGCTGGTGCCAACGACGTGATCTTGGGTGCCTCCAAGAAACCTGGTGACAGGTTTTAGTATGAAAGAATGAGTTGGTGATGCAGAGGTTATGATAGGTACACAACTCAAGCAGTCTCTGTCCATTCTCATTCATCCTTCCAATGCCATAGCACCCAAGGCAGGAGGGCCGAGTCATGGTCGGCCCCAACCCTGGCATTGAAGTCCCCCAGCAGGAACAGATGTTCGGTATTGGGGAGGCTACTAATGATATTATGGAGTTCCTCGTAGCTTTAGCTTCAAGTGGGGAGCAGAGTGTTGGAGCATAGATGCTGAGTAGGTGTACTGGACCAGAGGCAGTGAGCAGTCCGATGGACAGTATGCATTCCGAGCCATTTGAGGGTGGCTCTATCATGCTGAGCAAAGAGTTTCTGATGGCGAAGCCCACTCCATGCTGTCTTGGTTCTTCAGGATCCCTACCCTGCCAGAAGAAAGTGTAGTCTTGCTCTCTTAGAGATCCGCTCACAAGGAAGCGTGTCTCCTGAAGTGCTGCAATGTCCACATTGAGTCCACTGAACTCATTGTTAATGATGGCGGTCTTCCGAGAATCGTTGATTTGTGTAAGGTCTTCCGACAGGCCAGACACATAGTTCTGACGTTCCAGTTTGCAAAATGAAGGGCTGGTACCTTCTTTCCTTTTTTTGTCGTGCTGTTTGGTGCGGTGTTGCAGTCCACTTTTCGGGCAATGCCGCTGAGCTCCAAGCACCCATTGAAGCAGGTGGACTGTGGCAGGACAGAACCTTACAGATCGGGGGCTGCCCGGTTTGAGGCGGGCGGTAGCTGTCCAGTGAGATGCGATGACCTCTCTCACTGACAAAGGCAACCCGTGGCGCCCAATCTCTACACCAATTGAGCCGGACTTATAACCCGTAACTGCTGCCTTCCATGTTGTTTTGGTCGCTGTGAGGCGACTATGGAGTGACCTCTCCATGGCACATGCCTGGGCGGATGTGTGGAGGTTGTGAATTGCCCAAGTGTCAAAACCCCCCTCTCAGCCTTTCTGGTGGGGTCCAAAGGAGTCCAGAGCACGACGTTTGGCACCGGTATGGCTGCAGGAACTGCCGGAAACATGCCAAAGGTGACACATGACCGCCTTCGGGGTTCCGCTCCGGATTTTCTGTTAGGGTTTACTCCCTTAGCCTTGGTCTCTCCCGAGACGCCCACAAGGCAGGATATACACAAGACAATATATGTACAGATTACACACAGGTTATATACTGAACATAGACACAAGCTATATACAGGCTGTAACTGAATATATGTACAGATTACCCACAGGTTATATACCGAACATAGACACAGGCTGTAACTGAATATATTCAGAAAACGCATGTACTGTACACAAAAAACAAAGGTTATACACATGCTGTATTGACACTACACATAGAATGTACAGCACAGAAACAGGACATTCGGTCCAACCAGTCTATACAGGTGTTTATGCTCCAGGACCCTCCTCCCATTCTACTTACTTCATCTCACCCCATCAACATATCCTTCTATTCTTTTCTCCCCCATATACTTATCTAGCTTCTGCTTCGATGCATCAATGTGATCTATGTGCATCTACATGAGCTAATCAGAAGGCAAATAAAGGCTATGCACAAATGTCCATGTTGGGATCTAAAAGAAAAAAAAATTGCATTTATACAGAGCCATTCACAATCACAGGACATCTCCAAGTGCTTTACAGTCAATTAAGCACTTTTGAAGTCACTGTTGTAATGTAGGGAACACGGCAGCCAATTTGCACACAGCAAGATCCCACAAACAGCAATGTGATAATAACCAGATCATCTGTTTTAGTGATGTTAATTCAGGGATAAGTATTGGCCTGGCCATCAGGGATAACTCCCCTGCTCTTCTTTGAAATAGTGCAATGGGAACTTTTACGCCTACCCAAGAGGGCACTTGCCCTCTTGGAGCTTCGGTTTAATATCTCATCCAAAAGACACACCACCAACAGTGCTACACTGGAATGTCAGCTTTGATTTTGGTGCTCAAGTCCTGGAGTGGGAGTTGAATTTTTTTTTATTTGTTCCTGGGATGTGGGCATCGCTGGCGAGGCCAGCATTTATTGCCCATCCCTAATTGCCCTTGAGAAGGTAGTAGTGAGCTGCCTTCTTGAACCGCTGCAGTCCATGTGGAGTAGGTACATGTGGGAGTTCCAGGATTTTGACCCAGTGAATCCACAACCTTCTGACTCAGAGGTGAGAGTACCACCAACTGAGGCACAGCTGACACCTTAAAGTTATCAGTGAGGCCCTTTGGCAAACCATATAGTTAAAGGTAATGATGGTTTATATTGGTAGTGTGCAGGTCAGCACACAAAATTAATGTGGCGTTGATTGACATGTTAGTCCCTCAAAGAAAATGTGATGAAAAACTGATCAAATCTGAAGCCACACAGAGTGGATGAAGGGGTGGGTGACCCAACACGGCTCATGTCACTGCGGAGGACTACAGCAAAGGTAAAGGACGAAAATAAAAGCAACACCTGGGACAAACTATGAGGAACCAAGAGTTTGGCAAAATGAAGTTGAGTAGAGTCCTGGCAATATATGAATCAAGCCATTACCAATTGACCATCTTAAGTCGTGCTAAAAGACAGATACTGGGGTGATATGAAGAAATTGATCAAGTACTAAAGAGCTATCCCTGTAAGGGGATATTAATCATGGATTAGCTGTAATATTCATTAATTTATTCATAGCAAAATATTACGAATGTGTGCAGTTAATGTATATTTTATGTGCTGCAATATGATTAAGGTAATTATCAAAATCCAATCAATCATGAATTGCCAAACTGTCCACAATTCTGATTAACCTGAAAAGCAGAGAACAAGAAATGCCTTCAGCCCATCAAGCTTGTTCTTTCCATAGACCAGAAGCAATTTGTTCCATCCTAGGAAGAAGCTAGATGGAGAGAAAAAGGTGAAGCGTAGATTCACCAGGATGTCACCAGGGCTGACAGGGTTACAGATATGAAGGAAGACTTTAAACATTAGGGCTTTTTCTACTGGAGCTGAGAGGGTTAAGGGGTGACAAAAACAGCATCCAACATCCACAGTATTTTGCTTTTGTATTAAGGTTAATGGGTAACTTGATAAAGACCATGGAATCATAGAGTGATAGAGTACAGGAGACGGCCATTTGGTCCCTCTTTCCTCATAACCCTGCAAATTATTCCTTTTCAAGTGTTCATCCAAACAATTTCACCATAATGAAGGGGTGAGAAAAGTTAAATAGCAATAGATCGTTCGCACTGATCAGCACAATGGCAACGAGAAGGAACAAAGTTAGGAAAAAGTACTTTACTCAAAGGGTGGTTAGTATGTGGAAGTCTCCTCCACAAACCACTGCTGATGCAGCATCCACAAATTCTTTCAAAATGGAAGTAGATGCTTGATTGGAAAAAAGGATGGCTGAAGCATATCGGGAATGGGCAGAAAAGTGGCATTAGACTGGATGGGATATTAAAGGACATAGGGAGTAAATGAGACTAAGTAAGACTTAGACTAGCCACTTAGTTGGGGAAAAATGCCAGCACAATCTGCTTCCGTGCTGGAAAAGTTTTGTGGAACCTCTTTCTGTGCCTCAAAAGTGAATCAAGGCTCCCAATTTTCTATAGTATTTATCTTTGAATGCTTGCCTTCCTTAGTGACAAGTTTCCATGGAATCATTCAGGAACCATCTCATTTCCACACAGACTTAATCATCTCCATCTGTTCCTAACCAGAGATAGTTACCCAGCTCTATTTAAAAGGTGTTAATTGGCACACAATAAGCTGCTTTAGTTGGAAATCTGTTCCATTGAATCACTACTTTGTGGGGAGGAAGCTCCCTTTGATCTCAAGTTTTGCTTGATGCTTGTTCACTGTGTGATTTTGGGTTCTTTGTGATGACTGTTGTTGACTTTTTTTCAATACAGCCTGAAAGCTCCAACCTTAAAAACATTTCGTGTACTTGCCTTTTAAACATAAGTCTGCCAGGAATCAGAGATCCAACTGTATAGAGTGACAGTGCCATTCCCAGCCAGAATGGAGATGATTGGGTAATTCTCCTGGAGATAGGACTGCTGTCGTGACAGGGATTGATTTCAAAGCAAATTATTTGTATTATGTAATTATCCTCCACTCACCGCATTTTGCTGGAGAAATCACCTTAATTTTATTGTATTGATGTTGCTGTTGATTCGGTCAGTTCAGTTTGCTGATAGAGAATTTTAAAAAACATAATTTGAAGATCGCTATATAAACTATGTTTGCTATAAAATAGACTGTTTACTCTGAATCCTGCCATAAGTCCCACCTCACCTTGTACCAAGGCAACCATGGCTCAGTTTGTAGCATGCTTGGCTCCAAGTCAGAAGGTTGTGAATTCAAGTCTCACTCCAGGACTTGAGCACAAATATCAAGGCTGATACTCGAGTGCAGTGCTGAGGGAATGCTGCACGGTCAGAGGTGCTGTTTTTTTGAATGAGATGTTAAAAGAGGCTCCATCTGCTTTCTCAGGTGGACATGAAAGATCCCATGATCCCATGGCAGCACAGTGGCGCAGTGGTTAGCACCGCAGCCTCACAGCTCCAGCGACCCGGGTTCAATTCTGGGTACTGCCTGTGTGGAGTTTGCAAGTTCTCCCTGTGTCTGCGTGGGTTTCCTCCGGGTGCTCCGGTTTCCTCCCACATGCCCAAAGACTTGCAGGTTGATAGGTTAATTGGCCATTATAAATTGCCCCTAGTATAGGTAGGTGGTAGGGAAATATAGGGACAGGTGGGGATGTGGTAGGAATATGGAATTAGTGTAGGATTAGTATAAATGGGTTGTTGATGGTCGGCACAGACTCGGTGGGCCGAAGGGCCAGTTTCAGTGCTGTATCTCTAAACTAAACTATTTCGAAGAACAGCAGGGGAGTTATCATTGGTGTCCTGGCCAATATTTAACTCTCAATCAATATCACAAAAACAGATTATCTTGTCATTATTACATTGCTATTTGTGGGAGCATGAAGAGCGAAAATTAGCAGCCACGTTTCCTACATTACAACAGTGACTACACTTCAAAATTACATAATTGGCTGTAAAGCATGTTGGGACATCTTGTGGTCGCCATATAAATGTAAGTTTTTTTTTACTCATTGGCTGACATAGTGATGTTAATAGACACGTTGCAGAAACCTGTCCCTATCTGTCTGTATATTACCGTGTTTTCGATAGTTACTGACAGACTTGCATAATAAACAAAGAAATAGCATCAGAAATTACACTCCAGGAATTGGTTCTGTCAGTTCTTGGTGCCTTATTACAGATTAGGTAGAAAACCACACTGTGGGTCGAAAGAGTCCAGCTTTTAACAGTGCAGTTCCCTGCGGGTACCCCTGGTGTGTTGACGTTACGCAGTTTATCCACTATAAGCGGTGGACAGTAAAACTGATCACCACTTGCTGGTCACTAAAAAACAACTGGTTTGGGATGTAGCTTCCACTCGGTTCTTATACTGACTGAGAGAAGTGGCATTGAAAAATGCCTGTCTGCTGGCAAAGATAGAGTATCATGGGAGAGATACATGGCAGCAGTAAGGCTTCCTGGAGTCCTCACTGGGGATAAACACCGAACATCACCCATCGATAAATGCTGTACAGGGGGTTAACGAGGTTAAAAGAACTGTCCGAAATAGCCAACGGGTTTCATACGTTATAACCAGCACCATTGCATTTGCCAAATAATACCAGAGAATGGTTAGCGCCATTTGCCCGATAGAGGTGGCTGCCCATGGTAAATGTGAATGGTGTAAGTGGTAGGGACTGCAACACAATTGCAGGACATTCCTTTGCTTTCGATGATCTGCTCTCATCCTTCCCACCCTGATCCTGTGGTACGGTTGTACGCGCATTGGTTGCTCTTCTGTACTTCTGCCAAGAGACCAATCTTAAACATTGAAGACGTCAGGCCCTACCCCACCATTCAAGCTAGGAGACCAGTTAGCTGGCGTGTCAGGGGATATCCCTACCTGCCCTACACTGTCATTCTTATCTGAAACACTTTGACATATGATGGTTGGCAATCTAATCTGATGTCCTCTCCTCTGTACTAAGTCCTGTTCATCTAACTCACCACCTCTGCTCTTCTCAACTCCAGCCTTGTTCTGAATCTCCATATCCATGCTTCAACACTTCTTCTTCAAGCCCCTACCACCCTTCTACCTCAACATAATACCTTGCTTGCAGTGATGAGGAGCTGTTCCGGTTACCTAATGTGCAAAGAAATTAATAGGCTCATTAAACAAATAACATTTCACAAGTCATTCTTAAGCAGCAATTATTCCTTACCTTACGCTCTCCCTTTATGAATATTAGTGGCATTCTGGTGGGGGGCCACTTACTTTTGGAGGGCAATGGTTTGTCGCAGTTCCACAAGATAATTATCTAGGATCAAAATAGCAAAGATTATTTGGCAGGTGGCTGAAAATTATATAGAATTACATAGAATTTACAGCACAGAAATCTGACCCAAATTGTCTGTGCCAGTGTTTATGTTCCACACTAGCCTCCTCCCAATCTAATTCATCTAACCCTGTCAACATAGTCTTCTATTCCTTTCTTCCTCATGGACTTACCTAGGTTCCTAAAATGGCGACTTTCGTCTCCTTATTGTCTTGTAGGGTAAATTTATTGAGCATGTGTTTTCCAGAAAATATTGTCCTGGCAGGCAAAGTTTGATCAGAGTATTTGCATTGTGCAGTCTGGTGCACTGGGTAACACTTCTCACCTGGAATAAATCCTCCACCCCCAAATTATTTCTTTCCTCTCTGTAAGACAGTAGGGGAGACTTTCCTCAGTCTGTATGCTGGATCCCCTTGTTGCAGAAAATATTGGAAAATCGGGTAGGTCGGAATGGCCCCCACCCCGGCATCTCTAGCTGGGGGTACGGCTTCACAAGTACCAGCAGCTCTCTGCTATCTTGCCTGCAGAGACCACTCTTCATGCGTTAGCCTAGCTCCATCCCAAAACCCAGGCTGCCTCTCTAGTGTAGTACTGAGGGAGTGTTGCACTGTTAGAGCTGCCATCTCCCGGATGAGACCTTAAACCAAAGCCCCATCTGCCCTTTCAGGTGGACGGAAAAGATCCGTTGCACTATTTCAAAGAAGATCAGGGGAGTTCTCCCTGGTGTCCTGGCCAATATTTATCCCTCAATTAACATCTCTAAGACAGATCATCTGGTCATTATCACGTTGTCATTTGTGGGAACTTGTGTGTCCAAATTGGCTGCTGCATTTCCTACATTACAGCAATGACTACACTTTAGAAGTACTCCATTGGCTGTAAAGCATTTGGGACTTCTAGTGGTTGTGAAAGGCAAATTTTTCTTGCAAGTTGTTCTTTACATGGTAAGCCTGCTATGGAGATTCTCATTGGTGGCTTAATGTTCTCACACAGAGACAGAGAAGGACTGTCAGAAAATGTCCTTCTTTCCTCAGGGTCACTCAGAGGACTGACAGCAGCAGAAGAGGCAAAAAAAAAGAAAAAACACAGGGAAAAATGGGAAAAAAGAGCATGCTACATACCTGTGCACAGTACTTGGATTTTGCCAGTGCTAAGATTAACTTGATGATGGGCTGGGACTGCGAGACCAGCGGCGAGACTGCGTGAATCAACCCGGTGAACTCCTTCTTGGGGGTGAAACCTGAAAACACAAAATAGCAATCACGCCATCCAATCAGAATTGAGAAGTAGCATATCAGCATGAACTCAATTAGGAGGCGCTACAGGGGGAATATTCCTACAACAATACATTGAATTCCTGCAAGATTATTCATCAAGGATTCCACTCTGTACGGACAGCAGTTTCGCACTTACCCTCATCCAAGTAGTAGAAGGGGTAATCTGCTGTATTTGTAGAGTATTGCGGGAGCACAAATAATCCTCCAGGCAGTTTGTTCCACATGAGTTTATTTCGTGAAACATGTGTGAATATTCTATCTTTAATGATCTGAAACAAAGCAATGAATTGGATCAATTATCAACAGAAAAGCTACCATATCCGACATTTGATTAATTCAGTACTTGTGACTGGTTGGCTTCCTTGGCTGCTTGACTTGCCTTCTTGTTCCTTACACACTTGGAGGTCTAGTCGTTTCTCTGCCCATGATGTGTTGAGATAGAATAAGGGAGGCGGGGGGCACGTGGTTGGTGGCTCTGGGTGCTGAAAGGGTTTATTATACTCTCCTTTCTCTTTAGGCCTGGATTTCAATCCATCCCAGATTGAGGAGATGAAAGTCTCCACTTTCTCTGTTGACTGTAAAGTTCTTCAGGTTTCAACTGCTTCCTGGAGGACATAGCTCCAGGGCACAAAACTGCCTTTAATTTAGTACAGATATGGTGCTAAAACTGGTGTGCACATTTATAAAAGCCATAAGGCTGGCTAGTGAGGAAAATAATAAACTGTCATACTGGTACTAGGCATGATCTTCCAGGATCAGGGATTTTGTCATGTTGGAACAGAGTATAGTAAGCTCTATTTTGCATCTGAGGTATTCACACCTGGAGGTACCTGATTCTGACAGTTGGTGTTAAAAGTGGGACAATTTTCTTTGGCCTAACAGTTATATTTCTCAACCCAATTATCCCTGAAATTTAACCTTTCTCCTGCCACTCAAGCATCAATTCTTTATGATGATAGTCCTACAGCAAATGAATCCTGAGTCTCCTTTGTTAATTGTTTATTAATTGAATTCAGGTGGTGGGCATTAACTGGGATTCACTTGTGCTCCTATAAATAGGAACAGACAGAAACTGTGTTTGTTGGGTTAGGACGTGCATGTTTGTAATGCTTACCTCTGTAAATAAATGCTTATAAAAGTGTGTAAAGATTAGCTCAAGCTCTATCCTCCACCACCTGCATTTCTGCAGTATAACACCCTTACCACTCTCACCTCATCATATGTTGGTGGAAGATCAAATGGTAATTATCAACAAGCTCATCCATGCCTTTGTCATTTCCAGAATCTACAATTCCACTGGTCTTCTAGCCAGTCCTCCACTCTCTATAAACCTGAGCTCCTCCAAAACTCTACTGCCCGTACTGTAACTTGCAACAAGTCCTGTTCGCCCATCTCCCCTGTGCTCGCTGACTGACATTGGCTCCTGATCTGGCAACGTCTTGAATTTAAAATTGGCATCCTTGTTTTCAAATTCCTGCATGGCCTTGCCCCTGCCTACCTCTGTAACCTCCTCCAACCTTACGAGCCTCCAAGATTTTTGTGCTCCTCCAATTCTGGTCTCTTGCGCACCCACGATTTCCTTCGCTCCTGGATAGCAAGCAGCAGCAATGACCCAAGATTATTTTTTATTTTGCTTTCCCAGCCCCAGTCCCTTGAGCCTAATTGTAATTCACCAACCTGTCTGTCTCTCTTACTTTAATGGAAATTTAGATGCAGAAATTCTAATGGTCACCGACATAGATCCAGAAAGAATTAAATTCAGAATCCATTGTTTTGCAATATAAATGTTTTACCTGGTGAATACTTACATTTCAAATTCATGCAGGGGCAATCCTGTGTAGCTGCATTGGAGAATTGTTAAACATTACGCGGGAGTCAAACCATTTCCATCTCATTGAGTTTCTCAAAGCATCCGGAGGAAATTAGTGAACTTCAACACTCCGGTGACCTGCTGACCTTTTCCTAAACTCCATAATCAGTGTGCCAGTCAAACATTTCCTTAATCCTATCGACCCAGAACTAGTAAAAGTGGTATCTTCATCAGATGAGCAACCAGGCAGAAACGGGAATTTTACTGTTCACATAATAAATGGATTGAGGAGGCCAACTCAGTCAATTCCACGGTACATTGAGTTTAGAATTAAATCTATTCAACACTAGTTCACAGATGGAGAATAATGACTGTGAATTTATTGTGGGAAGTGCAACAACTAATTGATTACTTGACTGTTGATCAACTCGAGGAATGAAATTTCTTTGTAGAAAGGCCACTGCAGTCAATGATCAGAGTGTCACCAACTCTTCCTCCTCCCTCCCAATTTGGCAATACTTCATTAACCCTGACAACCATCACTGCCCCGTGTGAGCGCGCGTGTGTGTGTATGTGTGTGTGTTAGCATAGATGTACGCAGCTATGTGTGTGTGTAGATGTGCATGTGTGTGCGCGCATGTGGGGGATGGCTGTGTGTTTGTGTGTTGGGGGGGGTGGAGGAAGGGATGAGGGTTTGAGTGTGTTTGTGTGAGGGTGAATGTGTTTTGGGTGGTGAGGGTGTGTGTTTGTGTGGTAGGATGAGTGGATGTGTGCACATGCACCTGTGTGTCTCCTGAACAAATAATAGGAAAATATTCCCCATAGCAGAAAAATGATAACAGTTGGATAAATTAAAAATTCATTCTGCAGAGTTAACTCACGGTTCAGTAGATGCGTGCACTCCTCAGCATAGAACTCAGCCGTGCAGCTCAAAAAGGTCTAAGGTTCGACCAATGGTCTGTGCTGAGTTAGTTTGGGCAGAAACAGAGTTCTTATGACTATCTTGATCACACATGAAGAATGACCAACTGGTTGAGGTCAAGGAGAGTGGTTAAAACTGGTGGATCTTTAATTCTCTGTCCCACTCCCACTCTGACCTCTCTGTCTTCGGCTTCCTACACTGTTCTAATGAAGCTCAAAGGAAGCTTGAGGAAAAGGACCTCCTCTTTCGATGAGGCACTTTATAGCCTTCCAGACTCGACAGTGAGTCCAACATTTTCAGATCATAACCACCCCTCCAAGCTTTTCGGACAGCAGGTGCCGGTAATGATTCTGCCATTTATACCTCCTCTAGACCCATCTTCTGTTTCTCTACTTGTCCCATTACCAACCTCTTTTTGCCTCACACCATCATCCCTTTTCTCATTTAATCACTCCTGCTTTCCACCCCATCACAGACCTTCCCTTTGTTCTTTCCTCCCCTCCCCACTTTCCTTGGCTTTGTACTGGTTTGAAACCTGTCACATCTCTAACCTATCCCAGTTCTGACAAAAGGTCATCGATCTGAGGCATTGGGCTGAGATTAACTCTGTGCAAGGTTTTGAATGGGCTAAAATTGGGCCTGTTAATTCTGTTTCTCTCTTCACAGATGCTACTTGACCTGCTGAGTGTTTTCTAGCAATTTTCAAAGAATCATAGTCCCTTATAGCAGATGAGGCCATTCAGCCAGTCATGACAGTGCCAGCTCTTTGAAAGAGCTGGCCAATTTAGTTTCACTCCCCAGTACGCTGCAAAATAGTTCACTTCCAGTTCATATCCAATTTACTGTTTTTATTTTTGGTGGAACCATGTCCCAGGATGTGCCAAGGAGAGGCGGGAAAAAAAGGCTCATATTTAAGAAATCAGATTATTTTTCTTGATTGGTTTAAATTCTTGGTGGAATTAGAGTTGCAATCTGGGGGTTAACATCTGTGATGACAGGAAGCTCCAAGTGGAGCAGGAACAGAGTTCCCATTTCTTTTTACCAGGAGCTTTATTTAATTTGTCTCAGATTGTGGCCATCGCTAGCAAAGGCTGGTATTTAGTGCCTATCCCTGGTTGTCCTGAGAGCAGTTAAGGGTCAAATATGCTGATGTGGGACTGGAGACACATGCCAGCCCAGACTGGGTAAGGATGGCAGGTTTCCTTCCCTAAAGGACATGAGTGAGAGTTTCATGATCACTTTGACAGACTATGGGTTGGATTATGTTCTCCCCCAGATGTCAAGTTCTGTGGCCGGGGTGGGGTGGGGATGTGGTGCCTGAAGAAGGCTCTGGATGAGACCCGCCACGGACCTCGACGCCGTGAGGGCCCAGCCTGATCCTCTTGGTGACAGTGAAGCTCCATGGCTCACTGCCGGGCAACAGGATCTCAATTAAAGTATTCAGATCAATAAAATGAATAAATTTAAATAGACTAACTTGCGATCTTGAGGGCCCACCACAGTCTTTGGTGCGGTGGCCGGCACTCCCGCGCCTTCAAATCCCGTCCTGGGAAACGTGGCACCACACTGGTGGGGAGGGTGGAGGAGGTAAGATTTTCAGTGCAGAGGGGTGGGGGGGGGTGATGGGATCAAATGCACATAATGGGTGTAGGGGATGATGGGAAAGGTTGACCTTTAAACTTTGTGCAGTTTGGGGAAAGGTCTGAATTAAAAGGTGTGTTTTGGGGAGGGGAAATAAAGGCCTGCTACCCAACCCGAACCCAACAGGACCCGACAATATGTGTCGGGTTTGGGTTGGGTCGGGCCCCTCTTCCAGGTCCAGCTTTCGGGCTCGGGTCGGGTCAGGCTGATTCTGGGTTGGGCTTGGGTCGGGTCGGGCCGGACACACACGGTAAGTGCTCTGCCGGTAAGTATTGAAATTAAAAAACTTACGTGAGCTGGGAGTCCGGGACGTCAAGCAGGGAAACTGAGTCTGCGCAGTGAATGAGTGACGTCACTATGACGTCATCACGCATGTGCTGCAGCTTCCTGGAGGTTCCGAGTCAGAAGGTATGTAAAGGGATGGTTGGGTCGGGTCGCGTCGGGCTTAGGGCTAAATTGGAGGGACTCGGGCTGGGTCAGGCTTGGGTCTGCTGTGGATCGGTCGGGTTTGGGTCGGGTTCTTTTTCCTGACCTGAGCAGGCCTTTAAGGGAAAGGGCAAATAGTTACTGCAATTGTTATTGGGGGGTGGGGGGTTGGATGGGAAAGGGGCATTATAAATTTATTTACTTAATTTTGGGGAGTTACTTCCTGGCCATTTAAATGAGCCACCGTGCGGGAGATTGCGGCGGCTCTTTGGTGTTCAGCCATTTTTTGGAGCTTGCCAAAGGCTATTAAAATCCAACCCTTTATTTTAAACATTGAATTCAAATTCTCAAAATGTCATGGTGGGATTTGAACTTACGCAGTCACACAAGTGTGAGCCTGGACAGTGAATACTGTTAGGTTATTCTCCTATGAGGGCCATCATAGTGAAGCCCAATCTGACCTCAATCAATGGCCCAGATTTTAAAGTCAGCAGCAAAGAAACAGTGCTCGCTAGTCATTACACTTACAGCTACACACTGACGTTTTGCGGGCTTTTGAGTGGTAATTTGTGGTAAATAGAGATCCTTTACCATGTGCTGTCCTCTACAGGGGATCTGTGGCATGTGAGAGCATGGCAATGTCTCTTCAACCAATCAGATTGAAGTATCCTCACTGAGATATGCAGAGTCTAAACCAGGTGGTGCAATTTAGAGTATTTAATTCAGTGTAAAATCATGTACAAAAAGCAAAATAAAGAGGGAAATAAATATTTAAAACTAAAATTTAAGAATTAAAGTTAAATTTAATTTTTAAAAACATCTCCACCAATAATTAAATCCTGAGGGAATGAGTCTCCAAAGATGTAAAATTAAATTTTCAGTTTGAGAGAGGTTTTTTGGCAGTAATTATGATATACTACCGTTAATAATTCACTTGCATTTGATTGCACCAGCCTTAACCATTTTCTAGCATGTTTAATGGGTATTTCGTGGGTAAGTACTGTAAATTTTTGCCCTTCGAGTATTATAATGGTGAGTCTCGAAGCAAGGTAGTGATGTAGCGAAGCCTGTGGAGGAGAAGGTAAATCGGCCATCAACTTCCTGATTTCTGTGTTTAACTGTATGTGTGTGGATGCTGGAAGTTGCTGTCAGATTTGATCCAGAATAACAGAAAAACAACAACTGTGAGTCCTGTTAGCCTCATGGTCATTCCTACCCCAAAGTCAGGCCATCGTCTCCACATAGACACTGTCCAACAAGTATCACTGGATCACTGGACCATGATCAGGAACAGGATAACTGGCTTGTTTTCCTTTCCCCACCCCACCAGTGAAACGTGGTGGCCTCTCAGTGCACTGGGGGGGGCCCTGACAATTGGGCATGGGGTGCCCAATTGAGGGCTGCCGCCGCTTCCCCACCCATCCCCAGGACCCAAGACGCCCATTCCCCCCAAATGACCACCCTTGCCTCGCCGGAGCACGACCGATTACCCCCGGTGAGGCAACCCAATCTTACCTGCAGTCCTGGCTCCATGTTCTTGGCTGGGCTGCAGTCCCAGCAGTGGCCGCCGTTCCTGGTGGCGCTGCTGGGACTGAGAGCTGTCGGCCCGTTGATTGGCTGGCAGCTCAATGAGGTGGGACTTCCTCCCTCAAGCGGGTGGAAGTCCCGCCTCAGAACAATTAAAGCCTGGGACCTGTAAAATGTGGGACAGATCCCCAGGCTATACAGAAGTGGGTTCACCACCGACTCTTATGCGGTGGCCAGCTCCCATCCGCCTGATGTAAAATCCAGCCCCATATTTTTGGAATCACATTGATGGTTTAAATCTTACCCTGATTGCTTTCCTTTTCCAATGTGCAATATACATATCTTTTTATTTGAAATTACTTGTTTTATTGAAAGGAGTTTAATTTCCATTTTCTTTCCTGAGGGACCATACATTAAATAGATGAAGATCAGGCAAAGTGCTCCACACTACACTGCACTGCCAGTATCTAAAGTGCAACGTGATGGGAAAGTATCAAATTCTGCCTCCTTATTTCACCAAAACGGAAACACTACCTATTATGCATAGTCTCACTATCTCCACTATTTTCCTCCGGGCTCCAGAGTAATTTATTATATCTTCCTCTGAATCATGTAATGGGATTATACTGCACTAATGATTTAAGCACTTTCGAATGCCCCAGTTGCATGGCACAAGATGCCTTGGTGTGGCAGGATTATCTTCTCAGTGATCAACACACTCTCTTCCCAATAACTCTGTCACTGCACTCACTTTGATAAACAAAGAGCAAATAATGACACACAAGTATGCTAAAACTACAAATTAAAAAAAAAGCTATTTGGGTTACAAAGCCTCTTATTTTCACAGTCCACTTACATTCTATTCCATCATGGACCCATACATTTAATTTATTTTCCATAAGTTAATTATAATCCACCCTCTCATAGACCCTACCCTACCCACTTACTCCTCTTGCACAGCCCATGTACAATCTACACCATCACAGACTCTATTCTACCTATTAAATTTCCTAAGGGAAAATTCTGATTAAATCCTTCCACGCCTCAAAGGTAATCAAACCAAACTCTGTGATATTTACCTTTCCTCCTCCCTCCACTATTAATCTTTGGTCTATTGCTCCAGAGTAACTGGAATCATCTCATTCCATTGTGTATTTGATGATCTCAGTCTAATACTTAGTTTTGGAACTTATCAATCAAATCCTCCATCGCTAAACTGATATCTACCAATTTTCTTAGTAACATGCACAGTATTAGAGTCTGTGCTCCCTGTCCATTATCTCCCAGCACCAAACCTATCCTCTAATCTCTTGTCTCACCTGGCACTTGCTCATTTTAGACCAGCCTCCTGGGACTTGGTGCTCACTGTTTTAAGTCAAAAGGATTAAGAACATAAGAAATAGGAGCAGGAGTAGACCATCGAGCCTGCTCCACTATTCAATATGATCATGGCTGATCTTGGGTTTCAATTCCACTTTCCCACCTGCTCCCCATATCCCTTGATTCCCTGAGAGACCAGCCTTAAATATATTCAAAGATGGCACATCCACAACCCTGAGGTAGAGAATTCCAAAGATTCACAACCATTTGAGTGATGAAATTTCTCCTCATCTCAGTCCTAAATGATCAGTTCCTTATCCTGAAAACGTGCCCCCTTTTTCTAGAATCCTCAGCCAGGGGAAACAACGGCTCAGTATTTACCCCGCCAAGCCCTTTCATAATCTTGAATGTTTCAATGAGGCCACCTCTCATTCTTCTAAATTCCAGAGCATTTGGACCCAATTTACTCAGCCTTTCATCATAGGAAAACCCTCTCATCCCAGGGACCAAGCTAGTGAGCCTTTACTGTACTGCCTCCAATGCAAGTATATCCTTCCTTAAATATGGAAACCAAAATTGCATACAGTATTCCAGGTGTAGTCTCACCAAAGCCCCGTACAAATGCAGCAAGACTTCCTTATTCTTGTACTTCAATCCCCTAGCAATGAAGGCCGACATGCCATTTGCCTTCCTAATTGCTTGCTGGACCTGCATACTAAATTTCTGTGTTCCTTGTACGAGTCCACCCAAGTCTCTGTGAACATCAACATTTACAAGTTTCATGCCTTGAAAAAATATTCTGCTTTTCTAATCTTACGACCAAAATGAATAACCTCACACTTCCCCACATTATACTCCGTCTGCCACCCTGTTGCCCACCCACTTAACCCATCTATATCTCTTTACAGCCTCCGTGTGCCCTCCTCACAGCTTGCATTTCCACTTAGCTTTGTATCACCAGAAAACTTAAATACATTACTCTGGGTCTCTTCGTCTAAGTCATCAATATAGATTGTAAATAGCTGAGGCCCCAGCATTGATCCTTGCGCCACTCCACTCGTCACAGCCTGTCAACTTGGAAATGTCCCATTTATCCCTACTCTCTGCTTCATGACTATTAACCAATCCTCTATCCATGCTAATATGTCAACCCTAACTCCATGAGCCCTTATCATGTGTACTAACCTTTTGTGTGGCACCTTATCAAATGCCTTTTGGAAATCCAAGTATACTACATCTACAGGTTCCCTTTATCTACCCTACCAGTTACATCCTCAAAAAGCGCTAATAAATTTGTCAAACAGGATTTCCCTTTCGTAAAACCATGTTGACTTGTTCTAATCATACAATGCTTTTCTGGTGCATTGTTAATACTTCCTTAATAATAGATTCTAGCACTTTCCCATGTTTCCTATGTTCCCGACAACTGATGTCAGGCTAACTGGCCTGTAGTTCCATCTCTCCATCTTTTCTTGAATAGCGGGATTACATTTGCTAACTTCCAATCTGCTGGGACCATTCCAGAATCTAGGGAATTTTGGAAAATCATAGCGCATCCATTATCTCTGCAGCTATCACTTTTAGAATTGTAGGATGTTGGCTGTCAGGTCCTGGAGATTTGTCAGATTTTAGTCCCTTGAGTTTCTCCATGACCTTTTCTCTGCTGATATTAATTACTTTAATGTCCTCACTATTATTAGCCCCTAGGTTACCCTCTATTTTTTGGTATGCAACTTGTGCCTTCTACTGTGAAGACAGACAAAATATTTGTTCAATGTCTCTGCCGTTTCCTCATTCACCAAGATAATTTCTCCTGTCTCTGCTTCTAAGGGACCAACATTTACTTTAGTTACTCTCTTCCTTTTTATATACGTGTAAAAGCTTTTACAATCTGTTTTTATATTTCTGGCTAGTTTACTCACTTTTTTTTTAGAGATACAGCACTGAAACAGGCCCTTCGGCCCACCGAGTCTGTGCCGACCAAGAGCCATCCATTTATACTAACCCTACAGTAATCCCATATTCCCTACCACCTACCTACACTAGGGGCAATTTACAATGGCCAATTTACCTATCACCTGCAAGTCTTTGGCGGTGGGAGGAAACTGGAGCACCCGGCGAAAACTTGCAAACTCCGTACAGGCAGTAACCAGAATTGAACCCGGGTCCCCGGAGCTGTGAGGCTGCGGTGCTAGCCACTGCGCCGCCCCCTTTTTATCAACTTTTTGGTGGCCCTTTGCTGGTTTCTAAAACACTCCCAATCCTCAGACTTACTACTATTCTTTATATACGAACATATGCATTAGGAGCAGTAGGCCACTCGGCCCCTCGAGCCTGCTCCGCCATTCAATAAGTTCATGGCTGAACTGATTTCTCCACATTACCACCTACCCCCGATAACCTTCCACCCCCTTGCTTATTAAGAATCTATCTACCTCTGCCATTAACATATTCAAAGACTCTGCTTCCACCGCCTTTTGAGGAAGAGACTTCCAAAGACTCACGACCCTCTGAGAGAAAAAACTTCTCCTCATCTCTGTCTTAAATGGGCAACCCCTTATTTTTAAACAGTGACCCCTGATTCTAGATTCTCCCACAAGGGGAAACATCCTTTCCACATCCACCCTGTCAAGACCCCTCAGGATCTTATATCTTTCAATCAAGTCGCCTCTTACTTTTCTAAATTCCAGCGGATACAAGCCTAGCCTGTCCAATCTTTCCTCATAAGACAGCCCATCCATTCCAGGCATCAGTCTAGTAAACCTTCTCTGAACTGCTTCCAACACATTTACATCCTTCCTTAAATAAGACCAATACTGTACAGAGTACTCCAGATGTGGTCTCACCAATGCCCTGTATAGCTGAAGCAAAACCTCCCTACTTTTGTATTTAATTCCCCTCGCGATAAATGATAACATTCTATTAGCTTTCCTAATTACGTGCTGTACCTGCATACTAACCTTTGGCGATTCATGCATTAGGACTCCCGGAACTGTCTGCATCTCAGAGCTCTGCAATCTCACCATTTAGATAATATGCTTCTTTGTTATTCTTCCTGCCAAAATGGACAACTTCACATTTTCCCACATTATACTCCATCTGACAGATTTTTGCCCACTCACTTAACCTATCGATATCCCTTTGTAGCCTCCTTATGTCCTTTTCACAACCTACTTTCCTTCCTATTTTTGCGTCATCAGCAAATTTAGCAACCATAGCTTTGGTCCCTTCATCTAAGTCATTTATATAAATTGTAAAAAGTTGAGGCCCCAGCACAGATCCCTGTGGCATACCAATCGTTACATCTTGCCAACCAGAAAATGACCCATTTATGCCTACTCTCTGTTTCCTGTTAGCTAGCAAATCTTCTATCCATGCTAATATGTTACCCCCTACACCATGAGCTTTTATTTTTTGCAATAACGTTTGATGCAGTACCTTATCAAATGCCTTCTGGAAATCTAAGTACAATACATCCACCGGTTCCCCTTCATCCACAGCACATGTAACTCCCTCAAAGAACTCCAATAAATAGGTTAAACATGATTTTCCTTTCACAAAACCATGTTGACTCTGCCTGATTACCTTCAATTTTTCTAAGTGCTCTGCTATAGCGTCTTTAATAATAGCTTCTAACATTTTCCCTAAGACAGACGTTAAGCTAACTGACCTGTAGTTTCCTGCTATCTGTCTGCCTCCCTTTTTGAAAAAAGGAGTTGCATTCGCTATTTTCCAGTCTAGCGGAACTTTCCCCGGATCTAGGGAATTTTGGAAAATTAAAACTAACGCATCAACTATCTCAGTAGCCACTTCTTTTAAGACTCTAGGATGAAGTCCATCAGGACCCGGGGACTTGTCAGCCCGCAGATCCAACAATTTGTTCAGTATCACTTCCCCTGGTGATTGTAATTTTCTTGAGATCCCCCCTCCTTTCCATTTCCTGACTTACAGCTAATTCTGGGATGTTACTTGTATCCTCTATAGTGAAGACGGATGCAAGATATCTGTTCAATTCATCTGCCATCTCCTTATTATCCATTATTAATTCCCCAGACTCACTTTCACTTTGACCAACGTTCACTTTGTTAACTCTTCTTTTTTAAATATCTAGAGAAGGTTCTGCTAGATATCTTACTATCTGTATATTTCTAGCTAGCTTTCTCTCATACTCTAATGTTACCTTCCTTATCAATCTTTTCATCAATTTTTTCATCAATTTTTGCTGTTTTTTATATTCTGTCCAACCTTCTGACCTGCCTCCCACCTTTGCGTAATTAAATGTTTTAAAAAAAAGTTTGATACTATATTTAATTGTTTAGTTAACCACGGATGGCAAGTTCCCCCCCTTGGAATTTTTCTTTCTCATTGAAATATATCTATTCTGTGTATTTTGAAATATCCCCTTAAATATCTGCCACTGCATCTCGATTGACCTATCCTTTAACTTAATTTGCCAGTTTACTTTAGCTAGTTCTGCTTTCATGCCCTCATAATTGCTCTTAATAAGTTTAACATACTGGTCTTGGACCCACTCTTCTCTCCCTCAAACTGAATGTAAAATTCAATCATATTATGAATGCTGCTACCGAGGGGCGCCTGAACTATGAGGTCATTAACTAATCCTATCTCGTTGCACAATATCAGGTCTAGTATAGCCTGCTCTCTGGTTGGCTCCAGAACATACTGTTCCAAGAAATTATTCCAAAAGCATTCTTTGTACTCCTCTTCTAGGCTACCTCTGCCCATCTGATTTTTCCAGTCTATATGTAGATTAAAATCCCCCATGATTATCGCAGTACCTTTCTGACAAGCTGCCATTATTTCTTCTTTTGTACCCCGTCCTACAGTGTGATTAACATTAGGCGGCCTGTACACCACTCCCACAAGTGAGTTCTTGCCTTTATGATTTCTCATCTCTACCCAAACTGCTTCTACATCCTGTTTTCCTGAACTTGGGTCATCCCTCTCTATTGCACTAATACCATCATTAATTAACAGAGCCACCCCTCCACCTTTTCCTAGCTTCCTGTCCTTACTAAATGCCATGTATTCTTCAATATTCAGGTCCCAATCTGTCGTCCTGCAGCATTGTCTCTGTAATGGCTATCAGATTGTACTTATTTATTTCTATTTGCGCTTTCAGTTCATCTGTTTTGTTTCGAATGTTACGTGCATTCAGATACACAGCCTTTAGTTTTGTCCTTTTATTATTTGTGTAACCTGTAGCCTTATCTGTTGATTTACTCTTAGATTTGTATGCTCTGTCCCTTCCTGTCACAGTCTGTTTATCATTTCCCATATTAATACCTTTCTCTCTTGCCTTGTCTCTACTCCTTGATTTACCATATCTTCCCAAATTTGAACCCTTGCCCCACTATTCAGTTTTAAAACCCTCTCCACTTCCCTAGTTATACGGCTCGCTAGAACACCAGCCCCAGCACGGTTCTGGTGTAGACCATCCCAACGGTACAGCCACCACTTTCTCCAGTACTAGTGCCAGTGCCCCACAAGCTGGAACCCACTTCTACCACACCAGTCTTTGAGCCATGCATTAATTTTTCTAATCTTATTTGCCCTATGCCAATTTGCACGTGGCTCAGGTAATAATCCAGAGATTATTACCTTTGAGGTTCTGCTTCTTAAGTTGGTGCCTAATTCCTCATACTGACTATGCAGAACCTCGTTCCTTGTCCTGCCTATGTCGGTGGTATCTATATGGACGACTGGATCCTCCCCCTCCCACTGTAAGTTCCTCTCCAGCCCTGAGCAAATGTCCTGAACCCCAGCACCAGGCAGGTAACACAGCCGTCTGGACTCTTGCTCTTGCTGCAGAGAACAGTGTCAATCCCACTAACTGTACTGTCACGTAATACCACTACATTCCTTTTTTCTCCC
This sequence comes from Heterodontus francisci, assembly GCF_036365525.1. Lineage (NCBI taxonomy): Eukaryota > Metazoa > Chordata > Chondrichthyes > Heterodontiformes > Heterodontidae > Heterodontus > Heterodontus francisci. The sequence continues at coordinate 46,105,631 of NC_090401.1, forward strand.
TCCACTTGAATGGCTTCCTGCACCACGGTGCCATGGTCAGGTTGCTCATCCACCCTGCAGCCCCACTCTCATCCAAACAAGCTGAAAGAACCTCAAACCTGCTGGACAATCGCAAAGGCTGAAGCTCCTGCACTCCTGCCCTCTGGGTCCCCTTACCTGCCTCAGCTACAGCCACACTCTCCTGTCCCTGACCACTGACCAAATCAGAAGACCCTATCCTAAGGGCTGTGCTGCCTCCTGGTAACTTTCTCCCTCCCTGATGTGTCGCAGAGTCTGCAACTCGGCCTCCAGTTCAATGACTCTGAGCCAAAGCTCTTCGAGCCACTGCAGACTTGCTTGTCCTGGATCACACTGGCATCTAGGAGCTCCCACATGCTGCAGCTGTGACACACATCCTGTCCTGCCATCCTTAATGTGTTTCAATTAACTACATAATTATTTTATTCAATTATTTATTTTCTTTTTCTTTTTTATATATTTTATTAAGCTTACCACTAGTTCCGTTACCATTTTAAACGTTAGAAAAACAATAGATCTTAACCACTAACCAGATACTCATCAAACAGGTAGCTTCTTCCCCAACCAATCACCAACCTGCTTGCCTGTCATGTCACTCTTGATTTTCTTTGAACGGGCTTGTTCCACTGAACTGGATCGGATAGAGAACAGGAAACAGGAGAGCATCTCCCCGCTCTTTTTGAAGTGAAGTCGCTCCCCGCTCCCTGCGCTCTTTTTGAAGTGAAGCCTCTCCCCGCTCTTTTTGAAGTGAAGCCTCTCCCCGCTCTTTTTGAAGTGAAGCCTCTCCCATCTCTCCCCGCTCTTTTTGAAGTGAAGCCTCTCCCTGCTCTCCGCGCTCTTTTTGAAGTGAATCCTCTCCCCGCTCTTTTTGAAGTGAAGCCTCTCCCCGCTCTGCATGCTCTTTTTGAAGTGAAGCCTCTCCCTGCTCTCCGTGCGCTTTTTGAAGTGAAGCTTCTCCCCGCTCTCCGTGCTCTTTTTGCAACATTATAAGCCTTTTCTTTTAATCTAATATTATCCGTAACCTCCTTAGTAAGCCAGTAAGAAAGATACATCTTTGTTGCTGAGTTTTTGTTTTTCTATGAAATGTATTTTTGTTGAACATTTTGAATTGTTTCTTTAAAAATTTCTTTAAATGTTTCCCACTGTTAATTTACTGCCATACCTTTTTGTTGTAGCCAGCTCCCCCCTCATACCTAAATAATTGGCTTTGTTTAAGTTTAAGATTCTTGTTTGTGATTGGATTGCGTTTTTTTCAAACTTAATGTGGAATCCAGTTGTATTATGGTCACTATTTGCCAGTGGATCTTTTACTATGACATTACTAATTAACCGTGGCTCATTGCACAATACTTGACCTAAAATAGCTTTATCCCTAGTTAGCTCCACTCCAGAAAACTGTCATGAAAGCATTCTACAAACTCATCTTCCAGACCACCTTTGCCAATTTGATTGGTCCAGTCTATATGAAGATTAAAGACCCCCACAACTATTACTAGTACAAGGTCCAATAATTTCTTGTTTAATGCTCTGTCCAATGGCATATCTACTGTCTGGAGGCTATAAGCTACTCCCACCAATGTTTTCTGACCCTTGCTATTCCTAATCTACACCCATTCTATTTCCTGATTTTCTGAGCCAAGGTCCTTTCTCACTAATGTGTTTATGTCATCCTTTATTATCAGGACTAATCCTCCTCCTTTTCCATTTTGTCTGTCTTTTGAAATATTATGTACCCTGGAATGTTTATTTCCCTACCTTGGTCACCTTGTAACCATGTCTCTGTAATGCCGATTAGATCTAAGCCATTTATCGCTGTTTGTGCCATTAATTCATCTATCCTATTGCAGATGCTCTGTGCATTCAGATGAAATAACTTCAATTTTATCTTTTTACTACTTTTCCCTGCATGGACCTTACTCTCTGATGTGCTATTACCATTAAACTCTCTGTCCATTCTTGTCCCACTCAGCATGTCTTTACCCACATCAATATACTTTTCTATTGCCTCAACTTTTATCTCTGGATTTCTAAATCTCCCTTCACCCAGACCCTCCTCCACCTCTGTTAGTTTAAAGCCCTTTTTCCCTACTCCGACCATATTTGCTGCTGCACTCTTATGTTTGTATGCTCTGCCCTTCCTGTCACACTCTGGCTACCGTTAATTGTATTGCAACCCTGCACTATTGCCTTGTCTTTTCTCTTTACCTTTCTAAATCTCCCCTCATGTGAACCCTCCCCCCTCTCCAATATTTAGTATAAAACCTTCTCTATGGCCCTAGTTATACAACTCGCCAGGACACTGCTCCCAACATGGTTCAGATGAAGACCGTCCTTAGGGTACAGCTCCCTCTTTCCCCAGTACTGGTGCCAGTGCCCCATGAATTGAAACCCACTTCTCCCACACCAATCTTTGAGTCACTCATTCAACTCCCTGATCTTATTTACCCTATGCCAATTTGCTCGTGGCTCAGGTAGTAATCCAGAGATTATTAACTTTATGGTTCTGCTTTTTAATTTAGCCCCTAGCTGCTCATATGATGTTACATTTTGCATCATGAATGGCTCTCAACATTTTGCAGGCCTGGATTATGTCCCCTTTCTACTTTATCCACCCCAGCAATGAATAAACAACAACTAACATTTATATAAAGCTTTAACATAGTAAAACGTCCCAAGATGCTTCACAGAGTGTTATCAAACAAAATTTGACACAAAGTCACATAAGAGGATACTAGGACAGATGAGCAAAAGCTTGGTCAAAAAGGTAGGTTTCAAAGAACATCTTAAAAGGAGGAGTGAGTGGTAGAGAGGTGAAGTGACTTAGGGAGGGAATTCCAGAGCTTAGGGTCGAACTAGCTGAAGGCACATCTGCTAATGGTGAGGTGATAAAAAATGGGGATTCGCAGGCAGTCAGAATTTTTTTTATTTGTTCACAGGATGCGGGCATCGCTGGCTAGGCCAGCATTTATTGCCCATCCCTAATTGCCCTTGAGAAGGTGGCGGTGAGCTGCCTTCGTGAACCATTGTAATGTGGTGTAGGTACATCCACAGAACAGTTATGAATGGTGTTCCAGGATTTTGACCCAGCGACAGTGAAGGAACGACAATATAGTTCCAAGTCATGCTAGTGTGTGCTTGGAGGGCCACTTGCAGGTGGTCGTGTTCCCATGCATCTACTGCCCTTAATCTTCTACGTGGTAGAGGTCGTGGCTTTGGAAGGTGCTGTCAAAGGAGCCTGGGTGAGTTGCTGCAGTGCATCTTTTGTAGATGGTATATACTGATGCCACTGTGCGTCAACGGTGGATGGGGTGCCAATCAAGCGGGTTACTTTGTTCTGGATGGTGTCGAGCTTCTTGAGTGTTGTTGGAGCCGCACTCACACAGGCAAGTGGAGAGCATTCCATCATACTCCTGACTTGTGGCTTGTAGATGGTGTACAGGCTTTGGGGAGTCAGGAGGTGAGTTATTCGCTGCAGGATTCCCAGTCTCTGGCCTGTTCTTGCAGCCACAGTATTTGTATGGCTGGTTCAGTTCAGTTTATGGTCAATGATAACCCCCAGGAAGTTGATAGTGGGGGATTCAGCAATAGTAATGTCATTGAATATCAAGGGCAGATGGTTGGATTCTCTCTTGTTGGAGATGGTTATTGCCTGGCACTTGTGTGACACGAATGTTACTTGCCACTTCTCAGCCCAAGTCTGGATGTTGTCCAGGTCTTGCTGCATCTGGACACGGGCTGGTTCAGTATCTGAGGAGTCGCGAATGGTGCTGAACATTGTGCAATCATCAGCAAACATCCCCACTTCTGACCTAATGATGGAGGGAAGGTCATTGATGAAGCAGCTGAAGATGGTTGGGCCTAGGACACTACTCTGAGGAACTCCTGCAGTAATGTCCTGGGACTGAGATTATTGACATCCAACAACCACAACCATCTTCCTTTGTGCTAGGGATGACTCCAACCAGTGGAGAGTTTTCCCCCTGATTCCCATTGACTCCATTTTTGCTCGGGCTCCTTGATGCCTTACTCCGTCAAAGGCTGCCTTGATGTCAAGGACGGTCACTCTCACCTCACCTCTTGAATTCAGCTCTTTTGTCCATGTTTGGACCAAGGCTGTAATGAAGTGAGGAGCTGAGTGGCCCTGGCAGAACCCAAATTGAGCATCACTAATCAGGTTATTGCTGAGTTAATGCCTTTTAATAGCACTGTCAACATCACCTTCCAACCCTTTGCTGATGGTCAAGAGTAGACTGAAGGGGTGGTAATTGACCGGATTGGATTTGTACTGCTTTTTGTGTACAGGACATACCTGGGCAACTTGCCAAATTGTCAGGTGGATGCCAGTGTTGTAGCTGGAACAGCTTGGCTAGGGGCACGGGGTTCTGAGAATTGGAGGAGCACAGGAATGTTGAAGTGTTGTAGGGCTGGAGGAGGTTCCAGAGATGAGATGACGCCATGGAGGTATTTGAAATCAAAGATGGGAATTTTAAAATTAAGGCATTACCAGATTTGGAGAAACTGTAGGTCAGCAAGTACAGGAGTGATGGCTGAACGGGACTTGGTGTGAACTAGGATATGAGCAGCAGAGTTTCAGATGAGCTGAAGCTTACAAAGGGTGCAAGGTGGGAGGCCTGTCAGGAGAGCCTTGGAATAGTTGAGCCTCAAGGTGACAAAGGCATGGATGAGGGTTTAAGCAGATGAGTTGTGACAGGGGCAGAGACGGGCGATATTGTCGGTGTCGGTCTTGCTAATGGTGAGGATATGGAGTCAGCAGATCAGCTTACAGTCAACTAGGGCCAAAGTTTGTGAATGGTCTGGTTCAGACTCAGACAGTAGCCAGTGGAATTGATAAAGTTGGTGGCTAGGGAACAGGGTTTGTGGCAGGGAGAGAAGGTAATAGCTTTGTTCTTCCCAATATTTAATTGGAGAAATTTAACTGAACCATTATGTAGCTGTATGATAATGTCCCACACCAACCAGGTAAAAACAGAGACTTTCATAGAACAGCTAACAATTTACTCAAAACAAGGATATTTATTCTTCTTTTGTCTCAATGCCAGACAAAAAGCCGCATAAAGTGCCTCACAATTTATTCACTGCACCTGACACATATCAACACCACAATATATTCTCTATTACACTATACAATCCATCTCTCCTTATCAGTCAACACATTATGTACAAGTATGCATACCGTCATGAACTCCAAGTCAGAAAGCATCACTGGCACTCACACAATAACACAATTTGACTAAGGATTTCAGGAGAAACTTCTTTACCCAGAGCGTGGTCAGAATGTGGACCACACTACTATAAGGAGTAGTTGAGGCAAATACCATTGATATATTTAAGGGGAAGCTGGATAAAAACCTGAGGGAAAAAAGAATAGAAGGATATGCTGATAAGGTGAGAAGAAGTTGGGAGGGAGGAGACCTATGTGAAGAGATAAATACCAGTAAAGCCCATTTGGGCTGAATCCCTGTTTCTGTGCTGTAAAATTCCACGCATTTCTATTCAATTGTCATAAATCAGTGGCCCTGATAATACAGTATATAGATAACATACTGGGATAATCTGACTCGAGCTGAATGATGTCATGGGTGATTCCCTAGTATATATGTAAACATAGTGAGACAGGTCTGTCACATTTTAACTTTGCACATTGCAACTTAAAGAGAGCGAAAGAAAGCTAATGATTTCCTGCTTGTTCTTGTGCTCTTGGGAAAGAGCTGGGGATATTTTTTCTTTTGGCATGAACACAATGGGTGAATGGCCTCCTTCTGTGCTGTAATGACTCTGTGACTCTATTATTCATTCTCAGAAAATGGGCATCCAAGGCAATGCTGCCATTCTTTGCCCAACCCTAGTCACTCTGAGTAGGTGGTGACAAAACTGAGTGGGTTTGCGAGGTCACTTCTAAGGGCAGTTAAGAGTCAACCATGTTGGTGTTGGACTGGAGTGACATATACGCCAGACCGGGGTAAGGACAGCAAGTTTCCTTCTCTAAAGGACAGTTTAGTTTTGGTAACAATTTGACAGCTTCATCAGTCACTTTTGGTATTGTCAGGCAAGCCCCCCACCTGCCAAGAATGAGACACATATTTTGCCACATGAACATTAAAACTTAAAATTTGTGCTGGGAAGAAAAGAGAGCCTATCACAAGGAATTGCCAGGCCCCTTGCCAGAAAGGCCTTCTTTGCATGCTGGCAGACAGTGTTGGAACAAGGGGCCCAGTCCTTGCTTCCCCAATACACAGAAGAAGTGGTCAGACCACTTTAGTCACATGACTAACTGGCGGTTGGCTTTTTGAATTTGAACTTGCCACAGAGAATTGGAAGTCAGAAAAGCTCCTGGACTGAGAACACCTCTCTCCTGTCTGCTCCCATCTCTTTCTCATGGAACTGAAGACCCATTGAAAAAACATGAACCCCAAGAGAGAAAAGTCTCCTACAGTGAACAAGGTTTAAGAAGAATACTGGGCCCCAACGAAAAGCAAGACTACCTACAATCATGGACTACAGTGAGCTCGAAGCACTGTTAAAACCCCTCTTCAAAGATTACCTCAAACATTTTCACTTTATTTTATTTCGGCTCTTTTCTGTCTCTATTTGCATGTGTGTATCGCATATGCATGCTAGCGTGGGGTGCGGCATGTATCCGTAGGCGTTAACTGAATTAGAGTTGAAGCTTAAGTTTTAATAGATTTCACTTTTCTTCTTTAAACTTAAGAAATCCTGTTTATGCTCATTTCTTTGCCTTATAATTGGGAAGTGGTGAACAAGGATTCACCAAAGGGGAGCTCAAAACACAGTATGTTTAAAATTTAAACCCTGTTACAATAAGAGCAGATGAAGGCTGAAAAGACTCCGAGACACCTTTCTCACCTGGTCGTAACAGTACCATACCAGCTTTAAATTCCAAATTTTTCTAAACTGAATTGAAATTCTTAAACTGCCAGGTTTGTGAGGTTTGAACTCATGTCTGAGTTATTAGCCCAGGCCTCTGGATTACCAGTCCAGTCACTGAACCACTACGCTAAAATAAGGAGCTGCCAGTACTTAACAACAACTTGCATTTATATATCACTCATTTAACATTGTAAAACATCCCAAGGTGCTTCGAGGGAACGATCAAACAAATTTGACTCTAAGGTACAAGTAGGACAAAGGTAGATTTGATCGAGCAACTTAAACGGAGGAACAATTAGTCTCTAACTGACCTCAGAGTGTGTCCACTCATATAAATTAGACTTTGTGGCCTTAATCAGATCGACTGGATTATGCACAGCTCCATTTTAGCAGCAGAACAATACGTCATGCATTGCATGGCATAACATTCCTGCCCTAAAGGAGTCTAGAAACATGAGAATAGGACAGGAAAGTAGAGCTGAAGTAGAAGATCAGCCATGATCTTATTGAGTAGCCGGGAAGGCCTGAGGGGCCGTACAGCCTGCTTCTACTCCTATCTCTTATGCTCTGACTTAACAGCATGTTGTGAGTTACTGGGGTATGTTATTCAACAGTGGATTTTTATGCAATGAGTGAATGGCTGTAATCTTATGATGTAAATCACTTTCTTAAGTTACAGCTTCATTACTCTCTCCAAAATTCTGCATATTTCTCGGAAACCAGCCCGGGAAATTTGATTCTCCTGCTTATGTTTGATAAATGGGTCTTGTGTACACGATAGAGCAAGCAGGCTAAATGAACTAAGTGTTCTAACAAAGGTCAGTCTGTCCAATCTCAAGCCTTTGCTCAGCTGTCAAACCTCCAACCTCTTCTCAGTTTGACAATTACAGGAAACCAGTGTTATGCCAGTAATGAAAGTCTCAGCATGTTTAATACTGGAACCAGGGCCAGAAAGCTAATTAAAGCACACGGCAATGCAAGGCTTTAATCAACTTCAAGTCCCTTTATTATAGTGAAACCGCCAGATCACTCATCGTGACGTTAGCAGGTCAGAGACATGCACCAGGCCCTTTATCAGCAATGGGAGAGTATTCGACAGATGAGTGAGGTGGGGCTGTGATGGTGTGTGTGTTGGGGCATTACTACTCACTGACACACTGGGCATCAACAAACCAACGCTCAGTACCCAATCTACCAATTGAGCCAAGGCTGACTAAAATAATGTTACCCATAAAATGTTCCCCTAAGGACAAAGAAGGATAGTAAAAATAAAAGATCGGTGACGAATGATATCTCACTCACCTCCAATGTGGTCGATACAATCTTTTCTACAGAAGAAAAATAAGCATCCCACAAGAACTGAGTGTGCTGTCGGAATGCCAGGATTTTGTCATTATCAATGGACCTGACTGTTGATGGAACCTATAAGGTAGAAATGGAGAGGCTTTTAGTCCAGCTAGCACAATCAAGTACTGCTCAGAGACAGTTTGTAAAAACACTCACCTCCCACTGTTTGCCTGCTGGTAGACTCCCAGCGAAGGCTAATTACCAGCACCCTCCGCCACAGCGACAAGTTTAATCCCACAATTTGCCATGTAGTCCCTGATCCTGCAAGGCTTAGCCTCTGGGGGGAGGAGGTCCGGATGCGGGGGCAGAAAAGGTCTTTGACTCCTAGCAGCTGAAGATATGCAAATTACAGCGACACTCCCAACACACAGGGCGTGTGTTGCCATGAGATTTGGAAGAAATCTCTTCCGTTAGTAGATGGGTGTCTGGGTCAGAAGATAATACACATAAGATCATAAGATATAGCAGCAGAAGTAGACCATGGGGCCCCTCAAGCCTGCTCTGCCATTCATTACCATCATGGCTGACCTTCTGCCTCAACTTCACTTTCCCACCCACTCCCCATATCCCTTGATTCTTTGAGGGCCAAAATTCTGTCTCTCTCAGCTTTAAGCATACGCAATGATGAAGCACCCACAACCCTCTGATATAAAATATAAATCAGCAATTCATGGAAATTACAATTAAAACTAGGTTTGGTCAAAGTAGATTGAATTAAATTCATCCTGAAGGATGCAGCTCTTAATTAATAATAGTTGGGCACAATCCATTGAGTGGCTTCAACTTGTTATGGAGAGCTGCCTTCTATTAAGATGATGCCCAATTTAGACTATACTTCAGCCTAAGGTCTTGTCTGGAAGACGCCACCTCTGACAGTGCAGCACTTCCTCAGTACTGCACTGGAGTGTCAACACAGATTCTGTGCTCAAGTCTCCAGCGTGTGATTTGAACCCACAACCTTCTACTTCAGAGGTGGATGTGCTACCCACTGAGCCACTAATAGGTGGAGGTGCTACCTAGTGTGGAACAGAACTAGACAAGAAGTTCCCAGGATTTATTCCCTAGTTTGCACTGAGTTAGCTGATCTCAGCTCAGGTATTAATGGAGATACTGCAACTGACCTTATTGGCCCCATACGAGGGAGGGGAAATCGGCGAGGATTTCTACTACTACATTTTACTATTCAGTGTCCCCAGCTGGAAAACATGTGCATGTCAGGGAAGAGAACAGGATGGGGCTCAGGCCCTATAATCACACAGCCTCTCTGCACTTGAACATAAAGAATGGACAATTGAGTGAGTCATCAGAAGTTGGCTTATGTCAACAGCCTTAGAGACGTGGGGAGAAAACTGTGGGAAGAGGGGAAAGCAACAAAGAACAAATCTTTAACCAATAATGACCAGATGAAATCAATGACAATAAACAAGGATGGCAATGTCCAAACTGTCAGAGCGTGTGATTGAATAAAGAAAGTGTGTAGTGTACTGTGAAATTGTGGATAGTTAGACTGACTAAAAGTTTCAACTCAATGGTGCTCCAATTATTAACTCGTCTATCTTCAGTTCCTCAGTACAGGAAAGGTGTCCTTCCATTAATGAACAGCTGCTGGCCAGAACACAAAGTGGGAGTGAAGCACACTCAGTATATGAAGCACACTTCACTCCGGTGAAAAACTGAATAACTTGGAACATGGGTGTAGAATGTGGAGGTTTGAAGTAAGAGCGGAAGTTAGGGAACTGTCTAGTCCAAAGAATAGTAGCCATGGTATATGATATATGTTATGGTCTATGATAGTCATGGTATATGATATATGTTATTTCATGGCATATGTTACCAAGGACAGCCATTGAACTAAGTAACACAAAGGCAGTCATCTGCCAACTAAATGCATGCCTGAAGAGATTGAGGTAGTTGGCAAGCGTGGGCATTTAATGCCGATTAGCCTGTTTCTGTGCTATATATTCAATGTAATTCTATGTAACCTTTTTCACTGTGTTTTGCCAAACCCTCAGACACAACTTGTGTCAAAATGTGCTACCGCATCTCAAAAATGCAACTGCACTTCTGAACATAATATTGATGAATGATGTGATGAATGTGGCACAAGACTATTGGAACTGCTCACCCAGCCCAGTAACTAAGATAGCATCTCTTTGATAACTCCTTAATTTTTTTTAAATGTTGGGAAATAGGTAGGTAGGTTCTGATGAAGGGTCGCAAACCTGAAACGTTAACTCTGTTTCTCTCTCCACAGATGCTGCCAGACCTGCTGAGTATTTCCAGCACTTTCTGTTCTCATTTCAGAGGTCTGGTGTCCGCAGTATTTCGCTCTTATTTAGGTGAAATACAGTGTTTTGCTCGTCAATTTTTCTCATAAGGATCTGAGTGTTGGAACCCAAGAAATTTTGATGAGCAAAAGATACTAACAGCAGAGGTAAATTGGTTGCGAGGAATACTGGGAGTATGGAGGGTGTAAAGGATGAAGAATGATGTAAATAAGGCCACGGTTTGGATAAGAAACACTGCCTGCACAGAAAGTGCCAAACCATTGCAGTCATCTTTCTTGAAATGTTTCAAGATGGAAATGGCCAGAATTCCTTTCATGATCCTGCACAAAGAGGTACATACAGCAAGAAGCTCAGGAAAACCAAGGAAGTGCAGGATAGACAATATCAACAGGGACTTGTCACGGAAAGGGATACAGGTGACTGAAGTGGCCAGGTTGGTTCAGAAGTTACAATAATGGAGTAAATTCATTCATTGTCACTGCTGAGTGGACAGATGGGGATTTGGTAGAAATAATGGGCTGGATTTTATGATGGGCTGCATGCCAAAGAGCTGCCACAATCTCAAGTGTGGTGGCTCATTTAAATAGCTGGAGCAGGCCGCACCCACCGTCTCCGATCACATGGAGAGGGCCGGCTGTCCGTCCCCAGCAATGGCGTCAGCTGCCTGTGCGTAGGCACTGACACTATTTTTAAAGGGCAGCCAGCCCTACTGGCTTATTTAAATATTTAAAGGCATATTGAATAAAGTTAAATAAATACATTTTCTTTGCCCCTCTCCCTCCCCCCGCCCAATAACAATTACTTTAACTATTTGCTTTTCCCTCCGAAAAGAACACTTACATTTACCATCTGACCTTCCTCCTCACAAACTGCACAAAGTTTAAAGTGCAGCCTTTCCCGCCATCCCCTCCACACATAAGGTTCCTCTAACCCCATTCCCCCCCGCTCCCGCACTGAAAAACATACCTCCTCCCCACTCCCCACCAGAGTGGCGCCTCAGCTTTTGACAGGATATCGCACACCTACATGATGGATGTGCTCTCCAAAATGGGGGTTGGGGAGGGAATCTGCAATTGGATCCAATTGCTCTACACAAACATCAGTAAGCCCAGACTCAATCAATGGGTGGGAATCGAAAAGTTTTCCCATCAAATCTGGAGCCAGATAGGTCTGTCCTCTCTCCCCTGTCTTGTTTGTTTGCTGCATTGAACCTTTTGCGGAGTCCATCAGGAAGGATGCAGGCATTAGCGGGGTGACAATCCCAGGCAGCAGAGGCACACAAGTGAAAGCCTCCATGTACATGGACGCCTCACCATCTTCTGCCAGAATCCGCTGTCCATTCACCGACTGATGAGCATTTATGACCAGTTCGAACTGGCCTCGAGAGCCAAAGTAAATCACTGCAAGAGCGAGGCCATGTTCTTTGGGAACTGGTCCGATCGATCCTTTGTTCCCTTCACCGTCAGGTCAGACTACCTAAAGGTACTGAGGATATGGTTCAGAGAGGCCGGAGCGTGCGCCAAAAACTAGAAGTGTCATAAGAGTTTTTTTTAAACTAAAAGGGCTGCGTGTCTTTGAGACTGAGGAGAAAAAAGGACCTTCTGTGCATTGAATGTTGACATTTGGTGTTTGAAGAGTACAGGCTGTAAATTTGTATCCAAGCAACCAGAAACGTTTACAGCGGTCTTATGACTCCTGTGAAAAAAACTGTTAGTTGCAGTTCTGCAGTGAGACAGAACAACTAGCAGTGGCTGAGCTGTGAGTTGCTGATGAACCAGAGAAAAGGCATATTCTCGCTGAAAATAAGCTCTGCATTTCAAGGGAAAAAAGTGCAACATTTAAGGTGAGGTTTTGACCTTCCTGAAGAGAGAGGAAGAGACCCAAAGAAAAGAGAAAGTGGAGAAACACTGCTTTGGAGAAAGGGAGTATCTGTTTCATGTGGGGCAAGTTGCTGATGCCTCCAATCAAGCATTCCTGCCTGAAGAGTGTGTTCTGTAATAGCTATGCTTTGTGGAGAAGGCTCCTTTGCTAACAGTAAGTCCTGTTGATTTTTGTGTTTTTGGAAGTTCCTGAACTCTCAACAATGTTTCTACTGTTAGATTGCTACTTTAAAATTTAAATAGCCCTGTTGCTGCAACCTGTTGCTAAAAGATCTGTGTGATGCCTGCTGCAGATGAACTACCTTGAATGCCTACCCATCATAGACTGTTCATTAATTTCACCTGGAGAGATATCGAGTGGCATCTGACTATTTGACTCTGGGATACCTCACCGATCCAGGAAAATCCCACCAGAAGATACTACTCAGTTACTTTATTATTCTAAGAAACTGTCTTAAACACAATATAACCATTTTCCCCGGGTAACCGTTGGTAATTGAATGTATGTCTGTGTGCACGGGGTTTAGGAAGATTAAGGAGTTATAAAATATTTTCATACATATAGATTCATCTCATTATCAGTTAAAACCTGGTTTATTAATAAATAGTTAATTTGGTTGTTTAAAGAAATCTGGTTTGGCATGCTTTATTCTGGGGATAAATAAAGTGATTAATTGGGCTATTTTTCTGGTAGGTGTGACCTGTTGAGTAGTGGGACTGAATTAACAGTGCATTACTCCTACCTCAGTCAGCATAGAAGGAGCATGTAGCCTTGGTAAAACTGAAACTGGGCTTGTGGGAACAGCGTTCTCTCTCCATTGTGGATATGAACCTGGTCATCAGGTGCGGGGCGCTCAACTTGTTACTGTATGTGGCACAGTTCTGGCCCATACCCCACTCTCGCGCCGTGGCAGTCACCCAAGCCATCTTCCTCTTCATCTGGAGATTGAAAATGGACTGTGTTCGCAGTGACACAATGTGCATACCTCTGAATAAAGGGGAAAAACCGTACCCAATGTCGCCCTCATCCTGATGGCCATCATCAAGCTATGCGTAGAACTCCAGTATGCAAACACCAAGTGTCACTACGTGCTGAGGTTTTATCTGACGCTGGTGTTGTGAAGGATGGGTCTGGCCACATTGCCATGCAACACTCCATTCAGTTGGACTATCTATCTTTCGTGGAAACTTTTGTGCAGAAAAACACCTTTGATCACCAATCCATCAGGCAGTGGTCTGCATGGAATGTCCTCAAGGTCCTGCGGGATAAGGAGATGGTGGATCTGGTTGGATGGTTCCCTGAGCAGACTACCAAAGTTATTCGGCAGAATGCCTCATCACCAGAACATTTAAGCAAGCACCAAGATGTAGCTTGGCTGGTGGTGAGAAGAGCCCTCCCCGTCAGATCCTTCCTGCCCAGAATCTTACCACCTCCGCATGTTGCCCTCGAGGTGGCTATGGTGGGGAAGACAGCGTCGTCCACTTCCTTCTGGAATGTGCGTTTGCAAAGCAGGTGTGGAAGGAGATGCAGTGGTTTTTGTCGGGGTTCATCCCGAGCAGCTCTGTAACGCAGGACTCTGCTCTACGGGCTGTTCCCAGGGACGCACACTGAGATAAATATCAGCTGCTGCTGGAGGACTGTCAACTCGGTGAAAGATGCTCTTTGGTCTGCTCGAAACTTGCTGGTCTTCCAGTGCAAAGAGTTGTCCATGACCAAGTGTTGCAGACTGGCATATTCCAAGGTCCAGGACTGCGTGCTGAGGGACGCACTAAAGCTTGGGGCAGCCGCTGCAAAGCCTCAATGGGGAAAGGCCACGGTGTAAGGTTCCCCTGCCATAGTATACCGAGGGACTGGAACCCGTGTAAAACCCTTTGGGGTGTATACACCAAAAATAGTTTTGCTATGTAATGCGAATATACATTGCATATGAAATGGAATGGCAAGAGTTGTGAGGCACCTCATGTTCTGTATCGAAGGAATCTGATCTTTATTGCACTTTCCAAAATGTCAAATTTGAACTGTTTTGTAATGTATTTTTTTTTTTTTACAAATTTTTATGAATAAAGTATAGTTTTGGGAAAAAAAGTGTGGCGCCTCATTTCCCCAGACGGGGATCCGAAGGCGCGGGAATGCCGGCCACCGGGCCGAAGATCGCGGCAGGCCATCAAGATTAGATGTAAATCTATTAATTTTATTAATTTGCATATGCTGGTTGTGGTCCCATCCCCGAGCGGCAGGGGCGGCCGCCACGGTGCGTCGCTGCTGCCGGGAGTATCGGGCCGCGCCCTGCTGGCATCAAGGTCCATGGCGGGCCTCATCTGGAGCCATCTTCAGGCCCCCCCTGCCACAGACCCACGACATTGAGGGCTCCTTAAAATCCAGCCCATTGACGTAGGAGCTATGACTAAGTGAATAGTATTGCTGAGTCCATCTAGTACCTGACTTACCTGGAGTAGGAGCCTCTCGTCACCCACCACAACAGCCTTGCTCCAGTCGATGACGTCAGAAAATGGTAACTCCCAACCATTACTGAGTAGAACCGGGATACAAGCAGCCTAGAATGAAGCAGCAAAAACAAAACTTAAGTGGACCAATGAACATTGAGCTTCACAGTCAATACAAGAGATTAAACGGTTCCCTTGCACTCTCTTGGGTCATTACATGTGCTGGGGTAAAGTTACACAAGTGTGGACTGCCCCCTGGTACTTAGCTGTTACCCAAAACAGTGATTATCAACTAGATATTCTACCAGAGTGCCATCCCCATCAAACAATTTCATCCTCATCAAATCGCTACACATAATCATTTTTCAGTGGCAGGCAATAGGATAATCAGTAATAGGAACTCTAGCTTATTATATCCCACTAGCTTATTATATCCCACCTCTCCTCCCTAGTTCATGGGGGCTGGGACCAATTGTAGCACCTTGGCTGAGATCAGTCAACTAAGCAGAGAATGATATCTGGTCTCTTTCACAGTGGACAGTGCCTTTACCAACTGACACTGTCATAGGCTCATCAAGAAGAGTCTCAAAATCTATGTGACCTTCTTCACCCCTTTTAAAGAGCGGGCCTCAGCATTGGACTCTTTTAACCAAATGATGGATATGGAATGAGAAAGCCATTCATCCTTCTAAGAGTTGTGAAAACCTTGGTACTTAGTAGGGGGTCACATAATACAATATGTCTTCACAACTTACCCCATCATTTATTCATTCTCTCTGGTCCTCTTCGTATTTCCAGTTCAAATAATATTGGGAAACCTCCACGTTAAAGAAATGGACTCTAAATCACAGACTCATACAAGTGACAGGGACGGAAGGAAAGTAAGAGTTATCCACTGAGCTCAGGGTTGCCAAATCTGATTGGGTGTCGTCTTGGAGGTATCATCACATGACCTCCTGCCTCTAACCACCCCATCCTCACATTCCCTGCTATTGATCGTTTGACACATCCATCCTTACAGTGCCCCTGCCTTCCCATGGTCAATTGGAAAACAAACAAAGTCTTTATTACCTGATTGGATGACTCTTGACTGTCAGTCAAACATCTTTTTCCCACCATCTCCAATATTTTTATAACTAATAAAGTGTTCAAAGAAAATTGAAAAGAAAACACCAGTTGTTTGATGCCCCTATGAATATTTGCCATGGGGTTGCTTGAAGCAGTGCCCTGGAGATTCGTCTTTCATTCCTGGATTCTCCAGGGCAATCCTGGAGGATTGGCAACTGTGACTGAGCTGCTGTCAGACACCTATTAACTCATCGCAAGTGGCCTACTTCCAGCTTTGTCCCGCGCATAATACTGCATGCCCACAGAAGAAAGTAATTTCCAAATCACATGGTTGTTTGCGGAGAAACGTAACTGAAGGGTCATGGTGCTGAGTGCAGGGCACCACCAAGGTTAAAACGACTAAAGAAAGAAGCTGAGGCAAATCAAGCCTTCATGGATAGCTGCTCAATTGCAAGCTTGGCTTTTAAAAGGTTGTAGAATATAGGAGGAAGGGAAGAAAGAGGGAGGGGAGGCATTCCACACTTTTGATGCCTTTGGAAAGAATGAGGCAAAGACAGAAAGATGTGCATTTATGCAACATTTGTCATGTCTCTGAGAAACATGTCAAGGTACAAAGCATACAATAAATTGCAGTTTCCATATACTGTTGTCAGGTGGGTAAAGACAGGAGCTATATCGTGTGCCATAAGATCTCAGAAACAACAATGAGGTGAGTGACAAATTCATCTTTTTTTTGATGTTGTTGGTTGAGGGAGAAATGTTGACCAGGACAGAACTCACTGTTCATCTTTGAGCAGTTGCTATACTGAGAATATTGATGTCCCTTTCTTTTATTCCACCCTTCTAACTCAATTTTTTGTACCACTGTAAAAACAAAATCCAGTCAATGACAATTTCCGTTTCCTTGCTCATAAGCTCCACTCAATGAATGACAAGTTTCAAAATAATGAGATTTGTGTCACTTTGGTTCTCCTAAGAACCACGGAAAAAATGTTCTGCAGCAACGAAAATACAGTGCAACCCTTGGCATTAAGCGTGGGGTTGCTTAGCAACGTCACCAAGTAAACCTTCCACAAATCTGCACTTTTTTTTCTTCATTTCAAAGCAAGAAAGTTATGCTAAACCTTCATAAATCACTGGAATATTGCAGCCAATTCTTGGCACCACACTTTCAGAAGAATGTCAAGACCTTAGAGAGGGTGCAGGCGAGATTTACTAGAATGATACCAGTGATGACAGGATTCATGTTATGTGGAGAGACTGGAGAAACTTAGAGCGGAGAAGGTTAAGGGAGAAATTTGATAGAAGTGTGAAAAATCATGAAGGGTTTTGATAGAGCAAATAAGATAAAACTATTTCCGGTGGCACAAGGGTCAGCAATTAAAGGACACAGATTTAAGGTAATTGGCAAAAGAAACAGAGGCGACTCGAGGAGACATTTTTTTACGCAGTGAGTTGTTGTGATCTGCAATGCATGGCCTGAAAGGGTGCTGGATGTAGATTCACTAGTAACTTTCAAAAGAAAATTGGATAAATACTTGAAGGGGAAAAACCTACAGAGCTATAGGAAAAGAGCAGGGGGAGTGGGACAAATCGGATAGCTCTTTCAAAGAGCTGGCACAGGCAGTCTGGTCTGAATGGCCTCTTTCTGTGCTGCAGCACTCTATGAAACTGTTTGTTCCTCTGTTGTGGTGAGTAAATATTCACAGAAAAAGAAACAGCATTTCAATGGAGTTTGCTCTGTATAACATTGTAGGGTTGTCCAATCGTGGCCCACTGGCCACAGGAAGTCTCAAATCCCTGGCAATTCAGCTCACAAAGTCCAGGAAATGCAATCCAATTTTTTGTGCTTATTTGCTGGTTTGTCCTGGTTGAATTCAGTGGGCCTGGAGGTTTGGAAAAGGATGTTCTTAGAGCACCAAGATCAGTTAGCATCAGATTTATTCATTTCCTACATTACAACAGTGACCACACTTCATTGGCTGTAAAGCGCTTTGGGAAGTCCGGTGTTCATGAAAGGTGCTATATAAATGCAAGTCATTCTTTAACACAAGTTATCGGGATTGTTACGACCAAGGCGGGAGTAATGCACTGTTAATTCAGGTCCCACTACTCCACAGGTCACAGCATATTAATAAAGATTCCCACCTACCGGAAATCAGCCAAATTAAACATTTTATTTATCCCCCATAATAAAACAGGCCAAACCAGGTTTCTTTAAACAACAACAAAATTAACTATTTATTAATTAACCAAATTTTAAATGATAATTAGATAAATCTATATGTATGAAAAGATTTTATAACTCCTTATTCTTCCTAACCCTCATGCACACAGATATACATTCAAAAAACAACAGTTAACCAGTTTTAAAATGTTGTTTTAAATTACAACTGTTTCCTAGGAATAATAAAATTAAAATAATATAAAATTAATAAAGGTTGTCACAGTCTGGTAGGATATTTCCGGATCAGCGAGGTGTCCCAGAGTCGAATAGTCAGATGCCATTCGAAGTTTCTCCAGATGAGATTGATGAACAGTCCGTGATGGATAGGTGTTCAAGCCAGTTCGTCTGCAGCAGATGTCACACAGATCTTTCAGCAAAGGTGTACAACAGGTCAAATTAAATTTTAAAGTAGCAATCTGAGTTTGCAGTTCTGGGTACTGCCTGTGCGGAGTTTGCAAGTTCTCCCTCTGTCTGCGTGGGTTTCCGCCGGGTGCTCCGGTTTCCTCCCACAGCCAAAGACTTATAGGTTGATAGGTAAATTGGCCATTGTAAATTGCCCCTAGTGTAGGTAGGTGGTAGGAGAATGGTGGGGATGTGGTAGAGAATATGGGGTTAATGTAGGATTAGTATAAATGGTTGGTTGTTGGTCGGCACAGACTCGGTGGGCTAAAGGACCTGTTTCAGTGCTGTATCTCAAAATAAATAAATAAATAAAAATCTAACAGTACAAACTTTCTTGAGATTTCAGGATCTCCAAAAAACACAAAAGGCAACAGGACTCATTCTTGAGGCAGGGATTCTTGAGACTGGAGGCAACAGCAATGTGCCACACAAAACACAAGGCTTCCTTTCTCCAAAGCAGTGTTCCTCCACAGAGTGTAGCAACTCCTCTTTTCCTGGGTGTTTTCTCTCTCTTCAGACAGGTTAAAATCACGCCTTAAATGTAGAATTTCTTTCTAAGAGATGCAAGGCTTATTTTTTAGAGAAACTAGGTCTTTTCTCTGGTCTATCTACAAATCACAGCCACGGTTCACTACTAGCTGTTTCCAGCTCCCTGGTCTGTTTCACTCTGCAAAACTGAAACTGAAACTCTCCAACAACCAAGTCATAAATCTTCCTGTTGCTTGGATACAAGTTTTACAGCTAGCACACTTCAAACACCAAGTCAGCATTCAGTGTTCACAAAAAATCCTTTTTTCTCAGTCTTAAAGACACACAGACCTCTTAGTTTATAAAAAAAAACCTCTCGTGACAGGATCATGAAGTTAAATTTTATATGTGGCCCTATCATAAGTACCTATGTGGGTTAAAAACCATAGCTCTGATACTCCTGCAATATGTTATGGGTTAGTGCAGGGGTTTGCAAGCTGCGACTCCGAAACTGCATGCAGCTCATTAAGGACATGTGCGGCTGCTGATTGATTATCAAATCCATTTTGATGGTAATTAAATGGCTTGTTTCATTTTTTTAAACTTTTATTTTACTTGTGAGAAAGTATCAATTAATAACTTTTTCATAAAATCTTTTAAAATGTTGTTGAAATGTGTCTATGTCTTGTTTTTCATTATTATTGACATTTGAGTAAGAGCATTGCGGCTCGTAAAATATTGCACTTTTGACTACATTTTTTAAAAAGCTCTTCTTAAGGTTGCCAACCCCTGGGTTAGTGGAACAATTACACCTGGGTTACTGTGTTATTCGCCTTGCTGATCTGGGCACGATCTTCTGGTGTATGGCTAACCTCTCCTCACTCACTGGTGCACAGCTAAGCTAACTTATCTTAAGTGATCCCAAGCAGTTCCAATCAAATCCAGAATATGCTTCTATTGGCAGTCACTTAGGAGGAAAAATCAGGAAGCACTTTTGTCACACAAAGGGTAGCAGAAATCTGGAATCCTCGTCCCTAAACGGCTGTGGATACTGGGGGTCAATTGGAGTTTTCAAAGCTGAGATTGATAGATTTTTGTTAGGACAAAGGTATCAATGTCATGGAGGCTAGGCAGGTAATTGGGGTTGAGATACAGAGATACAGATCACCATGATCTAAACGAATGGCAGAGTAGGCTCAAGGGGCTGAAAGCCCGACTTATGTTCCTGTGTTGGTTCACAAACCAGAAAGATGTAGTGATACACATGAAAGAGAAGATAACAATGGAGAAATAGGAGTGGGTCCAGTAGAGTAGTGGTTATGTTACTGGACTAGTAACCAAGAAGCCTGGACTAATAATGCAAAGAACGCAACTTCAAATCCCAACATGACAAGTTGAGAAGCCACAGCAGGATAATGTGCAGACAACACTGGGGAAGGTTCTAGTGGAACCAGCTGAGGGTAATCGACCAAGGAGGGAGAAACAGTGGGGGAGGGTAAAGTGGTTGACTATGTCAACCATCAGAGAAAGAGAAAGAAGGATAGCGTGGAATGTTGCATGGATGTTGTTACTGGCGTTCACCAAGGTGGCCACAGTCCCGTAGACAGGAATTGGACAGAAAAAGATAAAAGAATGAGGAGCTAAGGACCAAGATAAGTAGGTTAATATTTCAAGTGGCACCTTTTAACATCTCTAAAAAAAATGCTAACCTTTCTTTCGTCGCAGACGTCGATAGACTTGCTGTACAAATCCAGCATTTGTTTTTACATTCACACACAGTTTGACTTTGCACATGACGGACATTGTGTTACCTGAAGAGATTCCAGAAATCGGAAAGAGCCAAGTCTTCTCCCCCTTGGAACAAGGCAAAAGGTGGAGTTGTGCAGCAGTTCCTGATAATCATACCTGAAAAAGGGAAGCAAAGCCCATTCACTTATTGGTTAGGCTCTTAATGCGCATTCGTATAAGGCTCATTTATTTAAATACAGAAGTTAAATCCATGGCCTCGCTTCTCTCTATCTTTGTAACCTCCTCCAGCTCTACAACCCTTTGGGTTTATTGTGCTCCTCCAGTCTGGTCTCTTGTATCTCCGATTTTAATCGTGCCTTCATTGGTGGCTGTGCCTTCAGCTGCCTTGGTCCTAAACTCTGGAATTCCTTCCCCAAACCTCTCTGCCTCTCTGTCCTTCTTTAAAACGCTCCTTAAAACCTCTCTCTTTGACCAAGCTTTTGGTCAACTAACCTAATATCTCCTTTTGTGGCTTGGTCACACATTTTGTTTGATAACATTCCTGTGAAGCACCTTGGGACATTTTGTTTCCTTAAAGGTGCTATATAAATGCAAGTCATTGTTGTTAAAGAGTTAAAATCCTAAATGTAAAGGTTGGAGCAGCTCACTGATTGCAGGGATCCAAAGGTTGGGCGGCTCTACTTGGCCAGTCCAGGTAAGATAAAGAGGAAGAGGTTCGGGTAGGGTAGCCAACCTCAAGGGAGGAGCACAGAGGGTCAGTTATTCTGGGGATCAACCATTGTGATACCAGGAGAATTAATGCTCTTTTTGACCCCACAAATATCATTTACAAAGCTCCTTTTCAATTGCTTGCAGCGGTCCAAAGCTATCCCCTTTTATTTTATTTATTTAGAGATACAGCACTGAAACAGGCCCTTCGGCCCACCGAGTCTGTGCCGACCAACAACCACCCATTTATACTAACCCTACAGTAATCCCATATGCCCTACCACCTACCTACACTAGGGGCAATTTATAACAGCCAATTTACCTATCACCTGCAAGTCTTTGGCATGTGGGAGGAAACCGGAGCACCCGGAGAAAACCCACGCAGACACAGGGAGAACTTGCAAACTCCACACAGACAGTACCCAGAATTGAACCCGGGTCCCTGGAGCTATGAGGCTGCGGTGCTAACCATTGCGCCACTGTGCCGCCCTTAAGGCAACACTGGGCTAGGCCACTTCGCACCAAGTACCAATGGATGGAGTGTGTGTTGCATATGATATGCCCATTGGTAATTCAAAATTATGGCGGGCAGCCATAAAGGCGGGGCTAAAGTGTGGCGAGTCGAAGAGACTTAGCAGTTGGCAGGAAAAAAGACAAAAGCGCAAGGGGAGAGCCAACTGTGTAACAGCCCCGACAAACAAATTTTTCTGCAGCACCTGTGGAAGAGCCTGTCACTCTAGAATTGGCCTTTATAGCCACTCCAGGCGCTGCTCCACACACCACTGACCACCTCCAGGCGCTTACCAATTGTCTCTCGAGATAAGGAGGCCAAAGAAGAAGAAAATTCAAAATTACATGGGGGTCCGATTAACATGGCAGGACGTTTTGCATGGGTTAATAAAGTTTCCATCTGTTTCCTGGAAGCACCTGTGGCACCCATTTCAACCAAAATGGCATCAACACAGGCACCAATGGGAAGTACTATATTGCTATTTCCATGATGCTCCCGATGAAAATGCAGCCCTTATTTCTCGAGTAAGTGGCAAAATGCCACATGAATAGCCCATATAATTCAGTCTAAAACTACTAATTCAAATTTATTGTAATACATAAAGTTCTAGAAGGATAAATAAACCCATAGAGTACATTACCCAGTCAGTACATGACTAGCTTCCTAATGTGCACCCACCTCCCTTCACCTGGTTTGCCCCAGACAGAGTATGCGCCCATGGGGAAACCACAACATCCCCCCATTCACGAGCTCTTAATGAGCTCCTTAACCTGCTTAATTGGCCTTAATCAGGGATCGGGCAGGATCGCGGGACCCCGCCCTGGTGAACAAGAATAGCGCTGGAAAATCAGCACGCTGGCCAGTGCTGGTACTTTGGACCCCTGACTGCCTCCATTCCAAAAATCCAACCCATAGACTCTTACAGCATAGGAGGCAGCCATTCTGCCCATCGTGTCTATGCTGGCTCTTTGAAAGAGCAATACAATTAGTCCTATTACCAACTCTTTGCCCAGAGCCCTGAAATTTTTCTCCTTCAAGCATTTATCCAATTTCCCTTTGAAAGTTACTATTGAATCTGCTTCCACCACCCTTTCAGACTGTGCGTTCCAGATCAAAACAACTCACTGCATAAAAATAAACTCACTTCATCTCACTTCTGGATCATTTGCCAATTAATAAGTGAATAGTTGAAAATCATTCCTATTTCTCTATATGTTAAGATTATTAAAAAAAACACAATGCAACAATTTAATAACGCACAACACATTGGAGTTAAGTTTCCATCACAGTGACAGATGCAATTCTCCCTCAAATGTGGAGACGAACTGTTTCAGTGTCATCGAACCCACCCCACAGAATACACTGAGCAAATTCTGCACAACAAGAACCAAATCATTTTGTGCATCAGCCTCTGTCAAATAGCATATAAAATCCTGGCATGGACCTACATATGAATGTGGAAAGACTGTGCGGATCTTGATTACAGGAGAGAGAGAGTGCTCTTCATTCATCAGGTCACAGAGCTCCTTTACAGAGGCCCTCATGGGTCTGGTGCCTGTAAATGGGCACGTAAATTCTTTGGACGGAGGTTGGGAGCAATATCCAACTGATCTTCTGCCCTGTATTGCTCTTCCTCCTCTTCCATAATAATAGCATGGAGTGATATTCCCATGGGAAAACCCATATCTGCTCATGAGTTGCTTTGACGGAGGTAGGGTTGCCACACTCCAGGGTTGCACTGGAGTCTCCAGGAATTAAAGATTGATCTCCAGAACACTGCTGCAAGCAAATACCATGAGAAAAATCATTGGGGCATTAAACAAAATCCTGTGTGTGTTTTTAATTTTCTTTGCATACTTATGTTTATTAGTTATAAAAAATATGGGATATGGGGGAAAAGGCTGTTTGACTGACAGTCATCAATCATCCAACTGGAAAATAAAGAGCCTGACTGCTGTCCAATTGGCTGTGGGTAGGTGGGGCTTTATGATGTTGGACAACCAATGGCGAGATCGTGGGCGGGGGGAGTGGAATAGTTGGAGGCAGGAGGTGATTTGATGATACTTCCAGGACTATGTCCAACCAGAATTGGCAATGCCTGCTTGTGGGACAGGGGAGGGTCAGCGGGGTCTGAAGATCTTTGGGTGCTTTGACCGGGCAGCAAGCAGTAAAATAGAAGCATAGATCTCAGTGGGAAAAGAAAAGCTAATTAAAATAAAATGGGTTTTAAAAATTTCAGAAACACTTCTGCCTTGAGCATGACAGCTGACATGCTTCAATTATATTTGCCAGCAATTTACCCAGATTGTAATGGGGGGCAATCCAGGAATTGCGAGTGAAAGGTGTATCAGCCACTGGGATTTAGGGGGCATATTGTAGGAAGGGCCAAAACTCAGCAGAAGTGATTTAAACAACATGAACAACTTATATTCATATAGCACCTTTAATGTAATAAAACGTCTGAAGGTGCTTCACAGGAGCATTAGAAAATAAAATATGACATTGAGCCCCATAAGGAGATATTAGGTTAGATGACCAAAGGCTTGGTCAAAAAGGTAGGTTTTAAGGAGTGTCTTAAAGGAGGAAAGCAAGGTGGAGAGGCGGAGAGGTGTAGGAAGCTGAGGGCCTAGGTGCACAAGTGGGTACAAATCACTCAAATCCGAGTCTCAATGCTTAAAATCATCTCTGTGCTGTTCCAGCATCATTAATGCGGCAAAAATAGAGAGGAAATTCATCCCATAATCTTTAGTGTGTCTCCAAATTGACTCTCTGCAGCACTTAATTAGTATAAAAGAGCTGTGACTCAGCCACATAGACATATCAACACCAGCTGTCAGTCATTCGTTCTGCTCTTGAAAGGCTAGCACAAGATTGTACAGTCGTTGTGTCATGCAGTGCTGCTTATTATTGCCTGCATTCTTCAACCAGTGGGATCCAATGAAGAATCATCTCCTTAAAATTTGAAAGACAGAACTTCCATTTATATAGCACCTTCCACAACCTCAGGATCTCCAAAAGCACTTTACAGACAATGAAGTAGTTTTGAAGTATAGCCACTGCTGTAATGTAGAAAACATGATAGCCAATTTGTGCACAGCAAGCTCCCACAAACAGCAGTGTGATGTCATGCCCACATGTTATGTTGAATGATCATTTTTTTTAAATCCATGGGCTGGAGACCTGAATTTATAGGGGTGAATTTTACCGGCCACCCAATGTCAGAGGTCGTGGCGGGGGTGGGGGGGGGGCGGTGGTGGCCTGGAAAATGCCTCCAAGAGAGGCCTGCCACGGTCCTCAATGCTGGGAAGGACCTGCCCCATAGTACTGGTGGTGGTGAGGCCTTGTGGCGGCCCCCCGCTGCTCAGTGATGGGAGCAGGATTTAAATATGTTAATTAATGAATTAGTAACCTACCTGCTCCAGTTGGCCATCCTGCTGCCATATTCCGGCCGGTTGCCAGGACTCGTGTGCCTTCGGACCTCCGACTGGAGATCCGATGCGTGACACTAGTTGGGAAACGGGAGGAGGTAAGTCTTCAGAGTGGGTGGGGGGGTGGGGAGCAGGTTGAAACCTTTTTGATTGGTCTAAGGGGTGGTGCGAAGGGGTAACCTTCAAAGTTTATAAACTTTGGCGGGGGCGGGGTGGGGGGGGTGGTGGGATGAAGGGCAGCACCGCATGGTAAGTTTTTTTTGGGAGTAATAATTTGTTTCATCATGGGGGGGGGTGGTGGTTGGGAGAGGGTATTGAAACTTTTATTAAGATGTTCATTTGCAATTTACACTTTCTATAACTTTAAAAATTTTAATGAATTGGAAGGGCTTGAAGCCCTTAAAAAAATGACGTGCAACGATATTGCCAGGGATGGCGCCCCATTCCCCTGCACGCCATCAGGGGGCAGGGAGGGTGGTCCATCCCAGCCATGTAAATGAGCCATTGCTCTAAATATCAGGCGGCTCCATGGAGAAAATCTTGCGCGTGCTCCCCGCCATTTGCAGTCCATATTTTCTAAAGAAATTAAAAAAGGAACAGAATAAAGGTGACTTTGCTAGCAGCTTAAGATGGCCATCTAATTTGCAACACTGTATCCTACATTGCAAGGCCTATAACGTTGGGGACAAAGAGTCTGCCCCATCCCAGCAAGAACCAAGACCTGGGAACTTTAAGGGAACTGCCTGTTCCCATTAGCAAGGCATCAAGACTAGTACTTGAACAATGAGACTCTGGTTGTGAGAAAGAAATCCCCAGGCATGGGCTGTTTTAGTTGCAAGAAGAAATACAATACAATAAATATTGGCCCAGGACATGGGGGAGAATTCTCCTGCTCGCCTTCGAATAATGGCATGGGATCTTTTACATCCACGTGAGAGGATAGACGGGATTTCCACTTAACGTCTCATCTGTAAGACGGCACCACCGACAGTGCAACATTCCTTCAGTACTGCGTTGGGACTGCTAACCTCAATTTTGTGCTCAAGTCTCTGGAGTGGGACTTGAACCCATGACTTTCTGATTAGTGGTGAGAGTGCTACCCACTTAGTCATGGCTGACACCTTAAAGTTAATAGATAGTTATATGACTAGGGAAGGAGAATTTTTTACCATCGTTACTTCATCAAAAATATCACTACAAATACTGTGAGTGAGAGCTCTTGTACTGCTGGTAGATGAGTAACAATGATACAATCTGACAATTAACATAACAATGGTGATACTGCAGTCCTATTGTCCTCACTCAATCATGACTAACCAGTACTGCGAGTATGAAGGACTTCTGAAGATCCTTCTGAGGAGTAAGGAACCAATTGGGCACCTCTGGTACCTTACCCATTAGCCACTCCTTCATCTGTCAGCCTTGATCCTGAGAATTGGTCGGCTATTCAACTGTATAAGGCATTGTGCTTGAATCTGATAGGCTGGGATTTTATGCTGGCAATGGGAGTCTCAACGTCTAGAGAAAGCGACGCCGAGAACCCGGCGTTGCCTCTTCAGTGGAAGGCCTGCAGAATCTACTGCCAATTAGGCACTTAAGTGGGCAGCGGCAGGCCTTCCACAGGATCAAGAACCCTGGTGGCAGAAGTCCCACCTTCGGAGAACCTCTGGCCAATCAAAGACCAGCAGCTCTTCCACTGAGCAGCACCACCGCAGAGGCGGTGACTGTTGCCGGTGGAACACCGACCTGAGGCCCAGGAGCGTCGCTGAACCCAGGCCACAGGTAGGTCGGGGGGAAGGGTCTCATGGGGTTGAGGTCATTGGGGAGGGAGGTGGAGGGCATCGTTAGCAAGGGCAGGGGCATGGCTCCCAGCAGGCCTTCCTTCCCCAATGCTGGGTCCCTCTTTCAGGCACTAAGTGCCTTTTAACAAGGGACACCCCTCCATGCCCCCACCACACCCCACCCCCCCACCAAACACAGAACCAGTAAGCAGCCCACATTGTTTTCTTGCTATGCTTCCCGTGCAGTGACAGGGCTGCCCACCGCATGGCTAATTGCACTGGCAGCAGTATGAGGCCCTTAATTGGATATTAATTGTCCAGTCAAGGGCCTCAATTGGCAGCAGGGCAGGAAGGTTGTTGTTACAGCCAAATGAAGAGGGGGTCACAGTCGCCCTTCTTGCCCTTCCTCTTATTTGATTGCAACAGGGTTTATTCCTTTTTAACAGTGGTTGTGCTTACCACCTCTGTGAGTGTTTTACCTTTTACCTTTAACGTGATCGTGAAAGAACCAATTGGACAGGTTTTCTTGAGTTTAAACAAGAGAGAGGTAAGTTTATAATACTTAACAATCTAAATCCGATTTAAAAATAATAAAAATATGCTATGCATTCATGCCCATATTCACACAAGAATCACACACACTCATGAATAGATTACAAAGTGTAAAGTACATTTTTTGGTTGGATTAAAGTCCAGAATAAACAAAAGTTAAATACACCATTGGTGGGGTTGGATGATTTGGTGGTCTTCTGGCTGAAGTTGTATTCTTGAAGTCATTGGTTGGTCAAAGTGCACTTTGTGGTTGGCCTGCTTTGCTCAGGGTTTTCTTGAAAGCAGACTGGTAGGTGGCTCTCTTCCCCTGGTCTCTGGCTGTAGCAGTCTGTAGGCTTGGAGGGGCAACAGTCACAGATGGTTTTCAAACTTGATATTTTCTGGGGAGAGTGAAAGAAAGAAAAAAAGGGAGGCACACAGCCTTCTCTGCTGCTGCACTCTGAGTTACTGCTTGTCTCTTCTCTGTGTAACAAAACTCCCAGTTTTTTCAGAGATGAACAGATGGTCACATGGTTCTCTCAATCCCCTTTGTTTTTAACGAGGTGCAAAGTCTCTCAGGTGGTATTGTCAGTGTTTATCCCCCTAGAGGGATGTCTCTACTTATGAATGCCTCAAGATAGCTTTGAATATCCTGCTATTGAGGGTGATCTGGATAATCTACTCAGGTAGCCAAAGCATTATCCTGGCTGGGCTTCTTGTTAGAGTTTAGTCTCCAGTTCGATCTCCTGGTATTTCAGATGCAAATTCCGGTGGCCATCTTGGCTGCCAGTTTGTTAAAAGTTAACTGCAGGATTTTTTCCATTAAAAGTACAATGTAAGTTTCCAACTGATGAATTAATATTTCTCATTTGGCATATCGTGTTTTCCTGACACTGTTCACAGGCCTTCCCACCATAGATTTAGTTTTGGTAGAGGCGGGAAGGTGGCGGGCACCATCCCACCCAATTTTATGCTTTTCCCACCTCCAAATCCACCACGGGCGAGACCATAATACTCCCTCCACAGAAGGGAGCACAGAAACAGGCTATTTGGCCCAACAGGTCCACACTAGTGCTGATGCTCCATACAAAACTCCTCCCACCCTACTTCATCACACCTAATCTGCATATCCTTCTATTCCTTTTTCCCTCAGGTTATCTGACCTCTCCCTAAATGCATTTGTGCTATTTGCCTGAACTACTCCATGTGGTAGCAAGTTCCACATTTTCATCACTGTCTGGGTAAAGAATTTTCTATTGGATTGATTGGTGAGTATCCTATTTATGGCCCCTAGTTCTGGTCTCCCTCACAAATGGAAACATTTTCTCCACATCTCAACTATTGAACACTTTCATCATTTTAAAGACCTCGATGAGTTCACCCTTCCAACTTCTCTTTTCCAGAGAAAGGAGCCCAGACTGTTCAATATTTTCAGATACATATAACCTCTCTTATTTGCATCTTTTCCAGTGTCTCTATATCCTTTTTATAATATGGAGACTAGAACTGCGTCTAATACTCCATGTGTGGTCTAAGCAAGATTCTATACAAGTTTAACATAACTCTCTGCTTTTCAATTCTGTTCATCTAAAAATAAACCCCAGTGCTTTGTTTGCATTTGTTAAATAATGATTATTAAAATGAGTATCTTTAGATTGCCAAGGCAAGTTGGGTTAGTGTACAAGCTAATGATAGGAGCTGCTGATTGATGGGCACTGAGAATAACCCCTGCTAATTCCACTGCTCAACAGACATCTGACCACATCTTGCACATGGCTTTGAATCCCAGCGGATTCCAGTCAGACTACAGCTCCAACACTGTGCAGACGTTCTCTCGCTGTCATTTGAGAGTCTAACAAAGCCTTTCATTATTCTGACATCCTCACTGAGCCAGAGAGGGAGCCGAAGGACATCAGTCATCCTCATCTGTACCTACTCCAGACAGCGCTGGGGCCTGTCCACAGTTCTGTTTGCAATGCATCAATTTTTAAAAAATATGTAAACTGGACACAAAGGGAGCAATTTTAACCTAATTGACTGGAAATCCTATGGGATTGGCTGGAATCCTGGATTTACACCCCACCTGATATTGCTTTCCACTGACTTTAACGGAGAGTAAAACCTGGCGGGGTGGAAATTCAGCATCGTGCCCAATCCCGTCAATTTAATGAAGGGCTGCTGGGGTTAAAATTGGGCCCAAAACAGTCTCCAAATTTTTCCTTGATTTGTCCCTGTCCCATGTTGTGCATCAGATGTTAGTTATTAAATCTCTTTTAAAGAATTTCCATCAGTGGAAAAGCACAATGTTCCCAATCCATTGCCCTGCCAACCTCTGTCCAAGTCTAATTGGGGTTATAAACCACTCGGAGTGGAGTAGATTGAATGGACACCAATACAATTTCTGAAGCTGAAAGACATTCAGGTGGAAGTTATGATTGGTGCATGAACATTTAACTTATTGCACTAAATTCCTCTCTGTGCCATTTCACTGCTGTCCAATATGTTAGCCACATGTGGCTAATTAGGAATTTAGATGTGGCTTAATGCATTTCTGATTAGTAAATAAAAATGAGTGATTGACACCGAACAGCAATGAGATAATGACCAGATAATCTGCCTTTAGTGAGCAGTTGAGGGATAAATATTGGCCCAGGACACCATGTCGGACTCCCCACTCTCTTACGAAACAGTGCCATGGGATTTTTTACACCTGCCTGAGAGAGCAGATGGGGCCTTGGTTTAACATCTCATCCCAATGATGGCACTTCTGGCACTGCAGCACTCCCTCAGTATTGCACTGAAATGCCAGTCTAGATTTTGTGCTCAAGTCTCTGAAACAGAGAAAAATGTGGTACGAGTATAAGAAAATAAGAAATAGAAGTAACAGTAGGCTATATGACCCCTTGAACCTGCTCCGTCATTCAATAAGATCATGGCTGATCTTCTACATCAACTTCACTTTCCTGCCCTATTCCCACATCCCATGATTCTCTTAGTGCCCAAAAATCTATCAGTCGCAGTCCTGTATATACTTAATGACTGTGCCTCCACAGTCTTTTGAGATCGCGAATTCCAAAGATTCTGAAGAGCATGTTAAGAGTTTATATGGAAATAGTGCCACTGGTACTCTGATATTTGCATACACAGAGCTGTCAAATGATGCCAATTCTACTGGTAGTCTGGCACAGACTGAGAAAATAAAATTATGCTGCAGTATGCACAGCCTATTGCACTCCTGGCTACATGAAGGAGCCACAGTTCGATTTTATTAAGTGACACAAGCATTAATCTTTTATAAACATTTATTAGGTTTTGATGTCTGGGGTGTAACACATTAACGAGTGAATTTAGAGCAAATTATAATCGAGTGCACACAGTGAGCTGTTCAAACCATGCTGCCTTTTAACATAATTATTGATTCTGGGGCCTATGTTACTGGACTAGTAATGCATAGACGTGGACTAATAATTGAGAGAACGTGAGTTTAAATCCCATAAAGGCAGTTTGAGAATATGATTTCCGTTTTAAAACATCTGGAAATATAAAACTGATATCAGCAAAAGTGGAGGTCCAAATAGACGGAGGAGTCCATGTACAAGGATCGTTAAGTCATGGTCAGGTGTGGAAAATAATCAAAAAAGGCAAATGGAATGCTTGATTTTATATCGAGAGGAATGGAATCCAGGAGAATAGAAATAATGCTATGCGTATATAAAACCCTCCTACGACCAAACCTGGAGTACTGTGAGCAGTTCTGGGCACTACACCTGAGGATGGATATATTGGCCTTGGAGGGAGTGCAGCATAGATTTACCAGAATAATACCTAGACTCCAAGGCTTAAATTATAAGGAAAGAGTACATAAACTAGGGCATTCCCTGGACTTTAGAAGGTTAAGGCATGATTTGATCAAAGTTTTCAAGATATTATGCAGAACTGATAGTGTAGATAGAAACTGGTTCGGGAGTCAAGGGCTGGGGACATAGTCTAAAAGTTAGAGCCAAGCCTTTCAGGAGTAAAGTTAGGAAACATTTCTACACACAAGGGTTGACAGCAGTTTGGAACTCTCTTCTGCAAATGGCAGTTGGCTCTAGGTTGTTAATTATAAATGGAAATTGATAGATTTTTGTTAATCAAATGTTTTAAGGGAAATGGGGCAAAGGCAGGTACATGGAGTTAGCTCACAGATCAGCCATGATCTCACTTAACGATGGAACAGGCTCAAGGGACTAAATGGCCTAATCCTGTTCCTATGTTCCTATAACCATGAAGCTGTCGGATTGAGGAAGGAAACCTGCTATCCTTATGCAGTCTGGGGCTATATGTGGCTCCAGTTCCACACCAAACAGGTTTGAGTCTTAACTGCCCTCTGAAATAGCCTAACAAGAGCTTTAAGCTGCATCACTTTCTTCTCAGGACAAACTAGGGATGGGCAACAAATGTCGGCTTTGCCAGCAATGCCCACATCTCACGAATGAATACTATAGAAGAAAATAATTTGAAACAAAAGCTAAGAGATAAAAGATTGCTATTCCAATGCAAAAGACAGTAATACTTATACGGCACAGTGTCTGAGGCAAGGCTTTGTGCATAGATTGATAATGGAACATTTCACAAACACCTGATACTGTACTCCTGAGCTGAGTGTTACTTTGCATATTGTGTTGATCTTCCAAAGCTGCAGATACTCCATCCTACACACTATTGCTCCTCCCTGCACCTTCACTGTGCCAAAATCAAGGCTATGTTAATGTCCCTATCTTTCCCAGGAACTCAAGGTTGTGGAGCTCCTCATTCAATTCAGTTTCCCTCTCTCCTACAACATTATAGGCTTTAAAACTAAACTTGGAGGCACTTTATTGCTAGTTTCTCAGTTACCTCTTACCCTTTCCAAACTTCACTTTGGACCTGGGGTCCATCTAAAGTTTCCAACCCTCCAGCTTTGCCCTGGAGTCTCCAGGAATTAAAGACTAATCTTCCCAGCCACTACTGCGAGCAAACCCAGGAGAAAAACACATAGTGGCAATAAAATGTTGTATCTTAAAGAAAATTTATTTGAAGACTTTTGTTTACTAGTTATGAAAATATTGGAGTACATAGGATGTGCGGCACAGCAACAGGCCATTCAGCCTACCAGTCTGGCATTTATGCTCCACCCGAGCCTCCTCTCATCTTTCCTCATGTAAATCTATCACTGTAACTCTCTTGTCTCTTCTCCCTCATATGCTTGTCTAGCCTTCCCTTACATGCATCTATACTATTCGCTTCAACACTTCCTGTGATTATGAGTTCCACATTCTCACTACTCTTTGAATAAAGCAGTTTCTTCTGAATTCCCAATTGGATTTTTTTGGTGATTATCTTATATTGACGGTCTCTCGTTATACTGTTCCCCATGAGTGGAAACATTCGCTCCACATCCACTCTATCAAAACCTTTCAGAATTTTAAAGGCCTCAATTAGGTCACCCCATAGCCTTTTTCAAGAGAAAAGAGACCCAGCCTGTTCATCCTTTCCTGATATGGATACCCTTGCATTTCTGGTATCATCCTTGTAAATTTTCTCTGTTCTCTCTCCAGTGCCTCTATTTCCTTTTTATAATATGGAGTGAGGGAAGAAAGGCTGTTCAACCACCAAAAATCATCCAATTGGGTCTCACACACATGAACAAATACACACTGGACAAATCCAAGCGCGGACATTTTCAGTCACAGGGCAGCTGGAGCAACAAACGTAAAAGTGTAAGAGTGGCCAACCCATAGGCTGCAGGAAATGGTCTGTCCCCATTACTGAGCTTTATGTTCACCATCTTGTAACCTCCAACATTGATGCTCTTTGTATAGTGACTGAGTCCCACTCTGGAGATGTGAACCCAAATTCTAGGCTGAGAGTTCAGTACAGCATTGTGTGTAAGGTTGCCAACTCTGGCTCAACATATTTCTGGAGATTTCATCACAAAACTTCCTGTCGCCAACCACCCCACCTCCACACTCCTGCCATTGGTCGCCCTACATGTCTATCCTTGCAGTGCCCCACCTTCCCACATTCAATTGGAAAGCAGACTCCTCGTTACCTGATTGGATGATTCTTGACTGTCAGTCAAAATGGCCTTTACCTCCCATCTCCAATATTTTTATAACTAATAAACAAAGATGATCAGAGAATTTAAAAAAAAAACACAAGTTTTTAATACCACTGAATTTTTCTCCTGGGTGTTGCTTGTAGATTCTGGAGATTAATCTTCAATTCCTGGAGGTTCTAGGGCAATTCTGAAAGGTTGGAAATCCTATTGAGTGAGGAATTGTGCGTCACCCCTTCAACCCTCATTACCTTGGCTCAAACATGATGAATGTTTACTTAAGCGAGGACGCCGGTGCCTGTAGTAACATACTCACTATGGGACAATCCCCTCAGGTGAGGAGTGAAGATAAATAGAAAAGGAGAAAACTGTCACAACAGACAGTAACAGATTCCAACTGGCTCATCAATCACAAGGAAGTCCTTTAGAGTCCTTCATGCCTAAGGTGTCTGTTAGTCACGAGTCCTTCATGCTTGAGCGGGAACAATGGGGCTGAAGTATCACCATTGTTATATTAATTCTCAGACAGTGTTGCTGTCACTCTTCATTCTACCCATGCTCACAGCAAGCAATAAGATATTCTTGAAAGGTACCGACAGTAAAAACTGAACAACCTGGCCGTGTAATTCTTTCAGGTCTCAGCCGTGACTCGGTGGGTAGCATTCTCACCTCCTGAATCAGAAAGTCATGTGTTCAAGTCCCAGTCCAGAGACCTGAGCACAAAATCTAGGTTGGCATCCTGCGCAGTGCTGAGGGTTGAGATCTAAAACCGAGACACCGTGGGTATAAAAGATCCCATGGCAATTTTCCAAGAAGAGCAGGAGAATTCTCCCTAGTGTCCTGGACTCACATCACTAAATCAGATTATCTGGTCATTATCGCATTGCTGTCTGTGGAAGTTTGCTCTATGCAAATTGGCTTTCTACACTACTACTGTGATATCAATTCAAAAGTACTTCATTGGGTGTGAAACAGTTTGGGATGTCCTGAGGTTGTGTAAGGCAATGTATAATTGCAGGTTCTTTCTTGCTGAATCAAGTATCCAGGTTACGCCATGAGTTGTATCATAGAGCTTATTGGATTGTACCAATTTGATTGGGGTGGAGTAGGCAGGAACTCGTGCAATATTTGTGATGATCCTGTGGGACTGGGTTGTGGCTCCTCCTGTCTTTGGGGAAGCTGGAGGGGGAAGTTGTGTATGTGATGCAAAATCTTGCTAGCTCTGTAGAGGGAACGATAGGTTTGAGAGAAAGGAGGAGGAGGAAGGGGTGCTGTTGCAGTCAATAATTTGTAGAATTGTCTTGGCTATTAATATACTCTATTAACGTGGTATCATCAAATTTTACAGCACAGACGCAGGCCACTCAGCCTGTCATGCCTGTACTGGCTCTTTGAAAGAGCTATCCAATTAGTTCCACTCTTGCCCCATATTTCTCCTGCAAATTTCTCCATTTTAAGTATTCATCCAATTCCCTTTTGAAAGTTACTATTGAATCTGATTTCAGGCAGTGCATTCCAGATCATAACAACTCACTGTGTGAAAAAGCAGATCTCCTATCTCCCGTTTGGCTCTTTTGCCACCCTTGTAGCTTTGTCTGGAAGAAGTTTGAGATCAGGCAATCCAGAGCTTACATGGATTTTCACATACAACAGCTGAATGTGGTATCAATGTCACGGAACATCATCCGGACAATGAGAAATTTCTAAAAATAAATTGTCCAGTAACCAAGATATGCTCCTCATCAAACACTAAAGTCAGAGCCCTCAAGAACTGGCCAGGGCCAACAGTTTTTCATTGAATCCAGTGACAAGGATGAGTTTGACATATAAGTAGTAATGTTTTTGACAAATTCTAAATGTGAGCTTATATTTTTCCATAAATCAAATGCTGTACAAAGTCTGATAAGACAACTTCACATGATGGATTGGGATGAAGAGGTCTTTTGACATATTGAATCTCATCATTTCTGAATACCAAAGTGATAAGCATCTAGCGATGTCTTAAATCAGTCCAGTCTCCTGGCCTCGACCATTCCTTGGCAACTTGTGCTGCCTGTTGATCACCAAATGTGTAAAGAAAATATTTCCTTTCCTAACTTTGTCCTTCACAACCCTGAGCCCTCTTGCCCTGCTGTCTTGGCACATCATTGTTCTATATTTAATTTCTCTTCCCCCTTAGGTATCTTAAGATGCCCTATGAAGCATCACTGGTCATAACTCACAGATTGTCATAACTGATGGTGTCCATTGATTAACTTGTTTACCACATGAATTAGCTCATGAATTGAAAGCTCTTTCCTTCTTTGAGTGCGGTACAGAAAATATTGTGTCTGTTTTAACCATAATCTTTATGTGGAACTACACCCAGCCCTTGGTTCCCACTGAGATATTCACTGCCTCCACCACCAGCGCATCACAGCTGCAGTGTGTACAGTCTACAGCAGTGGTTCTCAAATTGGAGTCCGCAAAATAATTTCTCTGGAGACTTCCTGGGGATGTGCAAAATAATCTCTCTGGCAGGCGAGAGACAGAAAAACACAGGGGGGGAAAAGAGAAGAAAGGAGAAAAAGACAAATCGCCTACCTTGTTTAAATTAACAGTAGTCAGTGTTAATCCTGCAAAAGTAATTGACAAGGTGTCCACCTCGAAGCTCCTGACTTCTTGGCCTTCTTTGCGGTGATGGATATCTCAGCTGTCATTGTTTTCAGTGGTGAGGCTCACCTTTACTTTCAGCGGGAGAGGAGGGGAGCTGGAAGACCAGCTGCTGTTGTGATACTTGGTGCATTCAATTTGGACTCATGCAGTGAACAAGTGCCATTATAATGCTGTCTGGCCTGCTGAGTATTTCCAGGATTTTCTTTTCATATTAATCTCATATTGGTTTGATTCTTCTAATTGTGGTAGAGCTGTCAGTTTGACTTACTTACATCTTCCACTATGTTGCAATAAAGCAAATTTCTTGAATGATTAAAAGAAAACTGAGAAACTGGGCTGGGTTCGTACAGATCTGTAAAATATTCCCAAGAATATCACATTCAAGTGACTATTCTGTAACAGAATAGGAGGAAAGAAAAATTTGTATGTTTATGGGAAGTTATTTTTTCAAAAAAATTAAAATAATAATCTGCTGCTGTGATCCTGTTAAACAGCTGAAGACTGCTGTTAATACTGATTTGGCCAATAGCTGTTTGTATTGGATATGTGATCTGTGAATTAATGGCATACATACCCAATCTATAACCACATTAAAAGCAGATCAGTTGGCAGACACTACAATGTTAGTGGAGTCACAATTATCTTTTATCTCTGGCTTGTCTGGTTTGTCTCATCACTGTCTACCTCAGTGAAATCATCCTCAAATTGCCACTTTTTTAATTAACTTTTTTTTTAAAGCATTCTTAAAACACTCTTTACATGCAGCACTTTCATACTGTGAGTATTATATAGTAGTATAATTTAGATGGGGGGTGTCCATAATTATTAATCCATTTGAAAAGAGGTCCTTCAACCAATACAATTTGAGAACCACTGGTCTACAGAATGTACTGTAGCAACTCACCAAGTCTTCTTCTGTAGCACCTCCCAAACCCTCAACTTCTACCACCTAGAAGGACATGGGCAGCAGGTATGTTGGAACATCACCACCTCCAAGTTCGCCTCCAAGTCGTACACCATCCTGACTTGGAAATATATCGGCCATTCCTTCATCATTGCTGGGTCAAATTTCTGGAACTTCCTACCTAACAGCATTGTGGGACCAGTTTCACCAAATGGACTGCAGGCATTCAAGAAGGCGGCTCATCACCACCTTCTTAAAAGTCACCTCGGAATAGACATAAACACCAGCCTTACCAGAGACATCCATATTCCAAGAATGAATAATAATTGAAAAAATATAACCATGCTCCATACCCAGGCTAGTGTGAGAAATGCCACAGGACATCAACTTGTATTTTATAAATAACTAGAGGTAGCAAGCATTCAGTTGATGATTGTAAGCCACATACAATTTATGGTACAGTTCACGAAATCTGAACGTCTTGATTAAGCTACAACCTTGAAAGAAATCCTATTCACCACCCAAGGTCCTAGAGTGTGGTCTTGCACAGGGGCCTATACCGCAGTATCAATCAGAGGGAGAGAGTGAGAGTGAGCGAGGAAGGCAGAAGAGACAGAGGCAGAGAGAAAGAGAGAGACAGAGGCTGAGAGAGTGAGAGACAGAGGCTGAGAGAGACAGAGGCTTAGAGAGAGATTGAAAGTTACAGAAAGACACAGAGAACGTGAGTGTAAGAGCGCAAAAGTGTGAGGGAGAAAATAGACTGATACTTGGAAAGAGATGGACGATAAACCACAGCCCCATCTCCCTCTCAAGTGACTTAAAAAATCCTGTGGCACCATTTCAAAGAAGAGTAGGGGCATTATCCTTGGTGTCCTGGCCAATATTTATTCCTCAACCGACATCACTAGAAGACAGATAATCTGGTCATTATCTCTGCTGTTTCGGGGACCTTGCTGTGTGCAAACTGCTGCATTTCCTGCATTACAACAATAACAACAGTTCAAAATGTACTTAATTAGCTGTAAAGCACTTTGGGACATCCTGAGGTTGAGAGAGATGCTGGATAAATACAAGTTTTTTTTGTAGGGTTGATAAAGAGTTGTAGAATGAATTAGCAGGGCAGGCTATTGAAGCAGACAATATAAGCAGGTTCAAGAAGCATTTGAACCTGCTTCTGGAGAGAAAAGGAATTGAGAGATATGGCAAGAAGGTGGATCGTAGGATTGCGTTCTGTCAAGAAGAGACATGCTTATTGGGTCTAATGGCAATTTCCTATTTCTAAAGATTCTTGTGGACATTGCAGTTGAGCTCAGCTGCAGAGGTTGAGTTATAATTTGAGAGGACCTCTTCTTGTATAAAGAAAGAATTATCCTCAGACACATTGAAATACTCCTCACTGGTCAGATGTGACATAATGATTTATGATCAGCACTACAGCAGCAAGTAACGCGGAGAGAAAGCGTTATCTCCCTTCGAAAGGTGTTTGAGGACTAATTGTAATGCTAGGCAACAGCAGCACCTGAAGTCTGAATATAATTTCATGCCTGCTTCATCCGCCTTAATCCCCTACTCTGCATGTGCAATCACGCTCATTCTCTCAGTTATATTAAGCATGTACCAACCAACCTATGTGTGAGGAATCAGATCTGTATTGTACTGGGAATGTGCGTTCATGTTCTTAACTCATTCCCAACTTGCTTCTTTCTCTTCGCATCCTCCCTTGCGGGCCAGGCACGGGCTTGCAATGAGTTACACTTCCGCTGACACCAACAGCTAGTCTGGCACCAGACTGAAGTGACCAGTCCTGACCTGGGACCTTAGACGATGAATGTTAGTGGGTTATTAGACTGCGAATGGGCATCACTGACTAGCCTCAGCCTGCCCTCCCCCAAAGCCAACAGTTTTGCCACCCAACATGGTTCTCATGGATAGGGCTGAATTTTATTGAGACAAAGTGGACGGGTATGGAGGTATGGGGGACATAAAATCAGGACGGATTGCATCGGACAGGAGGTCCGACGCCGTGACATCCTATCCTGATTTCGTGAATGGCGGCAATCATGGCGGGCGGAGGTGCGATGTCGATGCAGCGGGCAAGTAATTAAGATATGTTAGAGGCCAATTGAAAGCAATTTTATTCAGCAAGTGCAATTTTATTAACGCCGCCTGGGTCTCATGGGGCTTCAGAATCTCGCCTCCTTCAGAGAGGCGACATATAGGCGACCAAGCATGGCTGGCTAGAAGGCGAGGCTATCAGAAAGACAACCATCGAGGGCCTGGAAGGGCCCCGAAGGGAAGGCTGACCTTGGGGTATTAAGCATGAGGTGAAGGTGTGCTCCGCTGCAGGGGGCCCAATACAAGGATGGCAATGGGAAGTGACACTTGGTCAAAGATCACAAGTGGCGGCATCAAGAGGGAGACACTGGCAGGAAAGGACTGCCTTTCAGGGAGAGGCCACTTATGATGGGCCTCATTCACCCAGGCATCGGGGACCCGTTGAAGACGAGGTGCTCCTGAGCGGGAGGGAGGGCCAGGCACCTGCAGTGGTACTGCAACGGCTTATGTGCTTCTGGATGTGGAAGAAGGGCAAAGAGGAGAGAGAGAGAGAGAGACAGCTGCACCACGCGGAAGGCGGTACCCTTTACAGAGAGTGTACAGGTCAAGGTTCAACTACCTGCAGATGTCTGAGAGCCAGAGCCAACAAAGACTCTGCCTCTCCAGGGAGGCTGTGACAGACCTGTGTGCCATGAGGCAGGATGAGCTGTGCCCCAGGTGGCTTGGTGGAAATGCAACATCAGTGGCCCTAAAGGTCACCGTGGCGCTGAACTTCTACGCCACTGGATCAGCCAGGGATCCACCCAGGAAATGTGTGGAATTTCACAGTCCGCGGCACATCGGTGCATCAAGGAGGTCACCAATGCCCTTTTCAGGAGGGCTGGAGATTATGTGCGCTTCAGAAT
This sequence comes from Heterodontus francisci, assembly GCF_036365525.1. Classification (NCBI taxonomy): domain Eukaryota; kingdom Metazoa; phylum Chordata; class Chondrichthyes; order Heterodontiformes; family Heterodontidae; genus Heterodontus; species Heterodontus francisci. Next base: position 46,145,989 of record NC_090401.1, read on the forward strand.
GGATCCCAACTCAAGCTTATAGGGCCATTGGTTTTGGGGCCATTGCAGGATTCCCTCACGTGCAGGGAGTCATCGACTGCATGCATGTGGCCATCAAGGCTCTGCAACACCAGCCAGTGGCCTTCATCAACAGGAAGGGCTTCCATCCCTCAATATACAACTGTTCTGCAATCACCGTAAATGGATCATGCCAGTGTGTGCACACTTCCTGGAAAGTTGTCATGATGCCGACATTTTAAGGCAGTCCCAAGTGCCTGAACGCTTCTGGCCTCCCTCCAGCCTTCAGGGATGGATCCTTGGAGACAAAGGCTATCCAATGAGGACATGGCTACTGATGTCTGTGAGGAGCCCACGTACAGATGCAGAGGAGAGGTACAACACCTGCCATGGGATAACGCGAGTAACCATTGAGCAGGCCATTGGTCTGCTCAAGTTGTGATTCAGATGCCTGGAGTGGTCTGGTGGAGCCCTCCAGTATGCCCTGGTGAGGGTTTCATGTATTGTCGTGGTTTGCTGTGCTCTGCACAACTTTGGCCTTCCGAGAGGGGAGCCGATGAACAATGAGGAAAGTGACGAGCGGGATGCCTCCTCAGATGATGATGATGTGCAGCGGGAACTTGGGCACATTTGGCCAGATTAAGGGCCCCAGGACAACACGTGATTGGACATGGGAGGCACACAAGGGAGGTTTGCGATGCCCTTATATATTCACGTTTCATTTAAACCTTTATGGCCCTTGTAACTTGCCCAATAAAGCCCTTTCCTTGATGCAGCCATCTTTCAGCCTTCCTTCCTTAATGATGCAATGCCTTATTGAACAGTCAGGCAGAGCAGATCTGGTGAGGCTCCAGAGTTGACCCCTTGCAGCATCTTCAATCAACTCCAGCTTCTTCATAGAGTCTGGAATGCAGCGAAGGGCCAAGCCCTTGATGCAGGAGAAAGGAAAAGAGTCCACGTCAGCAAACATTTATTTACATGTGTTATATGGATTGACAATGTGATCCAAATCAAGCTAACACCCGTGAAGACCCAGTGATTCTATGTGCAATTCTTTATTCCCTTATACGCAGTGATGTCCCTGCACTGTCAGCAAGGATGGAGGCTGCCTGTCGACCTTGTTGCCCTGTAGCTAGGGATGACCATGGCGGTCATCCTCAGGACACCTTGGGCCTGCAGAGTCCCGACATGCTGCGGTCATCCTGCACAGAAGCAGTACCGCCTTCTTTCGTCAAGGATGTAGGAGGAGCTGGCGACACTGGCACAGGGACCGAGAAGCTGGTGCCCGCACCGAGCAGCCTGAGAGGAGCCCCCCCAGCTGTGGGAGGTACACAATCCTCCTCCATATCAAGGCAGACTTCTGCCTCCCTGCTGACCACCTCAGCTATCTACAGCCATGCCTGTTTGACTTGGGTGGCATGTCTCCTTCTCCTGTCACTCGGGAACAAAATGTTCCTCCTTTCCCTACCACCCTGAAGGAGCATCTGGAGGGAGGTATCAGGAAAGTCTGGGGCCGCACGGGGTCCCCTGTTAGCCATTTATTTATAATTGCTGCAACATCCTCCTCTTCCAGGCCTGCCAAATGCATAGTGCACTGCAGGCCTGGCAGCCCTTTAACAATGGCTGCTTTAACTGCTGATGTGTCAGCTGACGCCTTGCTCCCTGCCTCCAGGCCCGATCCCAACAACGTAATTGCACACGGGGCCTGTCTCATTAGGGTTAATTGCCCGTTCGCCACTGAGTCACGTGTGCCCAACTGCTACTGTCCCAGACGTGGATTGTGTACGGCTCCAGCCCCAACAGTGGGACCAGCATCCCAAAAATAAAATCCAGCCCAAAATCTTTTTCCCGTTTTTCCACAGGAAGAATTTGGAAAAGAATTACTCTTAAATGTTGTATTTTCAAAGCAAAGTGTGCTCAAGTAAGTTTAAGAAAAAAACACCAAGAATGTAGATGATTAAAATGCTATTAAACAAGGTACTGACCAGTCAGTTCCCTCTGGGAAGTATCCAGTAACCTCGGATGGCAAGCGTGTGTGGACGGAGATTGGATTTGGAGAAAGTCTGGCTGGGCCGTGATGTCTCTTCTATCCCCTCCCTCCCCCCACAACATTCATTATCTAGCCTCAAATATGAAGAATGTCCATTTGGCTGAAGTACTGGAAGGCTGACAGAGTCCATGAACATATAGACAATAGGGCACAATGTTAAAACTAGAGCTAGGCCAGTTAGGAGAGAAATCAGGAAGCACTTGTTCACAAAAAAAGGAGAAATTTGGAACTCTCCTCCCCAAAAAAAGCTGTGGATGCTGGGGTCAAAAGAGCTTTCAAGACCAGGACTGATAGATTTTTTTTGGGTCAGGCTATCAAGGGATATGGAGCAAAGGTGGATAGGTAAAGTTGAGGTGCGGATCAGCCAAGAACTATTTCAATAGTGAAGTAGGCTCAAGGGGCTGAATGGCCTACCCCTTGTGCTCTTGCCCCGAGGCATTGTCGTCTATAATCACTGCTGATTGGGCAGGTTTTCTTTATCAAGGTATTCTGTTTGACTTTTATTTCCTGAGCCATTGTTGACATAGTTACAGAATCTGAGGTAACTGACTTACCGCAGTATCTCAAAGCACTGCAGCATTTTTCTGAGGAGCTTGTTGCTATTGGGTTAAAGCATTGAACATAACTATCCAAAAGACCATGATACACAATAGTAAGGAAACATTATTAAACCACTCATAGAAAGCCCCCAAGCCACTTACTACTCACAGAGATAAAGAGATATTCCAAGGCTCCTTGTCTTATTTTCCCTATAAGATCTACTTCTGATGCGCATTGGTGAAGGGCCAAGACTGATAGTTAAACACAGAACCCAGGTTCAAAACGAGTAGGAGGGAAGACGAAATAAATCAAGAAGCAATGATTTTGTGACACCAAACTTGTATTTTCAAAGTTAATGGATTGTACGAGGAAAGGAAAAACAGAGGTAGGTGCTTTGGCATGCTAGGAAGGAATACATTGAGTAGAAAAGAGATTTTTTTTGCAGAATTGATTGAAAAGCCCATGTCCTGTGCTCCTTACAAGTGTTCTCCCATAATAGGCATCGGTCATTTGATAACCATCTAGCAGAGCAAACCCCCGAGTGGTCCATTGTAACGATGCCTCCCTGACTAAATTCTTCTGTGTTGCTAGCCCTTGGATTTAGCTTTGAGCCATCAGTGTACTTACTGGGCCAGAACATTGCTTCTGACATGGAAACATAAACCCTCGAGCCTGTACCGCCATTCAATGTGAACACAGCTGATCTGCATTGAAACTCCAGTTACCCACCTTGATTGCATATCCCTTGATACCCTTATCTAGCAAAAATCTATCAATCTTAATCTTGAAATTTTCAACTGGCCTCAACAGCTCTTTAAAAGGAGAGAGTTTGAGATTTTCACTACCCTTTACATGATGATGAATCACATTTATCCCCCTCGTTTTCCTTATTCGCCTTTCTTTTTTTATTTGACTCTCCTGTCTTCTCTCCCTCTCACCTTTCTTCTCTGCCTCCTTCCTCTCTTCCATTACACAAAAAGTAATGTCTCTATTTTGCTAAACTGCTTCTTTCAGTTCATAACATGATGTGAAGAGATGTTTATTCGACATTGGTGGAAACCGTGCTGGGCAAATCTGGAGAGATAGCATCTGGACTGAAGTCTAATATTGCCAGACTATGCTTCACTGGCTAATTTGACAGCAACTGGGTGTGGAAAAAAATGAAGAAAATAATGAAAGGTCTTCAACCAGAAACATTAACTCTGTTCCTCTCTCCACAGATGCTGCCAGATTTGCTGGGTGTTTCCAGCATTTTCTGATTACATATTTTTAAAAAGCCTCTTACTCTAAGCAGTAGTTTTAAAGTGTTCATTTTTAACCTCTTTAATGCTTGTAGGCTGTCCTGATGGCTCTTTGCTAGCATTAAACTTAACCGGCATTCAGCTGCCAGTGAGTGGAACTCGGTTTTTCTGGGTCTGAGAATGGAGTGGCACATACAGTATAAATAGTGTCTGCTGACTGTCCCATTACCCAAAGCAAGACTCAGGTCTTAAACCTGTAAGTGTGGTCAAACCAGCCCAGTAAGTCAGAATGAAATAGTAACCACAGGACACACTGACCATACAATAAAGTTAAGTATTGCTGAAAACAGAGATATTTTGTTGAAGATTTTCGTCTTGCACTCATCAGGACAATTCGCAAGAATACCAATGTAAGGGAAAGCAACAAATTTATACTGTATGAGAAGAAAGTGCTGATTGGTCAGCAAGTGGTCGTTGATTGATACAGGCGTTGCCATGGAGAATGCACCAGTTTATGGTGACTGACAGTTAATTGCCAAGCTTTGTTTGAAATTTAAACCAGGCAGTTTGACTTTGATTGGTCAAGGCATTGCTCTGAGGAATGAACCAGTGAATGGCTGTCACTTATTTTGTTTATTTAAGATTGACAGTCGGGTTCACAGTGTGGTACATTTGCGCTTACTGGAAACTACATATATTAATAAACAGGGCCCTGCTCTTTGCAGACAGAAAGAACGTGTACACACATTGCGCCTGTTTCAGCTAAACAAAATAAGTGACAAGCATTCACTGGTTCATTCCTCAGGGCAGTGCCTTGACCAATCAAAGTCAAGCTGCCTGGTTTAAATTTCAAACAAAGCTTGGCAGTTAACTGTCAGTCACCATAAACTGGTGCATTCTCCATGGCAACATCTCGACCAGTGTCCACTTGCCAACCAATCAGCACTCTCTTCTCACACAGTATAAATTTGTTGCTTTCCCTTATAATGATATTCTTGCGAATTGTCCTGATGAGTGCAAGATGAAAAGCTTCGATAAAATATCTCTGTTTTCAGCAATACTCAAGTTACTAAAACATACGAACATACGAATTAGGAGCAGAAATAGGCATTTGGCCCCTCGAGCCAGTTCCGCCATTCAATAAGATCATGGCTGATCTGTTTGTGTTTCGAATTTCATATTCCCATCTACCTCCGATAAACTTTGATTTCCTTGCCTAACAAGAATCTATCTACCTCCACCTTAAAAATATTCAATGTTCCTGCCTCCACCAGCTCTTAGGCAGAGAGTTCCAAAGTCGCACAAATCTCGGACAGAAAAAATTTCTCCTCATTTCTGACCTAAAAGGGCGTCCCCTAATTCTAAAACAACGCCCCCAGTTCTGGACTCACCCACTAGAGGAAACATCCTCGCCACATTCACCTTGTCAACACTATTAAGAATTTTATAAACTTCAATCAAGTCTCCCTTCACTCTTCTAAACTTCAGTGAAAAAAGCCCAGTCTGTCCTCATAAGACAACCTGCTCATTCCAGGTATCAACCTAGTAAACCTCCTCAGAACCGCCTCCAATACATTTACATCCTTCCTTAAGTAAGGAGACCAAACTGCACACAGTATTTGAGATGTGGTTTCACCAATGCCCTGTATAACTGAAGCATAACATCCTTACTTTTATTTTCAATTCCTCTCGTAATGCAGGATCGCATTCCATTAGCCTTCTTTATTACTTGCTGTACCTGCATACTAACTTTTTGTGACTCCTGCACTAGAACACCTGGATCCCTCTGCACCTTGGAATTTTGCAGTTGTTCTCCGTTTAAGTAATACTCTGCTTTTTTATTCTTCCTGCCAAAGTGAACAGCTTCACATTTTCCCACATTATACTCCATCCGCCAGATTTTTGCCCATTCACTCAACTTATCTAGATTGGTCTGCAAACTCCTTATGTCCTCTTCACAACATACTTTATGACCTATCTTTGCGTCATCTGCAAATTTAGCCACCATGCGATTGCTCCTCTCATCCAAGTCACTGATCTAAATTGTAAAACGTTGAGGCCCCAGCACAGACCCCTGCGGGACTCCACTCGTCACATCCTGTCAATCAGAAAAGGACCCATTTATGCATACTCCCTAGGATGAAGTCCATCAGAACCCGGGGATTTGTCAGCCCACAGCTCCATCAGTTTGCTCACTACCACTTCCCTGGTGATTGTAATTTCACCAAGTTCCTCTCTTCCTTCCAGCTCCTGATTTACAGCTATTGCTGGAATGTTTTGTGTCCTTGATAATGAAGACAGAAGCAAATATTTGTTCATTTCATCAGCCATTTCCTACTATTAGCTCCCCATTCTCACTCTCTAGAGGACCAACACTCACTTTACTGACTCTTCTTTTTTAAATACCTGTAGAAATTCTTGCTGTCTGTTTTTACATTTCTAGCTAGCTTCCCCTCGTACTCTAATTTCTTTCTCCTGATTAGCCTTTTAGTCATTCTCTGCTGTTCTTTATATTCCGACCAATCATCTGAACTGCCATTCATCTTTGCACAATTATATGCCTTTTCCTTAAGTTTGATGTGTTCCTGAATTTCTTCAGTTAACCACGGATGGTGGGTCCTTTCCTTAGAATTTTTCTTTACAGTAGGAATACACTTATTCCGAGTATTCTGAAATATCCCCTTAAATGCCTGCCCTGCTTCCCGATTGATCTATCTCCCAGCCTAGTAACCCAGTTCACTTCAGCTATCTCAGCTTTCATACCCACACAGTTGCCTTTATTCAAGTTTAAAATACTAGTCTTAGACCCACTCGTCTCTCTTTCAAACTGGATGTAAAATTCAATCATATTGTGGTCACTGCAACCTAGGGATGCCTTTACTCTGAGGTCATTAATTAATCCTGTCACATTACACAATACCAAGTCTAATATAACCTGCTCTCTGGTTGGTTCCAAAATGTGCTGCTCTAAGAAATGATCTTGAAAGCATTCTATGAACTCTTCTTTCAGACTACTATTGCCAATCTGATTTTTCCAGTTTATATGTAGATTAAAATCACCCATGATTATTGCTGTCCCTTTATCACAAGTACCCAATATTTCTTCTTGTATACTTCGTCCTACATTGTGATTACTGTTCGGGAACCTGTAGACCACTCCCACTAGTGACTTCTTTCCCTGACTATTGCTCATCTCCACCCAAACTGTTTCCACATCCTGATCTCCTGAACCAAGATCATCTCTAACTATTGCACCAATGCCATCCTTGATTAACAGTGCTACAACTCCACCTTTACCTAGCTTCCTATTCTTCTTGAATGTCATATACCCCTCAATATTCAGGACCCAATCCTTGCAATCTTGCAGCCATGTATCCGTAATGGCTATCAGATCATATATATTTACTTCAATGTGCACCCTCAGTTTGTCTACTTTGTTATGAATGCTATGTGTATTCAAATACAGAGCCTTTAGTTTTGTCTTTTTGTTATCTTTGTAACATCTAGTGTCGACTGTTGGTGTGTTCTTAGGCTTTTTCTCTCTGTCCCTTCCAACCGTTCTCTGACCTTCATTTCCCATATTACTATTCTGCTCTCCTGCCTTGACTCTATCCCTTGATTAGATACATTTAACCAAGCGTGATCCCTCTCCCCCCTTGTTTAGTTTAAAACCCTTTCTACTTCCCTAGTTATATGGTTTGCTGGAACACTGGTCCCAGCACGGTTCAGGTACAGACCATCCCAAAGGTACAGCCCCCACTTTCCCCAGTACTGGTGCCAGTACTCGACAAACCAAAACCCACTTCTCCCACTGTGCTGAACAAACAACTATTAGAATAAAGTTAGTTACGGGTACCACCAACTGATTAGAATGAAAACTCTCTGTTTTCATTTTCAATTGGTATCCTTGAGTATTTATTCAGATTATAAAGCCCTTGAGGTGGGCACAATGCCAGCCAGGTACAGTCAGCACAAAGGATTATGGTGTTGTAACTTCTCCTTCTTATTGAAACAAGGCTCATGAATATAGCACAAAGTAATTACACATAATTTATACAAAGAATTTTGTTCTCCAGGCAAATTGTTTTTAAAAACTGGGCTTTTGTTATTCATGACAATCCACTTGTTGGTTCATGTGGTTTGTGTAAGTGGAGGGAAAGGCCTCGAACAATGGAGATGGAGACAGAGACAGAGATAGAAACAGAGTTACAGAAAATGACAACTTGTATTTATATAGTGACTTTACTGTAGTTAAACGTCCCAAGATGCTTCTCAGGAGCATTATCAAACAAGTGGGAGGCAGACAGAGAGAGGGAGACATAAGGTCAGAAGTGGGGATGTTCGCTGATGATTGCACAATGTTCAACACCATTCGTGACTCCTCAAATACTGAAGCAGTCCGTGTAGAAATGTAGCAAGACCTGGACAATATCCAGGCTTGGGCAGATAAGTGGCAAGTAACATTTGCGCCACACAAGTGCCAGGCAATGACCATCTCCAACAAGAGAGAATCTAACTATCTCCCCTTGACATTCAATGGCATTACCATCACTGAATCCCCCATTATCAACATCCTATGGGCTACCATTGACCAGAAACTGAACTGGAGTAGCCATATAAATACCATGGCTACAAGAGCAGGTCAGAGGCTAGGAATCCTGCGGCGAGTAATTCACCTCCTGACTCCCCAAAGCCTGCCCACCATCTACAAGGCACAAGTCACGAGTGTGATGGAATACTCTCCACTTGCCTGGATGGGTGCAGCTCCAACAACACTCAAGAAGCTCGACACCATCCAGAACAAAGCAGCCCGCTTGATTGGCACCCCATCCACAAACATTCACTCCCTCCACCACCGACGCACAGTGGCAGCAGTGTGTACCATCTACAAGATGCATTGCGGCAATGCACCAAGGCTCCTTAGACAGCACCTTTCAAACCCGCGACCTCTATCACCTCGAAGGACAAGAGCAGCAGATGCATGGGAACATCACCACCTGCAAGTTCCCGTCTAAGTCACACACCATCCTGACTTGGAACTATATTGCCGTCCCTTCACTGTCGCTGGGTCAAAATCCTGGAACTCCCTTCCTAACAGCACCGTGGGTGCACCTACCTCACATGGACTGCAGCGGTTGAAGAAGGCAGCTCACCACCACCTTCTCAAGGGCAATTAGGGATGGGCAATAAATGCTGGCATAGCCAGTGATGCCCACATCCCATGAATGAATTAAAAAAAAGAGAAGGTTTAGTTCAGTTTAGTTTAGAGATACAGCACTGAAACAGGCCCTTCAGCCCACCGAGTCTGTGCCGACCATCAACAACCCATTTATACTAATCCTACACTAATTCCATATTCCTACCACATCCCCACCTGTCCCCATATTTCCCTACCACCTACCTATAATAAGGGCAATTTATAATGGCCAATTAACCTATCAACCTGCAAGTCTTTGGCATGTGGGAGGAAACAGAAGCACCCGGAGGAAACCCACGCAGACACAGGGAGAACTTGCAAACTCCACACAGGCAGTACCCAGAATTGAACCCGGGTCGCTGGAGCTGTGAGGCTGCGGTGCTAACCACTGCGCCACTGTGCCGCCCAGAGAGAGAGGGGGGTGACAGAGAGAGAGTGGGGGAACAGAGAGAGGGAGGGGGAAGCAGAGAGAGAGTGGGGAGAGAGAGAGAGAGAGGGAGTGGGGGACAGAGAGAGAGCTAGAGAGTGGGGGGACAGAGAATGGGGGAGAGAGAGTGGGAGGGGAAGAGACAGAGAGAGTTGGGGGGGAGAGAAAGAGTGTGAGGACAGAGAGAGAGGGAGAGGTGGGGGACAGAGAGAGAGAGGGACAGAGAGAGATGGGGAGGACAGAGAGATGGGGGGACAGTGAGAGCGGGGATCACATGGGGGGCACAACACAGAGAGAGAGGGAATGACACAGAGAGAGGGGAACAACACAGAGAGAGGAGGACAACACAGAGAGAGGGGGACAACACAGAGAGAGGGGGACAACACAGAGAGAGGGGGGCAACACAGAGAGAGGGGGGCAACATGGGGTGGGGATGGGGGGAATGGCACAAAGTGGGGGGGGGGAACGATACCTAGCTGCTAAGTTATTTTAGCACCCCCAACCCCCTCCCAGAAGCAACGCGAGAGGGGAGAGAGCAACACACAGAGGGAGGGGGGAGGGGGGGAACACAGAGGAGGGGGGGACACAGAGAGAGGGGGGAGAGCGAGACACAGAGAGGGACAGACAGACAGACACAAAGAGAGGGGAGGGAGAAAGAGCGCAATGAAGTTCACTCCTGACAGATGAACATCTATCCGGAATATTCTGCATCGCTACACAAGTGCGTTGGCAGATATTAACTACTTGTGCAAGCAAAAAAATGGCAGCTATCTCACTAATTAAGGTTCCAACATAGTAAAGCTTCTTCAATAAAATGCAAATTTGTTGTTGTTTTGAAGTAAGATAAATTTTTAATGCCTTTAACTTTCCAAAATTGTCTCACTGGCCCCCTATGTAAGACAAAAATTGTAATGTGGTCTCCCATGCAAAAAGGTTGGACAGCCCTGCTCCAAGCCTTTAAATTTCCGTTTTAAAATAACTTAGCAGCTAGGTTATTTTAAAACACAAGTTTACAGGTTTGTGTTATGTAAACTCATTTTAGAATGGTAAAGTCACATAGAGAATGTCTGGATTTCTATGCTCTGGCATGTATTACATACATGTGGGGTCATGTTGAAAGTTACTAGACTTTTATTTTTATATAAGTGTTACAATTCCATTGCTATCCATTTGGAATTACATTGTTCCAGAACTTGTATTGAGGGGAAAACAGGGAAGAAAATCCAGGGAATATCCAGAAGTCAGCACTGTTAGTTCCTGATGAATATAAGAGTACGGTGTATTGGGGCTAAGTGATAGTGGCAACAACAGGATGCTGCTGACCCATATACAATAATTAGTTAATACAATGTAATGGATAGCTTTAATAACCCTCAATCTATGATGAACTGTCTACAATTCCTTAACAAATTCCATGCTGCATTTGCAGTTTTAAAACATTTCAGGGAAGACATAGTAAAAATTTATTATGTTTCGATGACCATGTTAGAAACAGTCATTAACTGTTTTTTTTGGCTGCGTATTGGATTAAAGGACAAGTTTTACAAGTATGTCAAAGATCAGTAACTGCAATGTGCATCATTTCCTATCCAGTTTGAGGGCAGATAACCTGAGTGGCCATTGTCATTTGAAAGTTGTCTGTATCATATAATTACATTACATTATAAGTGCACCTTTGCTAACAGGTAAGAGATTTGGTTTGGACATAAATTGGTTAGTCCGAAGTATAATCTTACAGATAGTGACTAAACATTTTGTAATTGAATAATACATGCAGTATCAACTGCTCAGCGTTTTATGGAAAAGCTTTTTGTTAATAATTATCTTGTCAGAGCTGAATCAGAATTGACATAAATGAATTTAAGAGAATCGCTTTATTGAAGGAACTGAAGGGCATTCTTTATATGTAATTGTGTTTACCTAATTTTGTCACTAGCTTTGGTGAGCAAATCACATTTTGACATAAAGACAGGGCTAAATTGTGGCGAGTCGAAGAGGCTTAGTAGTTGGCAGGAAAAAAGACAGAGGCGCAAGGGGAGAGCCAACTGTGCAACAGCCCCAACAAACAAATTTCTCTGCAGCACCTGTGGAAGAGCCTGTCACTCCAGAATTGGCCTTTATAGCCACTCCAGGCGCTGCTTCACAAACCACTGACCACCTCCAGGCGCGTATCCATTGTCTCTCGAGATAAGGAGGCCCAAAAGGAAAGAAAGATTTGGTGAGCAAATCACAAAATGTGATTTGCTCACCAAATCTTTCTTTCCTTTTGGGCCTCCTTATCTCGAGAGACAATGGATACGCGCCTGGAGGTGGTCAGTGGTTTGTGAAGCAGCGCCTGGAGTGGCTATAAAGGCCAATTCTGGAGTGACAGGCTCTTCCACAGGTGCTGCAGAGAAATTTGTTTGTTGGGGCTGTTGCACAGGCTGTGGCCCCGTCATTAACAACGAGCTCAGTAGACTCAATGTGGACATTGCAGCACTTCAGGAGACTCGCCTCCCCGCGAGTGGCTCTCTAGCAGAGCAAGACTACACCTTCTTCTGGCAGGGCAGGGATCCTGAAGAACCAAGACAGCATGGAGTGGGCTTCGCCATCAGAAACTCCTTGCTCAGCATGATAGAGCCTCCCTCAAATGGCTCGGAACGCATACTGTCCATCCGACTGCTCACCACCTCTGGTCCAGTACACCTACTCAGCATCTATGCTCCAACACTCTGTTCCGCACCTGAAGCTAAAGACCAGTTCTATGAACAACTCCATAACATCATTAGCAGCATCCCCAACACCGAACACCTATTCCTGCTGGGGGACTTTAATGCCAGGGTTGGGGCCGACCATGACTCATGGCCCTCCTGCCTTGGGCGCTATGGCGTTGGAAGGATGAATGAGAACGGGCAGAGACTGCTTGAGTTGTGTACCTATCATAACCTCTGCATCACCAACTCGTTCTTTCACACTAAACCCTGTCACCAGGTTTCATGGAGGCACCCAAGATCACGTCGTTGGCACCAGCTAGACCTCATTGTCACAAGGCGAGCCGCCTTAAACAGTGTTCAAATCACACGCAGCTTCCACAGTGCGGACTGCGACACCGACCACTCCCTGGTGTGCAGCAAGGTTAGACTCAGACCAAAGAAGTTGCATCATTCCAAGCAGAAGGGCCGCCCGCGCATCAACACGAGCAGAATTTCTCACCCACAGCTGTTACAAAAATTTCTAAATTCACTTGTAACAGCCCTTCAAAACACTCCCACAGGGGATGCTGAGACCAAGTGGGCCCACATCAGAGACGCCATCTATGAGTCAGCTTTGACCACCTACGGCAAAAGTGCGAAGAGAAATGCAGACTGGTTTCAATCTCATAATGAAGAGCTGGAACCTGTCATAGCCGCTAAGCGCATTGCACTTTTGAACTACAAGAAAGCCCCCAGCGATTTAACATCCGCAGCACTTAAAGCAGCCAGAAGTACTGCACAAAGAACAGCTAGGCGTTGCGCAAACGACTACTGGCAACACCTATGCAGTCATATTCAGCTGGCCTCAGACACCGGAAACATCAGAGGAATGTATGATGGCATGAAGAGAGCTCTTGGGCCAACCATCAAGAAGATCGCCCCCCTCAAATCTAAATCGGGGGACATAATCACTGACCAACGCAAACAGATGGACCGCTGGGTTGAGCACTACCTAGAACTGTACTCCAGGGAGAATGCTGTCACTGAGACTGCCCTCAATGCAGCCCAGCCTCTACCAGTCATGGATGAGCTGGACATACAGCCAACCAAATCGGAACTCAGTGATGCCATTGATTCCCTAGCCAGCGGAAAAGCCCCTGGGAAGGACAGCATTACCCCTGAAATAATCAAGAGTGCCAAGCCTGCTATACTCTCAGCACTACATGAACTGCTATGCCTGTGCTGGGACGAGGGAGCAGTACCCCAGGACATGCGCGATGCCAACATCATCACCCTCTATAAAAACAAAGGTGACCGCGGTGACTGCAACAACTACCGTGGAATCTCCCTGCTCAGCATAGTGGGGAAAGTCTTTGCTCGAGTCGCTCTGAACAGGCTCCAGAAGCTGGCCGAGCGCGTCTACCCTGAGGCACAGTGTGGCTTTCGTGCAGAGAGATCGACTATTGACATGCTGTTCTCCCTTCGTCAGATACAGGAGAAATGCCGTGAACAACAGATGCCCCTCTACATTGCTTTCATTGATCTCACCAAAGCCTTTGACCTCGTCAGCAGACGTGGTCTCTTCAGACTACTAGAAAAGATCGGATGTCCACCAAAGCTACTAAGTATCATCACCTCATTCCATGACAATATGAAAGGCACAATTCAACATGGTGGCTCCTCATCAGAGCCCTTTCCTATCCTGAGTGGTGTGAAACAGGGCTGTGTTCTCGCACCCACACTTTTTGGGATTTTCTTCTCCCTGCTGCTTTCACATGCGTTCAAATCCTCTGAAGAAGGAATTTTCCTCCACACAAGATCAGGGGGCAGGTTGTTCAACCTTGCCCGTCTAAGAGCGAAGTCCAAAGTACGGAAAGTCCTCATCAGAGAACTCCTCTTTGCTGACGATGCTGCTTTAACATCTCACACTGAAGAATGCCTGCAGAGTCTCATCGACAGGTTTGCGTCTGCCTGCAATGAATTTGGCCTAACCATCAGCCTCAAGAAAACGAACATCATGGGGCAGGATGTCAGAAATGCTCCATCCATCAATATTGGCGACCACGCTCTGTAAGTGGTTCAAGAGTTCACCTACCTAGGCTCAACTATCACCAGTAACCTGTCTCTAGATGCAGAAATCAACAAGCGCATGGGTAAGGCTTCCACTGCTATGTCCAGACTGGCCAAGAGAGTGTGGGAAAATGGCGCACTGACACGGAACACAAAAGTCCGAGTGTATCAGGCCTGTGTCCTCAGTACCTTGCTCTACGGCAGCGAGGCCTGGACAACGTATGCCAGCCAAGAGCGACGTCTCAATTCATTCCATCTTCGCTGCCTTCGGAGAATACTTGGCATCAGGTGGCAGGACTATATCTCCAACACAGAAGTCCTTGAAGCGGCCAACACCCCCAGCTTATACACACTACTGAGTCAGCGGCGCTTGAGATGGCTTGGCCATGTGAGCCGCATGGAAGATGGCAGGATCCCCAAAGACACATTGTACAGCGAGCTCGCCACTGGTATCAGACCCACCGGCCGTCCATGTCTCCGTTATAAAGACGTCTGCAAACGCGACATGAAATCGTGTGACATTGATCACAAGTCGTGGGAGTCAGTTGCCAGCATTCGCCAGAGCTGGCGGGCAGCCATAAAGACAGGGCTAAATTGTGGCGAGTCGAAGAGGCTTAGTAGTTGGCAGGGAAAAAGACAGAGGCGCAAGGGGAGAGCCAACTGTGCAACAGCCCCAACAAACAAATTTCTCTGCAGCACCTGTGGAAGAGCCTGTCACTCCAGAATTGGCCTTTATAGCCACTCCAGGCGCTGCTTCACAAACCACTGACCACCTCCAGGCGCGTATCCATTGTCTCTCGAGATAAGGAGGCCCAAAAGGAAAGAAAGATTTGGCGAGCAAATCACATTTTGTCCACGAGAGAGTTTAATGTTTCTATATTTTCGAATCCAGGACCTAGTTTAACAGCCTATCAAGATGAATAAACTAGTCTTGGCTACCTACCATTAATCTCTCTGTCCCTTCCTGTCCCACTCTGCTTTTCTGTTTTACATGACTCTTCTGAAGCACTATCTGCTCCATCCTATAAAATTATCCAGATTTGGAGATCACTGCCCTTTTGTCGGTTGCCCTGTCTTCAGGCACATATTACAAGCAGATGGAGAAGTTGTACAAACATTGACCACAGATTAAATTATTTTGTGACAAAAGCAGTGTAAGAAATGGTCCATCTTTCTATTGCTGATTTTTCTACTGCCTCACATCAATAACAATCCTCTCCTTGAGTTTCATGGTTTATTGGATGAATTTGGGCAATAAATGCTGGCCTACCAGTGACGCCCACATCCCATGAATGAATAAAATAAAATTTGCACTCCTGACACCGTGAAAATCCACAGCGGTCATTCAATAAGGTCCATCTACCACCCGTGACATGGTGTAGCTAGCTCCATTCTGTCAACAAAAGTAATTCACGTTGATATTGCATACTATTTTGCTTGATAGCTAGCTAATACAGTTGTGCTGCTCTCCTTTGATGTCTGTATGCTTAGCTACATTATTTATAGGGAGAAATGTGTTTTAAATCGGACTGTGTTTTGATGGTATTAGATTGGATATATGCTTTATATACAGATTAATTGCCCTCACATCCTTGGCTGAGTTAATAATTTTGTCAAATGTCCATGGTGCAACATGTCGGTGCCTATCCCTGGGTGAATGGGACTAGGTGAGAGCTAGGATAAGGGCAGCAGAGTTTTAGATGACCTCATGTTTATGGGAGGTAGAATGTGGGAAGCCAGGCAGCAATGCATTGGAATAGTCAAGTTTAGAAGTAACAAAGGAAAATAATGAGCTAACAGACAGACAGACAGATATACTGATAGACTGACAGAGGCAGAGTCACAAACAGAGACAGAGTCATAAGATAGAGAGAGTCATTGACAGCCAGATAGAGATAGAGACACAGAGATGGAGATAAGAATCATGAACTTTGAGGGGCTCTCACAGTTTGTTGCCCAAACTTCAATTTCTCAGAGTAAGTTTTATAAATGTGAGCTTTTGGAGGGAGTCCCACTTGTCATGAGAGTGCAGCAAGGAACAACAATCCCCACAGTCCAAGTGACCTTCCAAATTATCCTCTAGCGGGTCTCACACAAAGATTGAAAGACTTGCATTTATATAACATCTTTCACAACCTCAGGATGTTCCAAAGCGCTTTACAGCCGATGAAGTACTTTTGAAGTGTAGGAAACGCAGCAGCCAATTTGTGCACAGCAAACTCCCACAAACAGCAATGCGCTATTGACCAGATAGTCTGTTTTTAGTAATGTTGATTGAGGGATAAATATTGACCAGGGCACCAGGGATAACTTCCCTGTTCTTCAAAATAGTACCATGGGATCTTTTAAGTCCACCTGAGAGGGCAGACGGGGCTTCGGTTTAATGTCTCATCCAAAAGATGGCACCTCCGACAGTGCAGCACCCCTTCAATACTGTACTGGGGTGTCAGCCTGGATTTTCTGCTCAAGTCTCTTGAGTGGAGCTTCAACCTGCAACATTATGACTCAGAAGTGAGAGTGCTACCTGCTGAATCATGACAAGTGATAGGTCACCGGGGTATGATATCAAAGTGTACCTAGGGTCTGTGGAACCCTACACAAGAAGGAATTAACAACTTCAGGGTGAGGAGAGAATAATTCATACCAACAAAAAATCAAGTCAAGAAAAATGGCACAATCTTTGTTAAGCTGAACAGTTTCCTTCATGATCCAGAGAAATACCAGAAGATAAAGCGTGGAATAATTTTATCCAGAGGATTTAGGCTCTGATTGGTACTAGCAGATCTGTGTGAAATAGGCGATCAATGATCAGATTTTGAAATAACTTAACTTGACAAGAAGCCTCGTAACTGTGCAGTCTGAGACCTTCTCCAAGCTGTCTCTGGCACTGCAAAGTAAGTTGCATGCCACACTGATTTAGCATCACTGTAGGCTTTTTATAGCCATACAATCAGAGGACACTAGAGTAAAATTAACGAAATTCGAGTGATACTAGAGTTTAGCAGAAGACAGTAATTGATATATGGCACAGAATCCCAACGCAAGTGTTTTCTTTTTATTAAGAATGTGGGTAGGATCCAAGTCCCACTTTGCAGGACACCATCAAGATTACAAAGAGCAGGAGATAAGGTTGAGGTAAATGAAGAAACAACAATTAGGTGACGCTGAGTTGAGGCTTTATAAACTGGTGGTAGGAACAATGTTGAGAAGAGGAGTTTTGAGGCACTGGGAAAGAATGGATTATAGTTGGCAATGATGGGATGAGTCAACTAACTGGTGTAGAAACAAGAGGTATAAAGAACCTATCATAACGAATAAATTACAGTCACTGGTAACACAGCAGCCAATTTGCACAGCAAGATCCCACAAACAGCAAATTAGATGAAAGGCCAATTAATCTAGTTTAGATTAGGGTTGGAATTGCTAGACAAAGGAAGACCAAGGTTGATCTAGTTCACCTACTACCATTCTAGCCATGAGCAAGATGGAGCTGTGGGGGGCAGACAGGAGGGACTGAGTTCTTTGAAGGAAGGTGATCAAGGCAGGACCTTAAGCAAGTATAACCATAATACATTAAAAGTTTTGCTTCCTGCAAAACCTTCTTTGTCACACATTGGTGATAACACCCCTATCGTTATAAAGCAGTGTGTCCTTTAAAACAGGAGCAACGCCATGGGAGAATCTGCAATAGAGCATGGCTACCCGACCTGAACCCGATCTGGCCCGACGACATGTGTCAGGTTCAGGTCAGGTCGGGTCGGGTCGCCCTTCCAGGTCCAGCATTCAGGCTCGGGTTGGGTTGGGTCGGGTCAGACACAGTGACAGCCAGGACGTCAAGGCAGGAAACACTCCGCACTAGTCTGCAGTGAGCGATTCCATCCAAGGTAGAGCACAACCTCTTTAATACAATCAACTTCATTCCGGTGGTCGGGTCAGGTCGTGTCAGGCACGGGAAAAAATCAAAGGACTCGGGCTGAGTTGGGCTCGGGTTGGATGTGGTTCTGTTGGGCTCAGGTCGGGTTTCAATTGCAGACCCAAGCAGGCCTTTAAATCTGCGAGTTATTCCTTGTGGAAAAGGTAACTATGGAGCATTTACTTGGGGTAAATCACAACAGAGGAGCAGAGACTCAAATACGGGAAAGGAAAATTCAATACTAATATTTGCTGGAATTTCTTCACACATTGGACTGCTGCCATGAACTGAGAGCAGGGAACAATCCCTGTTCTGTGTCTGATCAGGCAGGCTCAAGAGGCACCCAATATTGGGCCAACTCTGGTTCAACATATTCCTGGAGGTTTCATAATGGGAGCTCCTGTCTCTAACCACTCTGCCCCTACATTTCTGTCATTGGTCGCATGTTCATCCGCATGGGTGCCCCCATCTTCCCAGACCCAATCAAAAAGCAAACAGACTCTTTATTACTCAATTGGATGATTTTTGGCTGTCAAACAGCCATCCCCCATACCCCCACACCTCCACCATGTCCAATATTTTTAGAACAGTAAACAAAAGTGGGCAAAGAAAACTGTTTACAATCACAATTGTTTTTACCTTCCCTCTGCTTGCAGCAGTGTCCTGGAGGGTAGTCTTTAATTCCTGGAGGCTCCAGGGCATTCCTGGAAGGATGGCAACCCTACGAGGGCCTCAGTTAAGTGAGTCCCCCTCTTCCTCAATGCATTAGGCTAGCTCGCCGCACAGCCGCATCGGGAGATGTAAAGAATTAGGAACCTGGGCTCACCCAGTAAAATTTTGTGCACTTACGCACTAAAAACGTAATCATTCTGAACTGAATCTGGTGAGGATCTAAAGACTCAACTTGCCAGCACTTCCAACTCAACTCTGATTTGAGGAATCTTCAGAATGTGGAGGTAGTTGGGGCGATGCTGTGAATTTGTGAGTGAAACGCCTGATGATACATTCTCAGAAATGAATCAATCCCAAAGACATTAACATTCAACATACAGAAAGGGAAGGATTTTCACAAACTGTGTGGCATTTGGGTTTAATTAACCTCTTTACACACTGCTAAACCCAGTCTTAACACAGATAGATACCAGGGAATGTTAAGGCAGCTGCAGTCCAATTAGATACCGCATCAGATTATTAAAAAGCAACAGCAAAAGATGTGTGAAGCTTGTGGTCAGCAGTGACTTTCATTAAAATGATTCCAGTGAATGGATTTGAGGGAACAATAAAATTGGTGTTAACTGTTCAACATTTATGAATTCAATCTTGTGCTGCCCTGACCAATTGCAAGGGAACCTTTCAGTAAGTAGTCCTATTTTTAAAAAAAAATCAAGGCACTTAAAAGGGAAATTTGACTTCATTTATCATTGAAATTAATATTTTTAATAAAACAATTTTCTCCACTCCTCTCTCGAAGCTGCCAGGTCATGTGGGGTACAGTTACGTGAACACCAGCAGCCCTTCTCTATCTCATCTGAAGTGTCCATTCTTCAAACAAAAACCTAGGCATTGTGTACAGGTGGGATATTCAACTATGGGGGAAATCACTTTTGCGAGAACAACTAGCTTTTATATACTGCCTTTCATGTAGCAAAACGTTCCAAGGTGCTTTAGAGGAGTGTTATTAAACCAAATTTGGCACTAAGCCACATAGGAGATATTAGGTCAAATGACCAAAATCTTCTTCAAAGAGGTAGGTTTTAATGACTGTTTTAAAAGAGAGAGAGATAGAGAGACAGAGAGGTTTAGGGAGGAAATTCCAGAGTTTAGGGCCAGGCAGCTGAAGGCACGGCTGCCAATAGCGGAGTGAATAAAATCAGGGATACGCAAGAGGCCAGAATTGGAGGAGCGCAGAGATCACAGAGGGGGTGTAGGACTGGAGGAGGTTACAGAGATGGGGAGGGAGGGGCGAGGCCATGGAGGGATTTGAAAACAAGAATGAGGATTTTAAAATAGAGGCATTGCCAGACCAGGAGCCAATGTAGGTCAGCGAGCACAGGGGTGATGGGTGAACAGATAATCATCGCAGGTGAACAAGATGATGTTCTCAGCTCAGGTGCAGGTATTTGCATTTACTAACAGGTGGCAACCAGACTGGGGAAGAACGGCTGGATTGGTCTCCCCTCATCCTCTCACAGTAACCGATCATAGCACCTTAGCTTGCCCCAGCTGAGACCGCCTAGTCAATACATTAGTCCAATATGTTAGTCATTAGACACATGTGGCTGATTAGGAATTCAAGTGCAACTACTTACAGTTCTGATTAATAAATAAAAAAGTCATCTGTCATGTGATCTCAATATTCATATTTGGACAGTGTATGCGAGTGAACTTCAATGTTTTCGTGCATTTGTTAAAATTATAAGAAGAGAGACAGTGTGCGTGTGTTTTCTGATCATTGTAAGTGTTTTACTTGCTTGGTTTCTGAATTGTGATGGATGTTTGTTAAATATGCACACGTGAGACACATTGACCTGTACGTAGAACCATAGAAAAGATTACAGCACAGAAGGAGGCCATTCAGCCCAATGTGTCTGTGCTGGCCGAAAAACTAGCCGCCCAATCTAATCCCATCTTCCAGCACCTGGTCTGTAGCCTTGCAGGTTACAGGACTTCAGGTGCATGTCCAGGTACCTTTTGAAAGAGTTGAGGGTTTCTGCCTCCATACACTGTTCCTGGCAGTGAATGCCAGATACCCACCACCCTCTGGGTGAAAATGTTTTTCCTAATGTCCCCTCTAATCCTTCTACCAATCACCTTGAATCTGTGCCCCCTTGTAATTGACCTCTCCACTCGGGGAAACAGGTCCTTCCTGTCTACTCTATCGGGCCTTCTCATAATTTTGTACACCTCAATTAAGTCGCCCCTCAGCCTCCTCTGTTCTAAGGAAAACAACCCTAGCTGTTTCTGTGCTGTATAACTCTATGAATCTATTGAAAAATGGGATTAGAATGGATGTGAGTAATGGCCGGGATGGACACGATGGGTCGAAGGGCCTGTTTCTGTGCTGTATAACGTAATGACTCTGACTCTAATCTTTCTCTATAGATGCAACTTTCAAGTCCTGGCAACATTCTTGTAAATCTCCTTTGTACTCTCTCCAGAGCAATGATGTCCTTCCTCTATTTGGACATAACCTTAAAATCAGAGCAAGACCATTCAGGAGAGAAGTTAGGAAACAGTTCTCTCCAATAAAAACATATAAGTTAGCTCAACTAATCAATTTAATTCTGAGATGGATAGATTTTTGCTAGGCAAAGGTGTTAAGGGACATGGAACCAAAGCGGGTAAATAGAGTTAGGATACAGATCAGCCATGATCTCAACGAATGGGGGAACAGGGGGTGTTACTATGTGTGTGTGCGCGTAACGTGCTATGAAAGTTACAGCATGTGGCTAAAATGGTGTCGCTGTAGCCTGTGGATTGTCAGTGGCTTCTACTGGACAACACTGATCTAAGTCAGGATAAACTGGGTGTGGGAGGGATTGACTGAAGATGCTATCCTCTCGTTTGTGCATCCCAGTTAGAGTACACCAGCTAGGCTGTATGGGGGAGCAGTTTTACATTTCAAGAATGGACTCATCAATTGCATCCTCTACCAAGTGTTCAGAGCCATACACTGCTGTGTCTTCAGAGTCATACTGCATAGCTTTCCTGGCCTTGCTCCGCAGTATCAGCTACACACACCCGCAACTACTTACTGATGATTCCTTTCAGCGTTCAACAACAAAACAAAAATGCAATTCTTAGAATGGCAGAATAGTTACGGCACAAGAGGCCATATGGCCTGTCATGTCCATGCCACCTCTCTGCAAGAGCAACTCAGCCACTCCCCCACCCTCTTCCTTGTAGTCCTGCAAATTTTTCCGACTCAGATAATTATCCAATTCCCTTCTGAAAGTCACAATTGAATCTGCCTCCACCACCCTCCCAGGCATTGCATTTCAGATCTGAACCACTTGCAGCATAAAAATATTTTGTTCATGTCACCTTTGGTCCTTTTGCCAATTACTTTAAATCGATGTCTTCTACACCCATCGACCAATGGGAACAGTTTCTCCCTAACTGCCCAAACTCAAGATTTTGAACACCTCTATCAAATCTCCTCTCAACCTTCTCTTCTCTATGAGGTCCCTTATATTGTATCTCCCAGAATCATCTTCAAAATATTTCGCAGAGTGAATTACTTTGAAGTGCAATGAGGGTTGTTAAGTAGGCAAGTATGGCAGCCAAGTTGTGCATGTCAAGTTATCACAAAAGCCATGAGAATGATGAACTGATGTGTATCTGTGGCATTGGGCTGAATTGAATGGGCCCCCTGGAGATGGCTTAGCAGCAGGTAGCCCATAGAATTGCGGTGGGAAGCAGGGGACAGAGGGCCCATTGCTTTGCCGGCACACCAGAATTTTGCTGGGGGCGGGATAGGCCAACGATGGCCTTCCCACCTACAGGCCAATTGAGGCCCTTAAGGCCACTGGGATTTAACCAGCAGCGGGGCGGGAGAACCTCTGCCATGTGGGGAGGTTGCCCAGTGAAACAAGGTGACCTCTCTGCAGGCTTGAGGGGGTTGGGGCATTCGCATGGGCAATCTGTGGCCCACAGAGGGACCCCACTAGGAAACACTCCACCTACATTAACTCCCCTCCCCCTGCACTAAACGCCACCCCTTCCCTCCACCTCCCCACCCCCCTCACTGGGGCCTTCTGTTCTGGCCCTGGTGACCCTGCCTCACTTACCTTGGATCCAGCTCCAGCACTGGGCCTGGGTCCAAGGTCGTTTGTAGTACCGGCAGTGGCTACCACCCCCAGTGGCGTTGCCAATACTACTGAGCTGCAGACCCTCTGATTGACTGGCAGTTCTTTGAGGTGGGATCCTTAAAGGGACGGGGATCCCGGCACCAGGCATTTAAGTGCCTGAGCACCATTAAATAGAGCTGGGGGGGCTCTGAAAAGCTGAGGCAGGATTCCTTCGCCTTTTGGGCCCGGCGTTGGGAGCCCCATTGTCGTGACAAGATGCAGCCCATTGTTTGAGGAAGAAATGTTGGTCAGGACACTCACCTCAGATATTTGGCTCTAACTCATAACTTTTGGCTCAAGGTAAGAGTACCACCAACCAAGTAAAACTGACGTATTGGTGCACCGCAAATGGAATGTTGCATGCAATAACCAGAATGAGACATAGGAACAGGAGGAGGCCGTGCAGCCCCTTGAGCCTGTTTCACCACTCAGTCAGATCATGGCTGATCCATACCTCAACCCATGTATATGTCTTTCTTCCATAACCTTTGATATCTTTACCTTATCCTTAGGGAGACGAGATATGTGGGAGCTCCCAGCTGACAATGAGGGTGTAATAAGTTCTTTATGTTGTCTGATGCAATGTAAATGAGGTGCATGGAGTCCAGTTATGCTCAAGATCTCAAACAGGTTTATTACAGCTAAACTATTATATACAGTACAAAACAAACAATTTACTGAACCTTACTCTGGGTGTTACAGTTGCAGAGTGACTCTGGCTTCGAGTCACATGACTATGTCCTGGTACTTAGCTCATTAGCATACTAACATCTTAAAGGGATATCACTCTTAAAGGCAATTGTACAACAGAGGGAAGAGTAGAGGATAGGGGGAGGCATGCTGATTAGTACACTTCCTGACAGCTGGTTCTACACTGACATGGTCATAACCTTGGCAATAGATCACCTACCCACAATTGCTGAGAGCTGGAATGCTGAAAGGACAAGATAGAGCGACATAAAATGATTTTAAGCTTTAATAACATCGTCTAACATCACATAGTGTGAATGATCTGTTGCAGCGCTCAGCAAAAAAATTGATATTGTCCAGTGCTGAACCTACTTTAGACGGAGAGCATTGATCATCTCCATATGGGCTGTCACCAGATGCCTCTATTCATTTAATGCCAATCTGTCATACTGTGCACAAGTGCCTCTCTTGCACTTGGTGGCTCATGGTGGGAGGCACTGCTCCCCCTCGACTGGTCCTTTCGCAAGGAACAATACCAATTTAAAAAAGGAACGCCTGGATTTTTGAACTGCATTAGGATCTGAATCCTACGAATAATGGTCACCAGTTTTGCCCTCCCACCTTCCGTAGTCTACAAATGTTGAGTGGAATAGCAACAAGGTCCCACAGGCTTTTAAACCCTCAGCCTGAACTCAACACTGAAGCAGAGGGCAAACATCCGCAAAAGGTTAATTACGTTTGGTGCTGAGAGGTAAGGTGTAGATTTAACTACTTTATGCAGAGGGAGGTGAACGCGTGAAATGGGAGGCAGTGATAAAGTAGAAAAAATCCAAGGGGGAATTGTGTCAATAATTGAGGGACCAGGTGATTCAGGTATGTTAGTTTTTGCCGTCTTTTCCAGGTCTGTTTTTTTCTGATATTTCTATTTTCTTTCTCTGTTCCTTTCTACTGAAATTAGATATGTAAAAGTGGCCTGCTGAGTAAAATGACTGCCTAGTGAGATACTGAGTCACGCAGAACACGAAGCTTTAGGTTTGATTCTAGTCCTTGCTGAGCTATCTGACCTCAGAAGTGAAACATCTGGCCTCAACACTGATGGGCATGGGAAAGGAGGAAGAAAAATCAGCCAGCATTTGTGCTCCTGACCACTGTGACTCCTGCTGGATTGAGTGCCAGGGAATACATGATTGGGGATACAAATTCCCCTGCAAAGGGCCATTCTTCACATAAACCTAGACACTAGTACCTCGCCAACAGTGAATGTCTAGGCTCTTACACATGAAGGGGGACCATTTGAGTGAACTACTAGAATTGCATAGAACATACAGCCCTGAAACAGGCCATTCAGCCCAACTGGTCCATGCTGGTGCTTATGCTCCACATGAGCCTCCTCCCACCCCTCTTCACCTAACCCCATCAACATAACCTTCTATTTCATTTTCCCTCATGTGTTTAATTAGCTTCTCCTTAAATGCACCAAACCAAACTTGAATTCTCAAACTACAATGGTGGGATTTAAACTCAAGCTTTATGAGCTCTCTGAATTACTCGTAACATAACCATTGCACTATATATATGTATGATAGAGGATTGCTGGTGTCCACAGATCTGTATCCCAATGAGAGACAGCATCTTTGGGAGGGAAAAAAAAGAGAAGAGACAATGGGAGTCAAAAGTGAAGCTTCTGCTTTATGTAAATCTTTGAAAAAACTGGAAATATGACAACGCCATAACTGTTGTATCAAGAGATAACCCGGATGGTAAATGAACCTTGGTCTTTTTCATCAAGCAACTCCTATGCACAAACAGGGGATTTTCACAGATATATTTGGTGCAAGGTGTTATGTTAAGGCAAAGGAATTAAATGAAAGGAGCAGGGGAGTGGGATTAATTGGACAGCTCTACCAAAGAGACACAATGGGCCAAATGGTCTCCTTTTGTGTTGTGCTATTTTACGATTGTATGTATCAGCTGATTGCATTGTTGACAACATTTCTCTCAGTCCTATATCAACTGTGTTTAAAAATTGAACCCACCGCTTCTTACTGCGAAAGTCAAATAGTTCCTGTGAATTCAGATTAACTTTAATACCCCTTTCATTTCTTTTGCTCAGATGACATTTGAATCCAATTTTTATGACTTGGGTTCTAATCAATAGTGAACGTTTTGTATTTGAGCTCTAGGGTTTGGTGTCAAGGACTGGAGGGACATCAATTAGTTTAATTTTGGCTGGCCTGAAATGATCCCAGTTGGAATTTCATTCCAGATGCTCTTCCCATTGTAGGACACTCAGCAGGGAAGGTTGCTACACGACTATGGTTTAACTGTCAGAATGACAAATGTCTCCTCTCATGGACAAGATGTTCCTAAATACTTGTCCCCAATCTTTCTGGAGAGTTTATTTTAGTGCTTTCCCACTGCACTCTTTTGCTCCCCTTTTAAGAGGATACAGTAGAACTTAAGTGTCATCTGCAACTGATTACGGAAAGTTACAAAGAAACATGGATCGGTCAAGTGGGTGGTCAACACTGCGGCAGATGGAGTTCAATGTGGGAAAATGTAAGGTCATCCACTTTAGACCCGAGAATGACAAATAAGAAAAAGAGATTGGAAACTGTGGAGAAGCAAAGGGATTTGGGAGTTCATTTGCACAAGTCACTAAAAACTAGTGCATAGACACAAAAAAGTAATCAGAAAGGCTAACTGAATGTTGGCCTTTATCTCCAGAGGAGGAAGTGATGTTTCAGTTATACAGAACCCTGATCAAATCCCATCTGGAGCACCGCATTCAGTTCTGGGCACTAAACTTCAGGATGGATATACTGACCTTGGAGGATGCGGAGCAGATTCACCAGAATAATACTACCTCGTAATGGGTTAAATTACAAAGACTGGTTGAATAAACATGGCATGTACTCTCCTGAGTTGAGAAGGTTGAGGGATAATTTAATTGAGATGTGATAAAAGGAGTTAATAGGGTAGATAGAAAGAAATTACTTCCTCTGGTGGGGAGAGTTCAGAACAAGGGGCCACAATCTTAAAATTATGGGCAGACCATTTAGGGCTGAAATCAAGAAGTAATGTTTCACACAAGGTCAGAGGGCAGGTGCAGGGGGCGTGCGGGGGGAATCTTACTAACCCTCCAGCATTGTCCCGGAGTCTCCAGGAATTAAGCATTAATATCCAGGACACTGCTGCAAACAAAATCATAAGGGCATTATAAGAGTGGTTTTTTGCCCCATTTTCTTAGCATGCTTTTGTTTATTTAGTTAAAAAGTACTGGAGATCGGTGGGGGTGGGGGGGGGAGGGGGTGTGGGAAGGGCTGTTTGACTGGGTGGGGCGATTGGAGGTGGGATGTCACATGATGAAGTCACCCTCCAAGAATACGTCCAACCAGAGTTGATCGCCCAAAGGAGGTGCAGGGTGGTCACAGGAACAGAGGGCTGCGCCTTAACTGCAGGGCTTACTCAGCAATTCTGGCCTCTTGCACACCCCCAAATGTAATCACTCCACCATTGGCAGCCGTGTCTTTAGTTGCTTAGGTCCTAAGGTCTAAATTCCCTCCTTAAACTTCTCTGCCTCCCTCTTTAAGAGGCTCCTTAAAATCTACCTCTTTGACCACACTTTTTGCTCACCTGTTGAAAAATCTCCTTATGTGTCCCAGTGTCAAATTTTATTTGAGTGCCTTGGGATGTTTTACTATGTTAAAGTTGCTATATAAATGGAAGTTGTTGCTTTTGAATTGGAACTGAAGCATGAAACCTCCTGGTCTGTATGACTCTGTGGCACACTGGGCAGTCCATTTAATCACAGAGGTGATTAACTTGACTACGTTTGACAAAGGCTGCGGCTTATTCGGAAGCAGAGAGTGCTGAGCGAGTGATCAACTGGGAAGGTCAGTTTCAACTAAAACTTAACTTTCCTTTTGTTTTCGGCGGACCAGGGGGCTGCTGGGTAAGTCAAAACCTATATATTTGGGCTGTTTCTGAACCCGAGACACTACACATGTAGTGTCTCCCACCCGCCCTCCTCCTCTAACCAAAAAAAAAAGGACTCGGTGGTGTGTAGATAAGGTAAGGCTTTTTCTATTTCTTTTTTTT
Organism: Heterodontus francisci; assembly: GCF_036365525.1. Taxonomy (NCBI): domain Eukaryota; kingdom Metazoa; phylum Chordata; class Chondrichthyes; order Heterodontiformes; family Heterodontidae; genus Heterodontus; species Heterodontus francisci. The sequence goes on from NC_090401.1 coordinate 46,173,737, forward strand.
TTATCGTGAGATTGGTAAAAACTTTTCGTTCCTTTTTCATTTATCTAAGTTAAGCTTAAGATTAAAAATGGCAGGAGATCTCAGACCCGTGTTATGCTCCTCTTGCTCAATATGGGAGCTCAGGGACACGGCTGATGTCCCTGACTCCTTCACGTGCAGGAAGTGTGTTCAGCTGCAGCTCTTGTTAGACCGCATGATGGCTCTGGAGCTGCGGGTGGACTCACTTTGGAGCATCCGCGATGCTGAGGAGGTCGTGGATAGCACGTTTAGCGAATTGGTCACACCTCAGATTAGGATTGCTGAGGGAGAAAGGGAATGGGTGACCAAAAGGCAGAGAAAGAGCAGGAAGGCAGTGCAGGTGTCCCCTGCGGTCATCTCCCTCCAAAACAGGTATACCGTTTTGGATACTGTTGAGGGAGATGGCTCACCAGGGGAAGGCAGCAGTAGCCAGGTCCATGGCACCGTGGCTGGCTCTGCTGTTCGGAAGGGCGGGAAAGAGAGTGGAAGGGCTATAGTCAGAGGGGATTCGATTGTAAGGGGAGTAGATAGGCGGTTCTGTGGTCGAAAACGAGACTTCCGAATGGTATGTTGCCTCCCAGGTGCACGGGTCAGGGATGTCTCAGATCGGCTGCAGAACATTCTGAAGGGGGAGGGTGAACAGCCAGTTGTCGTTGTGCACATAGGCACCAATGATATAGGTAAAAAACGGGATGAGGTCCGACAAGCAGAATTTAGGGAGTTAGGAGCCAAGTTAAAAAGTAGGACCTCAGAGGTAGTAATCTCAGGATTGCTACCAGTGCCATGTGATAGTCAGAGTAGAAATGAAAGAATAGTCAGGATGAATGCGTGGCTTGAGAGATGGAGCAGGAGGGAGGGGTTCAGATTTTTGGGACATTGGGACCGGTTCTGGGGGAGGTGGGACTATTACAAATTGGACGGTCTACACCTGGGCCGGACTGGAACCAATGTCCTTGGGGGTGCTTTTGCTAATGCTGTTGGGGAGGGTTTAAACTAATGTGGCAGGGGGATGGGAACCAAATGGGGAGGTCAGTGGACAGTAAGGAGGTAGTAACTAAAGCCTGTAAGGAACTAGATAATGAAGTCAGCGTGACTGAGGGAAAGAACAGGCAGGGAGCAGATGATGTACGCAAAGGGACTGGTGGTCTGAGTTGCATTTGTTTAATGCAAGAAGTGTAGTAGGTAAGGCAGATAAACTTAGGGCTTGGATTAGTACCTGGGAGTATGATGTTATTGCTATTACTGAGACTTGGTTGAGGGAAGGGCATGATTGGCAACTAAATATCCCAGGATATCAATGCTTCAGGCGGGATAGAGAGGGAGGTAAAAGGGGTGGAGGAGTTGCATTACTAGTCAAAGAGGGTATCACAGCTGTGCTGACGGAGGGCACTATGGAGGACTCGAGCAGTGAGGCAATATGGGCAGAACTCAGAAATAGGAAGGGTGCGGTAACAATGTTGGGGCTGTACTACAGGCCTCCCAACAGCGAGCGTGAAATAGAGGTACAAATATGTAAACAGATTATGGAAAGATGTAGGAGCAACTGGGTGGTGGTGATAGGAGATTTTAATTTTCCCAACATTGACTGGGATTCACTTAGTGTTAGAGGTCCAGATGGAGCAGAATTTGTAAGGAGCATCCAGGAGGGTTTTCTAGAGCAGTATGTAAATAGTCCAACTCGGGAAGGGGCCATACTGGACCTGGTGTTGGGGAATGAGCCCGGCCAGGTGGTTGAAGTTTCAGTAGGGGACTACTTTGGGAATAGTGATCACAATTCCGTAAGTTTTAGAATACTCATGGACAAAGACGAGAGTGGTCCTAAAGGAAGAGTGCTAAATTGGGGGAAGGCCAACTATACCAAAATTCGGCAGGAGCTGGGGAATGTAGATTGGGAGCAGCTGTTTGAAGGTAAATCCACATTTGATATGTAGGAGGCTTTTAAAGAGAGGTTGATTAGCGTGCAGGAGAGACATGTTCCTGTGAAAATGAGGGATAGAAATGGCAAGATTAGGGAACCATGGATGACAGGTGAAATTGTGAGACTAGCTAAGAGGAAAAAGGAAGCATACATAAGGTCTAGGAGGCTGAAGAAAGACGAAGCTTTGAAATAATATCGGGAATGTAGGACCAATCTGAAACGAGGAATTAAGAGGGCTAAAAGGGGTCATGAAATATCTTTAGCAAACAGGGTTAAGGAAAATCCCAAAGCCTTTTATTCATATATAAGGAGCAAGAGGGTAACTAGAGAAAGGATTAGCCCACTCAAGGACAAAGGAGGAAAGTTATGCGTGGAGTCAGAGAAAATGGGTGAGATTCTAAACGAGTACTTTGCATCGGTATTCACCGAGGAGAGGGACATGACGGATGTTGAGGTTAGGGACAGATGTTTGATTACTCTCGGTCAAGTCGGCATAAGGAGGGAGGAAGTGTTGGGTATTCTAAAAGGCATTAAGGTGGACAAGTCCCCAGGTCCGGATGGGATCTATCCCAGGTTACTGAGGGAAGTGAGAGAGGAAATTAACAGGCCTTAACAGATATCTTTGCAGCATCCTTAAACACGGGTGAGGTCCCGGAGGACTGGAGAATTGCTAATGTTGTCCCCTTGTTTAAGAAGGGTAGCAGGGAAAATCCAGGTAATTATAGACCGGTGAGCCTGACGTCAGTGGTAGGGAAGCTGCTGGAGAAGATACTGAGGGATAGGATCTATTCCCATTTGGAAGAAAATGGGCTTATCAGTGATAAGCAACATGGTTTTGTGCAGGGAAGGTCATGTCTTACCAACTTAATAGAATTCTTTGAGGAAGTGACAAAGTTGATTGATGAGGGAAGGGCTATAGATGTCATATACATGGACTTCAGTAAGGCGTTTGATAAGGTACCCTATGGTAGGCTGATGGAGAAAGTGAAGTCGCATGGGGTCCAGGGTGTACTAGCTAGATGGATAAAAAACTGGCTGGGCAACAGGAGACAGAGAGTAGTAGTGGAAGGGAGTTTCTCAAAATGGAGACGTGTGACCAGTGGTGTTCCACAGGGATCCGTGCTGGGACCACTGTTGTTTGTGATATACATAAATGATTTGGAGGAAAGTATAGGTGGTCTGATTAGCAAGTTTGCAGACGACACTAAGATTGGTGGAGTAGCAGATAGTGAAGGGGACTGTCAGAGAATACAGCAGAATATAGACAGATTGGAGAGTTGGGCAGAGAAATGGCAGATGGAGTTCAATCAGGGCAAATGCGAGGTGATGCATTTTGGAAGATCCAATTCAAGAGTGAACTATACAGTAAATGGAAAAGTCCTGGGGAAAATTGATGTACAGAGAGATTTGGGTGTTCAGGTCCATTGTTCCCTGAAGGTGGCAACGCAGGTCAATAGAGTGGTCAAGAAGGCATACGGCATGCTTTCCTTCATCGGACGGGGTATTGAGTACAAGAGTTGGCAGGTCATGTTACAGTTGTATAGGACTTTGGTTCGGCCACATTTGGAATACTGCGTGCAGTTCTGGTCGCCACATTACCAAAATGATGTCGATGCTTTGGAGAGGGTGCAGAGGAGGTTCACCAGGATGTTGCCTGGTATGGAGGACGCTAGCTATGAAGAGAGGTTGAGTAGATTAGGATTATTTTCATTAGAAAGACGGAGGTTGAGGGGGGACCTGATTGAGGTGTACAAAATCATGAGAGGTATAGACAGGGTGGATAGCAAGAAGCTTTTTCCCCAGAGTGGGGGATTCAATTACTAGGGGTCACGAGTTCAAAGTGAGAGGGGAAAAGTTTAGGGGGGATATGCGTGGAAAGTTCTTTACGCAGAGGGTGGTGGGTGCCTGGAACGCGTTGCCAGCGGAGGTGGTAGACGCGGGCATGATAGCGTCTTTTAAGATGTATCTGGACAGATACATGAATGGGCAGGAAGCAAAGAGATACAGACCCTTAGAAAATAGGCGACATGTTTAGATAGAGGATCTGGATCGGCGCAGGCTTGGAGAGCCGAAGGGCCTGTTCCTGTGCTGTAATTTTCTTTGTTCTTTGTTCAATAGGTTGCATTACACCAATATCATGTAACCAAGGGATAAATTAGAGAATAGAAGCAGCCTGTGCCTGGGTACTTGATATCTGCAGAAGGAAGAACTTGACGTGTAGCTTTTGATGTCTTGTGATTACAGTTCCTGACGCCCTTTTTTTGTTGCAAACTAATAACGATGATGGATGATTTTAATTTCAATTGAAATGCTGACTCAAGACTTTTCAGTCTGCACACATTCATTATGGAAGAGAAAATTCTGTAATAAATATTCAGCCTAGAGGCATCACAGCTATCACTTCAACATAGCTGTAGTCTTTGGCATTTTAGAAAAAAAATAAAGAACATGCTTTTATACAGGGCCTTTCACAACCTCAGGACAGCCCATTGCAATACTTTAGAAGTGTAGTCAGTATCATAATGTAGGAAACCTGGCAGCCAGTTTGTGCACAGAAAGTTCTCACAAAACAGCAGTTTGATAATGACCAGATAATCATATTTTTAGTGATGTCTGGGAGTGTCTCAGGACACCTGACAGTCCTCTTTGTCTTTCCTTCTTTGGGGGTGGGGGATGGGGGTGGAGAAAGAAGTGGTTCAGATTTTTCCTACCCTCTTTCCGGAAGATACATCCACTCAGCTAACTACCTCCCCAAGACAGCTCAATGAGCACCGGAAACTCTCAGTAGGAGAAGCTGCAAGTGTGAACCTTATCTGATAATGATTGGTGTCCCAACACATAACAGGAAATTCAGGAGAAAATCCTGAACAGTGTCACCCTGGGAGTTGAAATGGAATCACATGGTCTGTTGCTGAGCTATTTGCTGTATGTCCAAACCAGACGACTAAATAAATAAATCGTGGAGAGATGTTACTTGGTTTACTTCAGGAAACTAAATGTCAAGTTACTCTTTTGTTGCAGTTCTTTTCCTTGCATACTGTTGACATGCTTTTCATTTGTGTGGAACTTAGGTAATTGTAGTTGTACTAATTGCTATGATATTCTTGTAATATATAATATATATATATATATATATATATGAATAAAGGCTATTTGTTGCTGTTTTTGTTATCATGGAACACTTGCACTGAAATTGGCTCTTACAGTGTCATCAACTTGGGATGTATTCACCAATAATCATCAGCCAATAATGACATGCCATATGGCTGTGTGGTGTCTGGCTCTATTTCACAACACCCTCTGCCCCAAAAGAAAAAATAACTCCCCAGTTCACAACCTTCTCCCCTTTGGTTCCCTCCCATTTCAACATCGCTGTCACCATCAACCTGCTTAGCAGCTCCTTTCCGTCTGCCTTCAATATCCTTATCTACACCAAGCTTCCACTCCAGCCATCTGCTCCCCTACCCCCATCCAATTTTTACCCCTGCATCCACAAATATGAGGGTTACAGACTTGATAAAATCTGTCAAATACTGCCAGATCTATCTGGATCATGGCTAAATTCTCCTGCTTTCAGCATTATCTTGGAGTCTCCTCCTCATAAAGCCCGCCTTTGATCAATGGTCCCTTTAAAAGTTAGTTGTTGGCCAGAATTTTACCTTAGGCGGATGGGAGCTCGCCACCAATGTAAATGTCGGTGGCGAGCCCGCTACCGCATAGCCCGGGGATCCGTCCTGTATTTTACAGGTCCCCAGGCTTTAATTGTCCCGAGGTGGGATTTCCACCCGCTTGAGGGAGGAAGTCCCGCCTCATTGAGCTGTCAGCCAATCATCTGGCTGGCAGCTCTTAGTCCCAGCAGCGCCACCGGGAGCGGTGGCCACTACTGGGACTGCAGCCCAGCCAACCGAGGAGGATGCCATGGAGCTGGAATCAAAGGTAGGTTTTGGATGCCTCACCAGGGTGATCGGTCATGCCCCGGTGAGGCGAGTGTTGGTTTGGGGGGAGCAGGGCGTCTTGGGTCTCGGGGGTGGGTTGGGAGACGGGGGCGGCCCTCAATCAGGCACCCTCCTAGGGTGCGGAAAGACCGACAGCTCTCACTGGGCGGCCTTCACGTCCCCAGCACGTCCACCTAACATGGGTAAAGTACCCGTGGTGGCAGGCAAAGGCCCTTAAGTGGCCATTAAGTGGCCACTCAAGGACCTTGATTAGCCTAGGGTGGGTGGACAGTTTCTCACCCCCACATCCGAGCTCTGTAAAGTTGGCTGGAGGCGGGAACGGGTCGGGAAGCCCTCCCACTCAATTTTACGCCACCCCCACACCACCATTCGGCTCACTGGGGTGGCGTAAAATTCCAGTCATTGTGTGCGACCAGTTTTTTCGGTGCATGGTCCCTTTAAACTTTTTGCCTGGCCACGCAGCGCACATTATTCACCATGGAACAAGACCTGCGTGACGCCTTCCAGGCTGCTGCACGGCAGTGCACTCGCATAGCTTAGCGGGAGCATTGCCCTTGACCCCACTGTCCTCTCCAACTACAACCCTAAAGGTTCTATCCTTGGCCTTCTCCTATTTCCTATCTACTTGTAGCCTCTCAGCAACTTCATCCCGAGGCACAATGTCAGCTTCCATCTATATGTTGATGACATTCAACTGTACTTTTATCTCACTGCCACTACCCTCAACTTGATGACCACGACCAGATTAACATTAAGTCACGGAAGAGCCAGAGTTTTGTGAAACTCAACATCTGCAAAGCAAGAATCAACTTCACCTCCAGCCATGATCTTTGCAACCTAGCAACCAATTCCATCTCCATCACCAGCTGGGTGCTGAGATTTGAACCAGAATCTCATTGGCCTTGTTTGTCTCTGAGTTGTTTCAAATCTGATAACCATTTCGTTACCAAGACCCCCTATTTCTAGTTCAGCTATATCACTTTCCTCCAACCGCTGAAATCCTCATCTGTACCTTCATCATTCCCAGACCGGACTTCTCCAGAGCTCCTCCCTACAGGAACTCCAACTTGTCCAAAATTCTGGCACCTGCATTATAAACCACATAAATTCCACTCCTTTATCACCCTGGTCATCACCCAACCTCCATCGCCTTCTTGTCCCTTAATGGATTATTGTAACAAAGGAACAAGAGTAGGCTATTCAACCCCTTGAGCCCATTTTTCCATTCAATGAGATTATGGCTGATCTGTATTCTAACTCCATTTAACTGTCTTTGCTCCAGATCCCTTAATACCCTTGGCTACTAGCAAAAATCTATCGATCTCAGATTTAAAATGAACTCAGCTAGCATCTACTGCTTTTTGGGGGAGAGAATTCCACACTTCTACCACCCCTTGTGTGAAGAAGTGTTACTTAACCTCTCCATATTCTCATTCACAATTCTCTATGGCCTAGTCCCTCCCGACCTCAACAATCTCCTCTAGTTCTATCAGCTTATGCTCTTTCACTTTTGTTTTCCTTTGTCTCCCAATGGCAGAGGTGTTTTAGCTCAACTGAACCCTACATTCTGGATTTTCCTTCCCTAAACCCCTTGGTACCTCTCACTCAACTCCAGGTGCTTCCTCAAAGCCTCACTCTTTAAGCATGTCTTTCGTTACCTCCCTAACTCTTCCCTTGCTGCAGCTTGGGGTGTCTTTTGCTTCTCCGAAGCACCTTGGGCTACATTAAAGGCCCTATGTAAATGCATGTCGCTGTTGTTGGTACACCAAGAGTTAATACTGCTGAGTAAGGATAGGAGAATTGAGGTAGCATTGCAAAGGCCACAGTGATCTTCCGCATTCATGGTAACCATGACAACACGAGGGTCAACCGTTTATGAATTCTTGCTTCACAAGTGTGGGTTAATGGACCCGTCAGCTAAACGTATGTTGAAATTGATAACTATTTGTGAATTGATTCTCTATACATGCCGACATAGAAAACAAGCAAAGCTGACCAACATCTCCAAAAATCTGACAGCTCAAACACCGCCCTGATTATAAAACAATGACATGTGAAAACATAATTACATTGGATCTGAGTAAACTGCAGAAACATCCAATGTTCTTTCACCTATACTAAAGGGGAAGGAAAATGTCGATGACACAAAATTATGGATGCATTTCTGGGGTGAAGGTAGTTTGTTTCCCTAAAACAAAAATTTGCAACAAAATTTGCAACAAAATTTTGTTTAGTTATAAGCACTTTTATGCTTTGCAATTAACAGATTTTTAATCCAATAAAGGGAAGGTAACAATTGGATTTTCAACAGACCAACCAAACCATCACTTTGCTCCCACAACAACTGCTCTTGGCTTCTCTTCCTTTCCATAAAATGACTCCCAGCTTCATCTGCCCTGCCTGCCCAAAACCCTACTGCTCACTCCTCTCCCCTCTTCCCCCCACCTCCACCAAATTTTTCCAAGTTTCTTCTCTCTTCCCTTCCAAAGCATCCTTTCTGGCTTCTGCCCACTTCCTTTTTCTCCCTTCATGTTCCCAACCCTCCTTCCACTTTCCCCTTCTCCCTTTCAGCTTCATTCCAACTGGAGGTTATTCATGCTGCTGCAATTCGGAGGTCGGGAATTCCAGTTCTCCTTGGGATTCAAGAAGTATTCAAGGGAGAGGGGTTCGGACTATGCGACTAAGGAACATGTGCATCAGGCCCACCCACCCCACAAAGCACTGATGTTTAAATGGTAAACGTGAGCTCATCCAAAACTATCCGATTCCTAACTCACACCAAGTTCTGCTCACTACCGCTGTGCTCTCTGACCGACACTGGCTCTTGGTCCAGCAACTCCTCAATTTTAAAACTCTCATGCTTATTTTTAAATCCCTCCATGGCCTCGCCCCTCCTTACCTCTGTAATCAACTCCACCCCCACAACCCTCTGAGATCTCAGTGCTTCCCCCAATTCTGGCCTCTTGTGCATCCCTCATTTTAATCATTCCACCATTGCCAGCCATGCTTCCAGGTCTGGAATTCCCTTCCTAAACCTCTCCACCTCTCCAGTAGGATATGGCTCGGCTTTGGCTCCGTTCCATGAATAAATAGTTTGTTGTCGGAGCTCATCAATGAAGATTGGGTGAGTTGCTGTCCCTGGCGGAACTGTAAGGAGGAGAGGGAAAAATCTCAGAAAAGAGGAAAAAAATTGAAGCAGGGAAAACAGGGCCTGTTGAGCAAGACGTAGTGGCATGCCTGAATTTAATCCTTAATTCCTGAATGCTAATGAGGAGCTGTGACTAAAGACGAGCCTGGCCTGAGGGTTTAATGAGACAGTTCAGCTGTCTGTTCCTTTCTTGGATAAAAAGGCCATCACTTGCAGTGCATGGGCTGCCTGCTAGTAGCCATTAACCTCTTCCAATTTCTGTTTTGCTAATATTTCAAGAGACGCGGGGGGGTTGTGAGGAAGCACTTTTTTTATGCAGCGAGTGGTAAAGATCTGGAACTCACTGCTAATGAGGGTGGTGGAAGCGGAGACGATGAATGATTTCAAAAGGAAACTGGATGGGCACTTGAGGGAAATAAACTTGCAGGGCTGTGGGGATAGAGCAGGGGGACGGGATTGACTGGATTGATCTACAGAGAGCAAGCATGGACTTGATGGGTCAACTGGCCTCCTCCTGTGTTGTAAGGTCTCTATGACCTCAGCCTGCACTAACCAGACCTCACGCAGGTGTCTGGACAACAGGGCCATGCTTTCACATTTAAGTTACACATCTAGCCCTGCACAGACCTGGCGCAGGGTAGGTTACAGAAATTAAGTTGCACCACCCCCCACCCCTCGTCACCCACCCACCCTGAAGACTCACCCCAGCTTCAAGGCTGGCAGGAAAAAATGGTGAACCCAGTGAGTTTAGAAATGAGTGTGTCTGGTAAATGAGCAGCTCTGGTGCAGCTGGAAACTACTGTTTGCAGTAACCTCGTCCTTCGAAAGGCCTGATTCCCAAAGCAAAGTGATCCTGATTGTATACAAATAGTTTGCGTTTTTAAGAAATTAATTTTTCTCCTCAAACTGCTTCCTCTGTCCTCCAGCGGGTATCCCACAGCATTATTTCAAAGAGCAGGGAAGATCTCCCTGGTGTTCTGGCCAATATTCCTCAAACAACATCATTATTTAGGGGACAGTGCTGGCCGCAAATTGTTTTGTTTCCAACATTACAACATGCATTCAGATGCCTGGGGCTGAAGCTCTGGAACTCCAGAGAAGTAGAGAGGTGAAGTGCTTTAGGGGGGGAATTCCTGAGCTTAGGGGCTAGGCAGCTGAAGGCATGGCGGCCGATGATAAAGTGATTAAAATTGGTATTGTGCAAGGGGCCAGAACTGGAGGAGTGCAGAGACCTTGGAGGGTTGTAGGGTTGGAGGATGTTACAGGGATTGGGAGGGGCGAGGCTGTGGAGAGGTTGGAACTTGAGGATGAGAATTTTAAATTCGAGGTGTTGCTGGACTGGGAGCCAATGCAGGTCAGCGAGCACAAGAGGTGATGTGTGTTCGGGACTCAATGCACTCAAATTGCAGGATGGAAATTCCACTTCTGGGCTCGCTAACCTGCAGTTTTCTGTCCGTTCACTTAATTGCGGGTTGGGAAGGTGGCAAAGCAAGTTGTTGTTGTTGGTGAAGCAAAACTGTAATTTTAAGCAAGTGAAGGATCACAGACCCAACAGTGTCCCAGCACTCGATGGTGTAGTACATAAATTCCTCGACAAGTTGCAACCCTGCGTCATCTTTTCCCCGGCATTATTGCTGTTTGTCAGAGGCAAATGTAACATATACTGAGAAAGGCACATTGTAGTCCTGAGGCTGGAAGGAGTCACCCACCATAGATAGAATAAGCTTGAGATTGCGCACCTTATAAAGCATAAACATGTCAAGATACACAGCTCCCTTGTTCTCGCTGAGCTGTGGTTTTTGTAACCTGCGCTTAAGCCTAGGGAATCTCGTCCTACACAAGTCTTAACACCTGCAGGCAACTATTGCTTTCTTTAACCTATTGACAATTAATTGCTCTGGAAAAATTGGCTTAGAATCCAGCCAAACCACAGCCAACATGAATCATCACTTACTTGTTCCCTCTCATCACCTCCCAATTATTCAACTCCAGAGATGTGAACACAAAAATCCAGGCCTACACTCCAAGTGCAGTACTGAGGGATGCTGCGCTATTGCGGAGACAATGATTTTCAAAAGGAAACTGGATGGAAATAAACTTGCAGGGCCACGGGGATAGAGCAGCAGAATTGGACTGGCTGAATTGCTCTACAGACAGCCAGCATGGACTCGATAGGCTGAATAGAACCATAGAAAAATTACGGCACAGAAGGAGGCCATTCAGCCCATCATGTCCGCCCCGGCCGAAAAAACTAGCTGCCCAATCTAATCCAACCTTACAGCACCTGGTCCATAGCCTTGCCGGTTACAGCATTTCAGGTACATGTCCAGGTTTCTTTTTAAAAGAATTGAGGGTCTCTGCCTCCACCACCATTCCTGGCAGTGAATTCCAGACACCCACCACCCTCTGGGTGAAAAAGTTTTTTCTCATGTCCCCTTTAGTGGGTGAAGTTAGTCCTCACCAGTAGAATGAAGCAGGCTCGCGGTGAATTGACTGCCCATTTCATATGACTTTGCCTTTCACAAAATCATCCAGGATAGTAGGTCAGCTAGCCCATCATGCCTGTGCCAGCTCTTTGAAAGTGCTCTCCAATTAGTTCCACTCCCCTGCTCTTTCCCCACTGGCGAGTGGGTCAATAACCAAAGGTCATAGGTTTAAAATAATTAGCAAAAAATCTAGAGAAAGTTTTTCACTGTTGCAAAGGTGCTGAAGTCAATTCCATAAATAATTTCAAAAGGGAGTTGGACAGGCACTTCAGGATGAGGAACTCAGTGGGAGTCGGACAAAAAGCCGAAGTGTGGGACAAAATACAACTGCTTTGTTCAAGAGCTAGCACAAACATGATGGGCCTAATGTCCTGCTTCTGTGCTGCCAAGTTTACATGATTCTATTTATCCAATTACTTTCTGAAAGTTACTATTGAATCTGCTTCCATCACCCTTTCAGGCAGTGCATTTCAGATCAAAACAACTCCCTGCGTAAAAATATTCGACTCACCTCCCGTCTGGTTCTTTTGCCAATCATCTTAAATCTGGTTACTGACCTTCCTGCCCATGGAGGGTTTCCATTGACTTCAGTGGGAATGAAAATTAGGCGCCTTGTAAAGCAGGAGGCTGATTCAGTGTGGGCCCCGTTCATGCTGCTGGCAAAGCCCAATGACATCCCCAAAGGTTATTTTTTGTACAGAGAGTTGAAAGGGCAAAGGAAAGAATAGGCAATGAAAAGGCAGCTGAGTTTCTTCGAGACATGTTTCACAATTGGAGGACACATTGGGTCCCGGGGTTGCTATTTTTCAAAAACAACTTGTATTTACATTAGCAGCTTTGTCATAGTAAAACACCCCAGGACACTTGGAGCATAATCAGACAAATTAGAATACTGTGTCATATGAGATATGAGGACAGGTGGCCAAAAGCTTGGTCAAAGAGATAGGTTCTAAGACGTATCTTAAAGGAAGAAACAGAGGCAGAGAGGCAGTAAGATTAAGGGAGGAAATTCCAGAGTTTAGGCCGAGGTAGCACAGCACCAAAGGGGGAGCAATGAAAATTGGGAATGCGCAAGAGGCTAGAATTGGAGAAGTGCAGAGATCTTGGACGACTGTAGGGTTGGAGGTTACCAAATATTTATAGGAAGCATTTAAGGAGAAGCTAGATGAGCACAAGAGGGAGAAAGGAATAGAAAATTATGTTGATAGGGTTAGATGAAGTTGGGTGGAAGGAGGCTCTGTGCAGCTTAAAAGCCACTATAGGTCAGTGGAACCGAATGGCATGTTTAGTACTGTAACTTCGATGTAATTCATTGTAAATAATCACGCTCCTTCACATGAAGATGAACAAAGTGAAAATGTAAAGCTTCTGAAAAAGAAAGAGAATTAGTTAAGTGTAGAGCCATGGCAGCAGAGAGCTTGAACATTGGCCTGCTTCAGAAGGTTGTTATTTCATCGACACATTGTGAACCCTGATTGATCATTCATCAGTGTCAAACGCTGCAAACAGCAGCTGCTTTTATGTCAGCTAGTCTGTGGTTTATTGATGTTTGAGTTTATAAACTTCCATGTACTCAGCTATTTGTTCAGACTTGCATAGGGCAGTGAGTTTAATCAACGTTGCAAACACATATGCTTGGTTTGTAAAATCCTTTCCCCTCAGTGGTCTCCCCTCCCATCCCCAGGGTGATGACTCCTGACACTGTATGTGTACACCTGTGATACCAGCCCCTCCCATACCCACTCCGTGTCTGAGCCTGGACCGTGAACGACGGCAGGAGCACTGGAACAGCTGGAGGCCATTCAGCTCTTCAAGCTTGTTCCACCATTCAATTAGTTCATGGCTGATCTGTATTTTAGTTCAATTTACTCGCCTTGGTTCCATAACACCCAGTACCGTTGCCCAACAAAAATCTGTCAATTCAGCTTTGACATTTTCAATTCATCCTCAGCCAGGGGTTGGCAACTTGTCTGTACACGGACACCAGTGTCTGTGGTAAACATTTTGAAGTCTGTGACTGGTAATTCCAAGAATAAGAAATTTCCCATTGACTTCTTCTTTCCAGACAAGTCCGCCTTAAAAATTTCACAGCTGTCACTTTCAGTTTCACAGCTGACAGGTACTGGGAGTGGGAACAGCAGCTTCCGAACTCAGGACAAGTTTGGGTTTCCCGGTGGGTTCCGATTTTTTTTTCAAAACCGGCGAAAACCCCGAACCTGCCTTGAGTTCGGAAGTCGCTGTTCCCGTTCCTGTCAACTGTGAAACTGAGGGCTGTGAATTTTTTTTAAAACTGACCAATCACAAAGCAGCTCTGAGGAGAGTTCCCGCTCTCTCCAACTGCCAGAGAGGGGTGGGGGAGGGGGGGGGGTGGAGAGAGAGGAGAGCAGGGAGAGAGAGAGGTGGCGGGGAGAGAGAGAGGTGGCGGGGAGAGAGAGGTGGGGGGGAAGAGAGAGGTGGGGGGGAGAGAAAGGTGGGGGGGGAGAGAGAGGTGGGGGGGAGAGAGAGGTGGGGGGGGAGAGAGAGGTGGGGGGGAGAGAGAGGTGGGGGAGGAGAGCGAGGTGGGGGAGGAGAGCGAGGTGGGGGAGGAGAGCGAGGTGGGGGAGGAGAGCGAGGTGGGGGAGGAGAGCGAGGTGGGGGAGGAGAGCGAGGTGGGGGGGAGAGAGAGGTGGGGGGGAGAGAGAGGTGGGGGGGGGGGAGAGAGAGGTAGGGGGGGAGAGAGAGGTAGGGGGGAGAGAGAGGTAGGGGGAGAGAGAGGTAGGGGGAGAGAGAGATGGGGGGAGAGAGAGGTGGGGGGAGAGAGAGGTGGGGGGAGAGAGAGGTGGGGGGAGAGAGAGGTGGGGGGAGAGAGAGGTGGGGGGAGAGAGAGGTGGGGGGGAGAGAGAGGTGGGGGGGAGAGAGAGGTGGTGGGGGGAGAGAGAGAGGTGGTGGGGGGAGAGAGAGAGGTGGGGGGAGAAAGAGAGGTAGGCGGAGAGAGATTGGGGAAGAGCGGTGGGGGGAAGAGAGCGGTGGGGGGAAGAGAGAGGTGGGGGGAAGAGAGAGGTGGGGGGAAGAGAGGTGGGGGGAAGAGAGAGGTGGGGGGGAGAGAGAGAGGTAGGGGGGAGAGAGAGAGGTAGGGGGGAGAGAGAGAGGTAGGGGGGAGAGAGAGAGGTAGGGGGGAGAGAGAGAGGTAGGGGGGAGAGAGAGAGGTAGGGGGGAGAGAGAAGTAGTGGGGGAGAGAGAAGTAGTGGGGGAGAGAGAAGTAGTGGGGGAGAGAGAAGTAGTGGGGGAGAGAGAAGTAGTGGGGGAGAGAGTAGGGGGGGAGAGAGTAGGGGGGGAGAGAATAGGGGGGGAGAGAATAGGGGGAGAGAGTAGGGGGAGAGAGAGGTAGGGGGAGAGAGAGGTAGGGGGAGAGAGAAAGGTGGCGGGGAGAGAGAGGTCGGGGGCGGGAGAGGTAGGGGGAGAGAGAGAGGTGGGGGGAATGAGAGGGGTGGGAGGGGAGAGAGGGGTGGGGGGGTAGTGAGGGGTGGGGGGGTAGTGAGGGGTGGGGGGAGGGAGGGGTGGGGGGTAGAGAGGGGTGGGGGGGAGAGAGGGGTGGGGGGGAGAGAGAGAGGTGGGGAGAGGTAGAGGTAGGGGAGAGAGAGAGGTAAGGGAGAGAGAGAGGTAAGGGAGAGAGAGAGGTAAGGGAGAGAGAGGTAGGAAAGAGAAGTCGGGGAAGAGTGAGGTAGGGGGGAGAGAGAGGTGGGGGGAGAGAGAGGGGTGGGGGATATAGGGGTGGGGGAGAGAGAGAGGTGGGGACAGGGAGAGGTAGGGAAGAGAGAGAGGTGGGGGGAGAGAAAGGTAAGGGAGAGAGAGAGGTAGGAAAGAGAAGTAGGGGGAGAGAGAGGTAGAGGGGAGGGAGATGGTTGGGGGAGAGAGAGAGTTGGGGGAGAGAGAGAGTTGGGGGAGAGAGAGAGTTGGGGGGAGAGAAAGAGTTGGGGGGAGAGAAAGAGTTGGGGGGAGAGAAAGAGTTGGGGGGAGAGAAAGAGTTGGGGGGAGAGAAAGAGTTGGGGGGAGAGAAAGAGTTGGGGGGAGAGAAAGAGTTGGGGGAGAGAAAGAGTTGGGGGAGAGAGAGGTAAGGGGAAGAGAGAGGTGGGGGGGAAGAGAGAGGTGGGGGGGAAGAGAGAGGTGGGGGGGAAGAGAAAGGTGGGGGGGAAGAGAGAGGTGGGGGGGAGAGAGAGGTGGGGGGGTGAGAGAGGTGGGGGGGGAGAGAGGTGGGGGGGAGAGAGAGGTGGGGGGGAGAGAGAGGTGGGGGGGGAGAGAGAGGTGGGGGGGAGAGAGAGGTGGGGGGGAGAGAGGTCGGGGGGAGAGAGAGGTCGGGGGGAGAGAGAGGTCGGGGGGAGAGAGAGGTCGGGGGGAGAGAGAGGTCGGGGGGGAGAGAGAGGTGGAGGGGGAGAGAGAGGTGGAGGGGGAGAGAGAGGTGGAGGGGGAGAGAGAGGTGGAGGGGGAGAGAGAGGTGGGGGGGGAGAGAGAGGTGGGGGGGGGAGAGAGAGGTGGGGGGGGAGAGAGAGGTGGGGGGGGAGAGAGAGGTGGGGGGGGAGAGAGAGGTGGGGGGGGAGAGAGAGGTGGGGGGGGAGAGAGAGGTGGGGGGGGAGAGAGAGGTGGGGGGGGGAGAGGTGGGGGGGGAGAGAGAGGTGGGGGGGAGAGAGAGGTGGTGGGGGGAGAGGTAAGGGGTGGGAGTGGTGGGGGGAGAGAGAGAGGTGGGGGGAGAGAGAGAGGTGGGGGGAGAGAGGTGGGGGGGAGAGAGGTAGGGGGGAGAGTGGTGGGGGGGGGGGAAGAGTGGTAGGGGGAGAGAGAAAGGTGGCGGGGAGGAGAGAGGTGGGGGGGGAGAGAGGTGGGGAGGGAGAGGTTGGGGGCGGGAGAGGTAGGGGGAGTGAGAGGGGTGGGGGGGTGAGAGGGGTGGGGGGAATGAGAGGGGTGGGGGGAATGAGAGGGGTGGGGGGAATGAGAGGGATGGGGGGAATGAGAGGGATGGGGGGAATGAGAGGGATGGGGGGAATGAGAGGGGTGGGGGGGGAGAGGGGGTGGGAGGGGAGTGAGGGGTGGGGGAGTGAGGGGTGGGGGAGTGAGGGGTGGGGGGTGAGGGGTGGGGGGTGGTGGGGGAGTGAGGGGTGGAGGGAGAGGGAGAGGTGGGGAGAGGGAGAGGTAGGGGAGAGAGGGAGGTAAGGGAGAGAGAGGTAGGAAAAAGTCGGGGAAGAGTGAGGTCGGGGGGGAGAGAGAGGTGGGGGGAGAGAGAGAGAGGGGTGGGGAGAGAGAGAGAGGTGGGGGGAGAGAGAGAGAGGGGTGGGGAGAGAGAGGGGTGGGGAGAGAGAGGGGTGGGGGATATAGGGGTGGGGGAGAGAGAGAGGTGGGGAGAGAGAGGGGTGGGGGATATAGGGGTGGGGGAGAGAGAGAGGTGGGGAGAGGGAGAGGTGGGGGGGAGAGAGAGGTGGGGGAGGAGAGAGAGGTGGGGGAGGAGAGAGAGGTGGGGGAGGAGAGAGAGGTGGGGGAGGAGAGAGAGGTGGGGGAGGAGAGAGAGGTGGGGGAGGAGAGAGAGGTTGGGGGAGGAGAGAGAGGTTGGGGGAGAGAGAGGTAGGGGGGAGAGAGAGGTAGGGGGGAGAGAGAGGTGGGGGCAGGGAGAGGTCGGGGGGAGACAGAGAGGTCGGGGGGAGAGAGAGGTAAGGGGGAGAGAGAGGTAAGGGGAAGAGAGAGGTAAGGGGAAGAGAGAGGTAAGGGGAAGAGAGAGGTGGGGTGGGGAAGAGAGAGGTGGTGGTGGGGGAGAGAGGGGTGGGGGGAGAGAGGGGTGGGGGAGAGAGGGGTGGGGGAGAGAGGGGTGGGGGAGAGAAGGGTGGGGGGAGAGAAGGGTGGGGGGAGAGAAGGGTGGGGGGAGAGTGGGGTGTGGGAGAGAAGGGTGGGGGAGAGAAGGGTGGGGGAGAGAAGGGTGGGGGAGAGAAGGGTGGGGGAGTGAGGGGTGGGGGAGTGAGGGGTGGGGGAGAGAGAGAGAGAGAGAGAGGGGGAGAGAGAGGGGGAGAGAGAGGGGGAGAGAGAGGGGGAGGGGGAGAGAGAGGGGGAGAGAGAGGGGGAGAGAGAGGGGTGAGAGAGAGAGGGGGAGAGAGGGGTGAGAGAGAGAGGGGTGAGAGAGAGAGGGGGAGAGACAGAGCGTGAGGGGGGAGAGGGATGGGCACAGAGGGAGGAGGGGGAAGAGAGAGGGGGTTGGAGGTGGACACAGAGAGGGAGAGGGAGAGGGGAGAGAAAGAGATCATGATCACTCCTGACAGATGGACATCTATCTGGATTCTCCACATCGCTACATCAAGTATGCGGACAGACATGGACTATTTGTGCAGCAAAAACAATACCAGGTACTCACTAAATAGGAAGGAAAGTGTTTTAAATCGGACTGTGTTTTGTTGGCATTAGGTTGGCTATACACTTTAGAGACAAATTAATTGCCACCATGTCCATGGCTGAGTCAATAATGTCCATGGTGCAACATGTTGGTGCCTATTCCTGCCCCCAGCCTCAACAGTTTATTAGGTGTGCGGGGTGGGGGGCAGGGAGAAAAGAGTCAGAGATTTCCACTATCCTTTGTGTGACTGAGTGCATCCTGACATCGCCCCTGAATGGCCGAGTTCTAATTTTAAGGTTTTGACTCCGATTGTTCTGGATTCTCCCACCAGAGGAATTGGTGCAATAGAGAGTGGATTTATCCACTTCTTTAATCATCTTAAACACTTCACTTAGATCACTCCTTAATCATCTATACTCAAAGGAATACAAACCTAGTCTATGCAGCCTGTCCTCATAAGTTAACCCTTCTAGCCCTGGTTTCATTTTGGTGAATCTGTGCTGCACCCCCTCAAAGGCCTTCCCGAAGTGCTGTGACCAAAACCAAACACAGTACTCCAAATGGCGAATAACTATAACATTGTATAACTATCATGACTTCTATCCCTTTGTATTCAAGATCCCCTGAGATAAAGAAGCAATGGCAACATGAGGAAAAACCTTTTCACGCAGGGAGAGGTTAGGATCTGGAATGCACCGTGAGTGGGGTGGAGGCAGGTTCAATCGAATCATTCAAGAGGGAATTGGATTGTTACCTGCAAAGGATGAACGTGCAGGGCTACGGGAAGAAGAGGGAGAGTGGCACAAGGTAAATTGCTGTTTTGGAGAGCTAGTGCAGACACAATGGACCGAATGGCCTCATTCTGTGCTGTGACAATTCTGTGAACAATCCATGAGTTCCTTCAACTACTTTTTGTATCTGTCCACTACCTTTGTGATTTCTGTATTTGGATCCCCCAAATTCCTCCACCCCTCCACAATTCCCAGCTTCCCACCATTCAGAGTGGGAGCAGCACTAAATTCCTCTGAGATTTTATCCCAGTTAGACTCTTACTTTCCAAGGAGTAGGTGGCCTCCTTTATCTTCTGACCAAAATGCACCACCTCACACTTATCCATATTGAAATTTATTTTCCATTTACATTCCCATTCTACATGTTTAATGTTATCTTTTTGTACTCAGCTGCAGTCTTCCTCAGTATTAACTATACCCTCCCCACCCCCCAATTTGGCGTGTGCGTCTGCAAGTGCCTTTGTGTGCGGATGCAGGTGTGTGGATGTGCGTCTGCTTATGTGGCTGTAGGTGTGTGGTGCTTCTACTGATTCTAAAAAAAAGATTAATAGACAAGATCCTGTGAGCACCTTGGCATGTTTGGCTAGGTCAAAGGCATTATATAAATGCAAGTTGTTGTTTAATTTCGGTATGTAATTCTTTCAACATTCCCTCATGACGCTATGTAATACGTTACTTATCTGGAAAGAATGCAATCTCACAAAAGCTGGTAAAACATTAAATTTTTCTGTGTGAATGATTGAAGGCAGCAGATGTCAATCGACCATTTCCCACATTGGAATCGCAATTAGTGGCCACGGGATCTCCAAAGTAGGACCTATGCCCACTAGGAACTGGGTTGAGACTGCCCCAAACTCATTATAGGGCTGAGTGTCATTCCGCTCATTAAATTATAGAAATGATACCACTACCTTCAAAGGGGAGCAGCAGATATTTCTGCATCAGGAACTTAAGTTATGAGGAAAGATCATCTCTCACTTCTCCCTTAAGACCTTCCTTAAAACTTATCTCATTGACCAAGCTTTTGGTCACCTGTCCTAATATCTGATAACACTCCTCTGAAGCATCTTGGGATGTTTTATCAAGTCAAAGGCACTATATAAATGCAATACAAACAAGAAATGCTGGAAATACTCAGCAGGTCTGGCAGCATCTGTGGAGTGAGAAGCAGAGTTAACAATTCAGGTCAGTGACCCTTCATCAGAACTGGCAGATATGAGAAATGTAAAAGGTTTTAAGCAAGTAAAGCGGGGGTAGGGCAAGAGATAACAAAAGTGGTGTTGATAGGACAAGGTCACAGAGAATAACTGACCAGAAGGTCATGGAGCAAAGACAAACCATATGTTAACAGTGTGCTGAAAGACAAAGCATTAGTACAGAGAGGGTGTTAATGGACAGAAAACTGAGCAGCCTGGCCCCAAGCACAAACATGAAAAAAACAGTGGGTAGGCACGGTAGAAACAAACTAAACAAACTAAAATAAAATAAACACATAATAAAAAAAGAAAAAGAAAAAATAACTAAAAATAAAAATAAAAAGGGGGGTCAGTCATGCTCTGAAATTACTGAACTCAATGTTCAGTCCAGCAGGCTGTAGTGTGCCTAATCGGTAAATGAGGTGCTGTTTCTCGAGCTTGCGTTAATATTCACTGGAACACTGCAGCAGTCCCAGGACAAAGATGTGAGCATGAGAGCAGGGGGGAGTGTTGAAATGGCTAGCAACCAGAAGCTCGGGGACATGCTTTGGACTGAGCAGATGTGTTCCGCAAAGTGGTCACCCAATCTGTGTTTAGTCTCACCAATGTGGAGGTGATTGCATTGTGAGCAGCGAATACAGTATTGAAAGAAGTACAAGTAAATAGCTGCTTCACCTGAAAGGAGTGTTTGGGGCTTGGGATAGTGAGGAGAGAGGAGGTAAATGGGCAGGTATTACACCTCCTGTGATTGCAGGGGAAGGTGCTGTGGGAAGGGGACGAGGTGGTGGGGGTAATGGAGGAGTGGACCAGGGTGTCACGGAGGGAATGATCTCTTCAGAATGCTGACGGGAAGGGAGGGGAAGATGCGTTTGGTAGTGGCATCACACTGGAGGTGGCGGAAATGTTGGAGGATGATCCTTTGGATGTGGAGGCTGATGGGGTGGAAAGTGAGGACAAGGGGAACCCTGTCGCGGTTCTGGGAGGGAGGGGAAGGGGTGAGGGTAGAGGTGCGGGAAATGGGCCGGACATGGTTGAGGGTCCTGCCAACCACAGTGGAGGGAATCCTCGAATAAGGAAAAAGGAAGACATATCAGAAGCGCTGTCGTGGATGGTAGCATCATCAGAGCAATAAATGCAAGTTGTTGTTGATGTCAAACTAACCAATTCAAAGGTTAGGTATAAAAACAAGAAATGCTGGAACCACTCAGCAGGTCTGGCAGCATCTGTGAAAAGAGAAGCAGAGTTAACGTTTCGGGTCAGTGACCCTTCATCGGAACTGACAAATATTAGAAAAGTCACAGGTTATAAGCAAGTGAGGTGGGGGTGGGGCAAGAGATAACAAAGAAGGTCTAGATTGGACCAGGCCACATAGCTGACCAAAAGGTCACGGAGCAAAGGCAAACAATATGTTAATGGTGTGTTGAAAGACAAAGCATTAGTACAGATTAGGTGTTAATACACTGAATATTGAACAGCAGCAAGTGCAAACCTGAAAAAAAAACAAAGGTTCGGTATGTCAGGTAATTGCAAGGAATGACCAGGAGGGGGAGTGCTAAATTAGTATGACAAAGAGGGAGCCAGTGCTAACCAGTGGAAGTGGTTACTGAGAGAATACACTTACTGGGGAGAAACTGTAAGAGAAACACCTGAGAAAAAAAACAGTTTGTATTTGGCGTGTGATCCATAGGTCAGTGGGTATCACTCTTGCCTTGAAGGCAGAAGGTTGTAGGTTCAAGTTCCACTCCAGAGACTCGAGCACAAAATCTAGGTTTTACGCTCTACTGCCAGTACTGATGGAGTGCTGCACTGTCAGAGGTGCTGTCTTTAGATAGAGGCCTGGTCGCCCTCTCAGGTAGACATAAAACAATTCCATTGCATTATTTTAATGAAGAACAGGGGAATTCCTCCCTGGTGTCCTGAGCCAATATTTGTCCCAAAAATAGATTCATCCTCTTCATCTTCATCTTTGGCCTCCTCGTCTCGGGAGACAATGGGTAAGCGCCCAGAGGTGGTCAGTGGTTTGTGAGCAGCGCCTTGGAATGGCTAAAAAGGCCAATTCTAGAGTGGACAGGCTCTTCCACAGGTGCTGCAGATAAAATTGGTTGACAGGGCTGTTACAGCAGTTGGGCTCTCTCCTTGCGCGTTCATGTCTTTTTTCCTGCCAACTGTTAAGTCTCTTTCGACTCGCCACACTTTAGCCCCGCCTTTGTGGCTTGCCCGTCCAGCTCTGGCGATCGCTGGCAACTGACTCCCACGACTTGTGATCAATGTCACAGGACTTCATGTTGCGTTTGCAGACGTCTTTAAAGCGGAGACATGGACGGCCAGTGGGTCTGATACCAGTGACAAGCTCGCTGTACAATGTGTCTTTGGGGATCCTGCCATCTTCCATGCGGCTCGCATGGCCAAGCCATCTCAAGCGCCGCTGACTCAGTAGTGTGTATAAGCTGAGGGTGTTGGCCGCCTCGAGGACTTCTGTGTTGGAGATACGGTCCTGCCACCTGATGCCAAGTATTCTCCGGAGGAGAATGATCGTGTTAAAATAGCAGCACAGAAATTGCGTATAAACATGCCAAGTGTTTCTCAGTTTACCTTAATACAGTACACTATTTAGGGCCAACGTCTTTGACCAAGCTTTTCGTCACTTGTCCTAATGTCGCCTTCTTTTGCTCAGTATCAATTTTATTGTCAGATTACATGCTCCCTTAAGACAATTTACTATGGTAGATAGATGCAAGTTGTTATAACTACTTCAGTTAAATAAATGCAACTCAAGTTTGGAGCAGAGGTATTAAGTGATGTCTCTGTGCATGTCTATTCGTCCCACTCAACAGGGGGCAAAACTAGGGCAAGATTTTAACTCACTCAAAATCCATTCACTTACAGAGTTAAATTCAGGCCCTCAAATCACCCTAAGTAAGGGAGTGAGGGTGGAGAAAGAAATGGAACAAAGTACATTTTACAAACATTCGAAGTAAGATGAATCATGGAGGCGGTGCAGTGAAGATTTACTAAATTGGTCC